>NW_015374150.1:3807380-4170417 GCF_001272555.1 Dufourea novaeangliae | reverse complement strand
ATAATATTAGTTCTAAGCTGAAGAACGAAGACAACCGACGAGGGAACTTAGTTTTTTATAGGTTTAGGCTCAAGAAAGAAGTCATCCGCCGAGGGATTTTAGTATCGGTAGTATTATATAGTTAAGATTTAAGTAATTTATAAGGTTTATTGTGAAAGGTGGGTAGATGTAGAACTTGTGATTCCATCTACTTGCCTTGGGCCTCCACTCGCAGCAACCTCCTCGTGGTGAGGCCTGGGCAATCGATATTGTCATCGGTGAAGTACTGTAAACTGAAGACAATATCGAGCTAATGGCTGCGAACTTCGAATCTATCTCATGAAACCACGTTCTATATTACATCGAACTAGGATTATTTTAGAAATCGATACGAGATTCAAAGTATAAACATGTCTAGTACTTTGAATGTTTTAGAAAATGATTCGAGATAAAGATGTATGGAACTACTGAAAATTACTTTAGATTCCTTTTCCTTATTCTGTAAATTCATTGATTGGAATATGAATGCTGCTGGAAGTATGAGTATTTCCACAGGACAATGATATAAATGGAACTTTAAAACTTTTTTAAGTGTTACAGTGATATATCGTTGACCTCCGTATTAGCGCACTACGCCGAACGCGGATAGCATGATCTTGTAGTCGCAAGGGAGCAATTGAATCGAATAAACGTATTATAGCGTAGCGCATCGTATTGTATTTCAAACTTTTATATCATTATAATTTATATGTATACATATGTGTATTCCAATAAACATGCGTCAGGTAATATAAGCTTCATTTCATCGAATTGTCTTAAATATAACTGCATAAACAGTGTACAATCTTGTACTAATAATAGTTGTCTGGTTCAACAGGTTTCTACAGAAACTAACTACTGCCTATGTCTTTTAAACTTTGGCTGTAGTAGTATCTGCAGAAACTGCCATGGTTGCTGGAATTACTATATAATTTGCTCACGGAAGCACGCACAAGTGTCAGTCAGATTTCGACAGTACTACGAACAACAGCGATAAAGGATCACGTTTCAAAACTCTTGCGTATGCTCCGGGGTTTTATGACCTCACTTCTTCGCCACACGGGGTCCCTGGCGCCTCCACTGGGGGTTCTGTGACCCCACTTTCTCACCCCACGGGGTCTCTGGCGCCACCTGTGGGGGTTCTGTGACACCACTTCCTCACCACACACGGTCAGTGACGTTTCCACGTCTATCTATGCCACCGGTAATCAAAATTTCGGCGACAAACTTATGAAAGCTTTATGAAGCTTTGAAGACGGTATTCGTCTTGACAAAGCATTCGACGTGTAGCTTAAAGAATGTCGATTAATTCCCTGTCATTGGTAATAACAATAAACGACCAGAACACTGTTAAAATCGCATTTATTGCAACGGTTGACACTGTAACTCGTCATGTGTACCCCGTTCAGTTAACTTTCGACAGCTCTTACACCGTTAAACGGATAGCTTTCGTTTAGATAAAGCACTCAATTTGTAGCTGAAAGTACGTAAATTAATCGGCTGCTATTGATAATAGCAATAAACGACCAGAACACTGTTAAAATCGCATTTAATCGTGGAGTACCACTATTTTTTCGACCTGTGGCGCCACCCGTGGCAATTCGCTGAAACTGCTAGCCAAATTATATCGACAGGTGAGTGAAAATTTCGGGTGATGGAAAAATACAAATATCTCAGTAATTAAGCACTTAAAATGAACGTCATTAGTCTCAAATTGTCCCGCAGGACTTAATGCGTGGACCCAATAGAGCAGAACCCCTGAATTAGTAAAATTAGTTATGTCTGTAACACCGTAGCCCCTTATGAGGCGGCAGCCCTAATTGCAAAAGATTTCGAACGCATTTACACCGCTAAGCGGGCTTGGTTCTTCTTCGTTTTCATTAGATACACCGTTTAAATAACGTAGATTACTATTCTCTAACTGCTGGAAACCAGTAATCGCAAGAACATTGTTAAAATCGCATTTGTTTGCAACGGTTGACAGTGTATGTCGCCATGCGTACCCCGTTTAGTTCACTTTGAATAGCTCTTCCAACGTTATATGGACAGGTTACGTCGTGATCAACCATTCAGTTTCAAGCTTAAAGAACGTAGATTGATCCCCTGTCATTGAAAATAACAATAAACGACCATAACACTGTTAAAATTGCATTTAATCGCGGAATACCACTATTTTTTTGAACAGTGGCGCCACCCGTGGCGAATCGCTGAAACTGCTAGCCATATAATTGGCTAGTAGTTTCAGCGATTCGCCACGGATGGCGCCACCGGTCCAAAAATAGTGGTACTCTGCGATTAAATGCGATTTTAACAGTGTTCTGGTCGTTTATTGTTATTATCAATAATAATGGATTAATCTACGTACTTTCAGCTACAAATTGAGTGCTTCAGCGAAACGAAAGCTGCCCGTATAACGGTGTAAGAGCTGTCCAAAGTGAACTAACCGGGGTACGCATGACGAGATACAGTGTCAACCGTTGCAAACAAATGCGATGTTAACAATGTTCTTGTAATTACTGGTTCCCACCTGCCAGAGAGTACTGATCTGCGTTCTTTAAACTTCGAATGTAATCCATGACGAGGAAAACTGATGCTCGTTTAGCAGTGTAAATCCGATCGAAAACTGTTTTAATTACATAACCAATAAACAGGCAACACTTTTGTTCGTCACGCATTACATTCGAAGTTTAAAGAATGTAGATTAGTACCCTATAACGGCTGATTCGTCTTGCCCAAACACTCAATTTGTAGCTGAAAGTACGTAGATTAATCTCCTGTCATTGAAAATAACAATAAACGACCAGAACACTGTTAAAATCGTACCAATTATATGGCTAGCAGTTTCAGCGATTCGCCACGGGTGGCGCCACCAGTCGAAAAAAATAGTGGTATCTGCGATTAAATGCAATTTTAACAGTGTTCTGGTCGTTTATTGTTAGTTTCAATGACAGGAGATTAATCTACGTTCTTTCAGCTTCAAACTGAATGCTTGATCAAGACGTAACTTGTCCATAGAACGTTGGAAGAGCTATTTAAAGTGAACTAAACGGGGCACGCATCGCGAGATAGAGTGTCAACCGTTGAAAACAATTGAGATTTTAACAATGTTCTTGTAATTACTAGTTCCCAGCCGTTAGAGAGTATTATTCTACGTTCTTTAAACTTAAATGGTAAGGGGGCTTCTGTCGTCCTCGAAGCATGGGACAGTAAATTACAGTACATGTTAAGTCTATTCATATATCTTGCCTGGGCCTATACCTACATAGTCGGTGTACATACATATCTGAAGTGGGATCGACTTTCGTTTTTATCGTCGGGGTAGCACGTTAAATGTGCAAAGTAATTAATAAATTTCTGCACAGATAGTGCAACGATCGTGCACACAACTACGACGCAAGTTATAAATCTATCATTTGTTAGTTCACACGTTCTCAGCTGACACTTGATCGAACAGACATTCAGTTCTCTTGTTTTTGATTTGTTTTAAATCGTAATTCATTGGCTTCCATTAAAATGACATTTCTCGAGGAAAACAGTAGTGTTCTCGTAGTTCTCGATAGTGACATTTCAAGCAACGACGTTGCGGATTTTGTAAAAGCAGTAAAAAAACCTCTCGGTAATGTCGAACAATTCACAATTGTACCAACAAATGAATTGGAAACACGTAAGTACTTGAAATATACTGTATTTAGATAGATACGTGAGTGTATATTTTTACGTCTTTCGCAATATTCTACAAAATCTACCACTTTCTAGAAAGTCTACCTGTAATTTATTAATTTAGTACCTTAAAAATATTCGGTTTATACTGTAAATTATTGTTACTATTTGTAGAGTATGAAATTATTATTCTAGGTCTTAGCAATTCGTCTTCCTACGACACGATTATTTCCGTTTTTAAGCATTCATGTCCGAATTCTAAAACATTCTTAGAAGATTCTCTCAAAGCAATAAAACCAGCTGGTATATTAATTATTTATGAATCTTTCGAGCAGAAAAAAGATGCGCAGTCTTTGTATGACAAAAGAGTATCAAATTTAAAATTAGCTGGTTTTAAAGTAAAATCACCTGCAGATTTAGATATTCAATTGAAGAATCTTTTACTTTGTGTATACAAAGATTTGAACAATATTTCTGAAATTGTAGCTGAAAAACCCTCATTTGAAGTAAGTTGTTTTGATTACTTGCTTGATAACCATTATAATTAAATGCACTATCTGACATGCTTCAAATTCATATAGATTGGTTCTAGTGTAACACTTAATTTTGGACAAGCAAGTTCGAATGTATGGAAATTGGACAGTGCTGTCGATGAAGATTTAATTGACGAAGATGATCTTTTAGATGAAACTGATGTATTGAAACCTCAAGCCTCCAGTTTAAGAGGTATATTATATTATACTTAAAATTTATATCTATGAATACTAATTTTCTATAATTCTGTTTCAGTTTGCAGTACAACAGGTAAAAGAAAAGCATGCAAGGATTGTAGTTGTGGATTAGCTGAGGAACTAAGTGGAAAAGTAGTGGAAGATAAAACTGTGAAATCTTCTTGTGGAAATGTAGGCAATCTATAACTCGATTACTTTATACAGGAACAATTATATGAAAAATTGCATTAAAATTTTATGTATTTTATAGTGCTACCTTGGTGATGCGTTTAGATGTGCCAGTTGCCCATATCTTGGTATGCCTGCATTCAAACCTGGTGAAAAAATAGTTCTATCCGAGACTCAATAAAATGCAGAATAGTGATGAATTATTTGTAAGTTAGATTACACTCTTTTTTCTTATTTTCATCTTTTTGCATGTAATTGTTATAATAATTTCATTATAGATAATGCACATTGTGTTTAATTCCCGGAAACTCTATTTAATATGAAAGAACTTTTCTACTTTACTAGAGCCAAGAAATGATACTACTGAACATATAACAATTTAAATAATGTATGTTGGCAATAAATGTATATAAAAAGAAAACAGGTTCTTAAGTAATTTAATTTTATTTTCATCTGTATACAATAATATCTAACTTCCTGATTATAATAGAATGATACAACAAAAATATTTAAAATGTTCAGTACTTTTGGTGCACCGATAAAGTGCATTCTCATTTTGAAATTGAAGATCATTTAGGTGTTACATAATTATAATCTAAAATATTTCAAATTTTAATGTTTTTGGTACATTTATAAAGTACGCATTATTGGGACAATAAAATAATTTAAGTTTCATGTAATTATTAACTTTATATTAAGTACAAACACAAGAAAAATAACGAAGTACGTTTGTCAGTATTCTGTTGTTTGCAAACTATCTACCATTTGCTTGCCATCAGGGAATATAAATATTTCACTATAAAGCCACTATCCCGCCTCTGGGGATGAGTGTTCGCAAAATGCTTACATTCCAGATATAATATTCAACGTGTATCACTTGTATCATTCTATTCGGACATATCACGAAATTTAACGAATCATACAAACATCTTATATATAACTGTACTAAGGTCTAAAAGCAAAGATCGCAATGTCGCATATATCGATAAAGGTTTTAAAATAACTTTCTTCATACACAGGAACAAAATAAATCGTCATGTACTTAACTTGCTTTGCCTTTTATACAACAGGAACGTTATTTCTGCATATTAACGTATTAATAACGAAAGACAATGAAATTTAGTCGTCAGTTCATCACTGTTTTTCATGAAATAATGAATTGTTTGTACAGTGAAAAAGAATATGGTATCTTCTATCCAAGATTAAGTATATGTCAGCATGCAGCTGCATCACGCCATTGCACCATATTAAGCTACACTTATTTTCTACTCCCAATTATTTACTGCCTCTATATTCCATTCGGCGCAGGAAAGGCGTTTTTATTATTAATGTATGACGTCGTATAAATTTATTCCATAAAATCTATCTGAAATAAATGTTTTAAACTAAAAGTAATTACACTAAGGCTAAGGTTACACGTGACTTTGGTACAAAGTTAGGTTTACGTTTTAAGTAGCTGGATGTTGTTAAGGCAGCCACTTGTCAGCAGTGAACAATTATCTAGTTTATACATAAAGAGAGCAGTAGAAAGTACAGTTTGACACATTAAGTATTGGAAGCAGTGATGCAACAGAATGTAACATGACTGTTTTAAAATAAAATTCAACTATTACGTTCTATAGAAGCTATTACCGCTTAAATGTATAGTTATTTGTACTCTACACAGAAAATTAAGAGATTACGAGGAATCCTCCAGTCTGTAACAAATTTCATCCTATATATATTGTACTTTCTAGATGTGTTAGTCTTCGTAATGTACGTTAATGACATTGGTATTTTCGAATTGTAAATATCTGATGGTCAGAAGTTTATAATTTACGTGTATGGTGGGGGTTTCACGACTCGTAATGAATTCTATATTTAAGAGCTGTACTGTTGCTACAACTCCGGCACGAATATATAAAATAACGCTATACAAGATTTATACAAATAGCTGCAGTTATTTTGTAAACAATATTTACTTATATTAGTTAAGTATGAAGACTAATTTTTCAAGTCTGCCCAAACATTTTCAAGACCCTGAAGTACCCATGATGTTTATGATAATTTTCTCCAAAGTTATCGCATGATTTCTTTGCTTCAGTAAACAGATTTTATAGGTACATAAAATTTTGTTCATTATAAAACTTCTGTCTATTGCATGATAAAGTACAAGAACAAATGCAATTGTATTCAGTGAAATAAGAAAAGTGATAAAGGGTTTAGGTGGCAAACGTAATGATTACATATTTACCACGTGAATATTAAGCTCGGCGAATCTTGACTGAAAACGTTCTATTTTTGTACAAACATAATAATGTTCGTTACAATCTTGTGATCTATAACTTTTTAGGAATGTACTCAATAGTACGTTGAGCAAATGTTACAAGTCTAGCAATTAAGGCAGCTTTTATGTACCCTTAAATTGCGATTAGTTGCCATTATTTTTGGTTCTGTTTAACTTTAAACGAGTTTTGTTCCTCTCAAAACATTTATAAGGAACAAAGAACAATTGAAACAGTTAGAAAATAAGAAAAGTATGTTTGGGTACACACATGTTATTTATCCACCCCGATAAAAATGCAGTGGACATTAACATTTCTTGTTCTTCTATGAAAAATATAATAATGATATATTTAAAAAAAAAGATTCATTTCTTTCGAATAGCTATTTGAAGTAATTTTTATATAAACACAGCCCTACATATCGTATGACGTTATTGAGAGTCTTCACGAAGACCTTTGGCTTTCATTTGTTGACTGTATCACCGTTATGATGTTTTCGCACTTTTTGCAAAAATGATCACTAAATTTAACAATACTACGGTATGCTGTGTTATGTACAAACGTGTTTTTCTCAGAGGCCAAAGTTTCCACGAACTTTGCGCGATGTCCGCAAAATCTTCGCCGATTAACACGTCGAAGTATTAGTTTATGCTACCATGAATTTCCCTCCATATTATCGAGCAAAGAATTCTTCTCTTCTTTCTTATTACCATTACTCGCCGACACCGGAGTATGTAAGTTTGGTTCGAAACATGGCTGTAAAAAGAGAAAATTTCGAATAATAGTTATTCGAATAAATTTAATTGCCGATTTTTTAGCGACACAAAGCATGATCCAGTAAATTACAATAAATTCTCTATGTTTGGAGAAATCTCACTAATTCTGTTTAGCAATTAATATTAGTTAAGCTGTTTTAATTGGAGTAAAAAACAATTTACGTAATTAGTGTAAAAAAAAATTAATGGTACAAGTGTGTATTGTATAATGGAGAGAAATAATAGTTTTTATATATAATAGTGTAATTTAATAAGATTGGTCTCAATTGCACGAAGTCTAGATACAACATACTTAATCCAGGAAAAATCGAGTGTGCAGATGGTGGAACATATTGTACACTTTTCAGAATACTCACACTAATGACATATCGTGAATGCATGCATGAACGCATAACAAGCTGATAATTATGGAGTAAGCAGTAGGTAACACAAGTAAGCAATAAATTTTCAAGGACATACTGTGAAGGTTAGTAAATAATTAATGAGTAGTATGCGATGGTCTTAATTATAATTTTTGTATTAAATATTATGTCGGTATCTCAAATATAATACTTAATAAATTACTCAAATATAATCACGTGAACAATGTGCCTATCTAAAAAAATAGATACATGGTAATGATAAAATTTTTTTTGTTAATTCTCATAATATACCGAATATATGAGCGTTGACTAAATGAGATTCTTTATACATATACAGAGAAAGAATCGGCCATTTGAGTTACTGGATCAGTATTGAACCCAATAACTAAAATTTGCTTATTTTTTTTCTTTTAGCGAAGTAAGTTATTCAAACTGTCGACGGATTCTTTCTCAACAAGTCTATCACCCAAACAGCTGCAAGATACACTTGAAATTTTTTACTTATTGCACACATCGGGAACATATCGTATGCGCATTACATGCACGCAAATGATTTTTATGCTTTAGGTGATTGTTCACTCACAGTTTCACAGATATTCATGTTGCAGCAGTTCTCAATGGTTATTTCGCACTGATTGTCCGGTAACTGTGGCCTAGCAGTGAGTGGCGTTACACCACCCTTGCTGACCACGAAACGTTTTCGAATGCGTGGTCGTCTTCGTAATTTACCCACATAGTACATAAGTGCAATTATTATAATTATAAGTACGGCAGTGGATACACCAAAAAGTGGTAATAATATTTTGTACTCCTCGTTTTCAGTAATCATGACCAATTGTGCACTTGTTTTATTCGTTTCGCCACACCTGCTCGCAAAGAGTAATAGACATTCATCATAATCTATATTTTCTTTCAAATCAGTTTGTTGCATAAACAGATTAAACGCAAAAGTATACCTGCAATTAATTACCCTGAGGCTTATAGGAACTGGGTCAGTTCTTGCACAAAAGATCTCGCACATTTTAGACGTGTTACTCAAATCTTCGCAACGAACACCTTCTGAATATTTACAGCTGCAAACTGGCCGTTCATTCTGGACGGAACACTGACCATCGTGCAAGCAGTAGTCTTTGCACAAGTCCGTTTCACATCTTGGTCCAACAAACGTACTAC
The DNA here is from genome assembly GCF_001272555.1 of Dufourea novaeangliae. Lineage (NCBI taxonomy): Eukaryota > Metazoa > Arthropoda > Insecta > Hymenoptera > Halictidae > Dufourea > Dufourea novaeangliae. The sequence goes on along the minus strand of NW_015374150.1, from coordinate 4,161,265 downwards.
TGCATTTACACATGGGTGATCCACGACTATTTATACTGCAAGTACCCCCAAGGCAGTAATTGTGGCAGAGGTTTATCTCGCAATGTTTACCAGCGAACCTGAAATATTTCAATTTCCCATTTACATAAGGGTGTGGTTTGTGTTACTCGATCAATCTTTCTTATGGATTCAATAACGAAAATGCAACACGGATACTCTTATGTAAATCTCCATACATTTTGGAATATTTTAAACAAAATATAAAGGGGTTCACTTATGAGATGTTCTCAACTTATACTTGATGTATAACACGGTCACATTTTCGCAACTTTGCTGTTTCACCAGACTTTGCCTGAGAATTCCGTTCGTATCATATATCACAGCTTCAGCAATAGAGAATCCCAAAAAAATACCATACCCAGCCCATCTTAATCAATGTTAGCTACTTTCAACGTAGGAAACTGCAAACATTCAGGGAAAAGGCAAAATTGCAATGAATTGAAGAACTATGTCCGCAGTTGAAAAACTGATGTCTTTAAACATATTTTAAATTGACGTAGGACTACGTTACCGGTTACAAATGTGCCAATAACTTTCTAATAACCAATGATCGGTGGTTCAAACCTTTTGAAGATTACTCGAGAGGGTGACCTTGACAACGTATGTCAAGGTCAGGGTCATTGGGTGTGGGTAGTTTTCGGAAGTTCACTCAAAAACTCTGCTTGAAACTCACCCCAGCTTGCACCGGCATGTGCCATGATTCTCGTCCAAGCGTCCATGATCGAGACAGTATCTGGAGCTTTGGGTGATCGATTCCGATTCCTCCGTGCTCGTCGTTAAATTGTTGAACGACTCGACGATTCTCTGCGTGTACGTCGCGTTCGCGTAATTCGTCATCTGTCGTTTTCTTGCGATCGCCGCGCAATCGATCCCCCCTGTGTTATCGCGCGCCACGATCCCGTTCGGATCGGCCTCCTGGTCCAACGTGCGATAGGACCTGAACTCTATCGGCGGATCGCCAGCACTGGCATTTTTCGGTACCGTCCAGATCGTACGATGGGACCAATCGGACCAGTATATCGCGTCACGGTCCACGGTCAGGTACACCGGTAGCTGATGCTTATTGTGAAGAAACAGCTCCCGTTCGGTACCGTCGAGATTGCTTCGCTCGATCTTGCTCCGTATACCCTCGACGTCGTCGATCCAATAGAGCTTCTCCTCGACGTGATCTATAGCCACGGCCAGCGGCTCGTACAAATTTTCGCTAATGACGGTAATTCGCTCGGTCCCGTCTAGGTTCGAGCGTTGTACGCTCGGATTCGTATTTATACTATTTACCCAGTATATGTGACTGGAAACAAGGTACAATCATCAGATATTCGTAGATTTCCGGTTTTGAAATTTTGTTTTTCACGCATTAGAAGAAAAGGTTTCCTTCGAATGACTTTTGGCGCCCCGACACGATTTTTCGAAGCACACAAATATTTTATAGAATGGAATTAATGGGGGCCTGGTCGAGAAAGAGAAAGAGAATCTACATAGAGACATAAATGGCACACCTGTTACATAGGTCCAGAGCGATACCACGCGGACTTCTTCGCGTTAAATTGTGGAGGAGGATGGGCTCTTCCGGTGGCCCGTCCAATGGCACATGCATTCTCATTATCACTTCTTTCAAAGCGTCGCTCCAGAAGAGGGTTCGCGTCTTCGCGTCGAAGGCGATCCCTATGATATGATTACGCTTTTGTCCTGGGGATCAACAAACGATGATTTATAGAGAGAGATTTTTATGTAGTGTTGGGACGATTTTCGTCTTCTGTTATTCGAACACACAATACTATGACAATTTTTTTCGTGAATAGGTCATTCTACACGTGAAATCGGACGCTTTTTGGAGTAACATTTTGTATATAAACGTATCTCGTAATTCTATTAATCCTCTTTATGGACACATTTTGAAAAATTTAAAATTGACTTTAAAATTGTTTCGACACATATTTCCAACAGCTGTGAAATTAACAATTTTAAACATTTTCGAAAATCCTCCGAGATACGTTCACATACCACCACAGAATATAACATATCCAAGTTACAACAAAATCCAAAATGTGTCCGTTCTCGCGTGGAATGACCCAAATGCAAGAAAAACGTTTTAAAACAAAAATTAGCAGAATCAAGTTACAACAATACCAGTGAAATATTGAATTTCGTTCTGTGAGACTCGCATAAAATGTTAATAATTTTCTCGCAGACCTATGGTATCTGAAGATCTAAAAGGTATGAGTTTACATGGTTTGCAGAGAACGGTTACCTGAGATTGTAAAGGAACAAAAGAAATACATTCCTTTCTTTAATAGAATATTATGTAAATGTCTATGTAGATCTTTGTTGGCGATAATCCAAGGATTTGAATCGTATTGTTTTCTTCAGATATTTATCACTTTACCGATTCTATCTTTCGGGAAAAATTACAGTTAACTCAAGATTCTAGTTCAGATTCCAGTACAGTGTTACAATTTCTTATGAGTTGCCTTTCTATTACGAATTTCAACAAACACTTGAAAAACGGAAACCTCTTTGATCATCCAGATAACAATTATAATTCTCAGAACTCAAATTTTTGTAAGCAACGAAAAAATAGCAAGAAAAGTTCTCTTTTTGCGGGTCCACTTGCAAGACAGTCAGCTGGTCAAGACGTAGTTAAAAACGTTTATAACTGTCAATTATTAAAAATGTTATCAATTATTTGTATATTCTATGAGTTTTGATCTGCACATTTATGATCGTTATACTCTACAGTATTATTTTGTTCAGCAACAGTAGTAGAAATTGGAGAACTATTCTCAGCTCGTCTACTTACTCTTAAGTAGTGGCTTCGAGGTGAAATTCTTCTCCGTCAGGTCGTTACTGAATACGGAAAAGTTACTAAGTGTGTCGGAAAAGAACATCGTGCGTGTAACGTCATCGTACGCTACTCCAGCCAAAGATTCGGCTTCCGCAATTTGGGCCTGTCCAATCAGTGTCTGATTTCGCGCGAAAAATTCGACTTCGCGTCCGATCACTACCGCTAAATCTGCAAAAACAAAAAAGGAAAATAAGTAAGAGGGACTCGATAAAATTCGAGCTGCATTCGTTGTACTACTGAACATCAGAAGGCTAAATAAAATGATTAATTACAATTAAATATTTTTTATTATCAGTATTATAATAATGACAAATTACAACCACGATTATTTTATTTAAAAATTATTATATAAAGATGAAAAATTGTTGAATTACAATAGTTAATTCAATTACGTTCAATGATTTCTCAGTAAATACACACGGCCATTTCTTCAAAGAAAAATGGAGTGGAATTGTTATTGTTTATAATTATCAAATCATGATGTCAAGATGTGATTATTACTTTGATATGCACTGATCAAGGCATTCATGTTTGATGTATTAAAAGTATATCTGATTTGATACAGCGCGGTCCAAGCGACATCGAACATGAAAACACTGTGATTACGTTTATCCTAATCTATGAATTTATACGCAATTCTTTTTTTTTCTCATCGAATAATGGAGATCAAAGACAAGACAAAGTACGTTGCGAACTTCCGATACATAATGAATTATTCTTTGACGTGTTCGCTTCGCGTCTCGTAATATGCATATTATTAGTGTATCGAAGTTTCTCGTTAATCGAAACGATCCTTTGACTTCGAGGAATATGATTTCTTCATATCTCGATTCAAAAAAGACTGTTTCTCTCAATAAAAAATCATTAACAGTTTTTTTTTTCGTTATCTACACTCTGTTGCGATTAACGACATCGGGTTTTTGTACATTTATTAATATGTACATGTAACTGAATAAAAAGCAATGAGGTTCGACTCAAACATGAATGATCGAAATTGCATAAACATTCGCCGTCTATTCATTGGTTAGTAACATTGCCGCCATTGATCTGCTTCTGTGGCCTGATTGTTCTATATTGTATCTAATTCAATTACTGGTGTCACCGTCACATCGTGGTACACCTAGGCAAATATACTAAGAAAATTAATATTACTTAGTTAATTAATAGAAAATTTAAATAATAATTCAATATTATTATACAAACTTCTCGCGTATAACACTATAAACAAAAAAAAATATTTATTTTGTTCGCCCTGGATTAGATTTTAAAGGGCTACTACTCAGTTTCACGATAGTCGGAAAATTAATTTCTTTTTAATTGTGCAATACAGTTAAGCTTGCAGGCATTAAGCTTCTCGGTTATATTTTATCAATCGAGCACACTGTAACCCGGGGTAAAAAGAACACATAGGTACTAAATCAGCTACTGCTCGGTCGATCGTAAATCAATCATATCCCATCTCGACGATGGAACAAGTGTTCGTATAAAATTCTGTTAACAATTAAGACTGACAATTAAGGGTTAAATGTTATCGCAACGACTTCATAACTTTTGTTAATGGCAGTCGTTCCGATCTCATGAATGGAGGACGGGTGGCGTCCGTGACTCGTTTAATCTTTCACACTTATAGGAAAATACAAACCCCATTTTTGTAATCTCAATTGACCTTCATTGAAGCGTGTTATTTTTTCCATTAATCTTATTGTTCAGCTTAATTGTATTAAAGAAGTTTCATTTACACACTGGTAAACCGAAGTAATCCCTATAATTCAATCTGCATGAGGGTTGTACCAAAAAAACCATAAACTAAAGAATTATTCGTTATTGCGAATTTGAAATTGTTAAAAAATGTTTTATATCAAAAACTCTACATACATATGTGTACATTTGTATTTGTTTATGTTTAATTTTTATATTATTAAAAATTTTCGCGTTCATGTTAGGTTGCTCGAAAATAAGTGCTGTCTACTACAATTCATTTTAATTCTACAATACCTAATGTCTATTACACCGTAAAAAAGGACATTCCACACATTTTCGATTAAATGTAAAGCAATAGTAACCTTGACACGTGCAAATCGGAATCGCGCCAACTGAACCATTCGTAATCCAAACTGATCGATTTTAGACTGTTCTAGAAATCGTATCGAAAATATTTTGACCTAATCCAGACACAACTATGTTTTCGTATGGAACATGTTGTAAAAGATATCGATACTTTACATAATCTACTGCATAATATTTATTGTGTTCTTTAAAACTGTAAAATAATCCTACAGTTTTGATTCCTGTAGAATTGATCAGTTTTAGGGGGTTGGAAATAGAAACATCTGTCCAATTTGTTTATGAAACAAGACATTTATAGAGCCGAATGTCATATCAATGTTATGAAGGGGTGTCTGTTATTCAAGATACATATGTTATTACAACGTCCGTTTTGTAATCTTGGCTAGCCAGAGAGTACCAACGTGTCGCGAAAATATTCCGTCGGATTAAAAGTTATCACCACGATCGTGTCTCAACGTATCGGTCCGAAAGTCGAAGATTATCGAATTCTTTCGTCCACGATCGTATTCCCCCGCGGGAAAACGTAAATGCGCAACGATTTTACTACGGGGACCACGTTGTTGATGTTTTTCGCAACGCTTTACGCATTAATTGAGTAACTACTATTGACAGTGAAGTTCGCCCGAGACTCTATGATCTAACGAGGAGACGTTGTTTATGTAGTAGCCGATAATACGAGGAAAACTTATGTTAATGGAGCACTCGTTTGTTAAGATCGTGTGAACTTAATGACCTTGTCGCGAAAAAACAATTTCCGTTTCCTTGCTTTATATTTTTTGCTGGAGACTTCCCCGCTTGGTATATCGTTCGCCTCGGCATTAATTAATGTATAATCGGTAAAGAAATTAAGTAATAAAATAAAGGAAAATTCAGCTTACTGCCTTATTAAAACATGTATTAAACAAAAAAAAATTGTCACAGTCAATTTTAATTTTGGAATGATAAAGAATTTATCTGCATTGTAATTGTTCTTACTAATTATCCCGTTATTATTGTATTGATTATTATTTACCATAATGAAAGTACATATATTTCAATTATAATTCATTAATCTCTCTGGTGTATCCTTGTCCAAGTGCAAATAATCCGTTACTTTTTCAGACAATATTTTGCAAGCATGCTATTATTTCGTACATTTGGAGACAACTGTCCACAAATAATAATCTTTCTGTCACTCGTCTTCCCCTTTTTATCGAAATTACGATATATTTCAATACCGAAAACATTGCAATGTCTGTAGCCTTTAAAAATTCTATTATTATAACCATAATATTTAGCCGGCTTTATTTTTGTACACTGATTTAAATAATATTTTAATTTCTATAAAAATATGGAATTTTTTAATATTATTTATAACCATTGCCATCTCTAGATTTGATTCGCTTTAACACTGCAATTGCAATACATAATATTGCAACATCATTGTGTAATTATTGTACAATCTGACTCCTTGTTATCATTGATTATCAAACGATGTTGATCTACAATATTTAACTGATAACTATCGATTGCCATTTTCATATCAATAAGCCGTTGGGAATTAAGATTACTATCCCCTGGCTTCTATCTTTGAAGAAACGATAAATCCACCGGTAAATGTGTATCTGGCCCACTTCCTTGTATGTAATATTTATTTTTTCATTTTATTTATCTTTTATGCTTATCTCAAGTTCATAATAATTTTCTATTCAATTTAAAAATATCCTATCGCCTCGTCACTTCCGAACGAACCGGTATGTTGTGTTCAATCGGTAACTGGTCGAGAAATATTTAAGTAATAATTCTTGTCATTGAACATTATTCACGTAAATTAAATGGAATTAGGGAGACTGAATACTTGATGAGAAAAGCGGGAAATTATACGAAAAGCTGATTCATCGTCTTTCACCTTTTTATTATTTCAGTTTCGATTCCCCAGCTGGGTTCTCTGTATTACTTTTCGCAAGCTCAGGTATTATTTACAAAACTACTTATATTTCCCCTCTATCGCCTGCGAGATAAGAAAATGCCACCCGTAACATCAACTGTGGAACGTTCCTGTTACGCTTATTCGCAATAACCGTGCGCACTATCGGATTAATTGAGAGAAGATCGAACCATTAGAAAAGACCGCGAATTTCGTGGCAACCAATTTCGATCGTAACCATCACTGAAGTCAAGCTTGCCAAACTTCTAGAAATTTACTGTTGACCGAATAAGCTTACTCAACATACTCGTATATACTTTACACAAAATTTATCATTACTCTTTTATGTACTCAGTGTACACTAAACGCAATTATAAATTCGTTTATTCTTACATTACGTAATCTAATGTTCATGCGTCTTCGAGCCGATAATTAAACAGTGCACGCACAGATGGTGCACACAAACAAGGTGCTTGTTCCTTTTCCTACGTACGTATTACGCATTCTTTCGCAACTTGCACGGTATCACAGATTTCGATTTAAACGCCACGTGGATACAAGTTAATCAGATTTATTCGTTCGACCGTATAAACGAGAATTTATCGAAATATTGTGTATAAAGACGAAAAAGATCCCAACCATCTTTAAGGTCACGCCACGAGGCAACCTGCTACGTGCCCTACTAAGCATGCATTTGCGTTCCTATCAGTTCTATGTGCGCCAGACTTTCTGTGTGCACTACATACAAACTTGCCGGCACACCACACACTCTATTACGGGGGAACAGCGTGGTCAACGATTCGAGGTTTCTCTTCTTTTTCGAACGACTGATCACTGTTTTTTTTTTTTCTTCAAAACCATCACTATGTTCATTGACACGACGTATACATATATGCACGCAGAAGAATACGGTCGCACGAACACAGAGTTTGACATTCATTACGTAAACAGGTATAAGGACAAGCATCGTTTCACGTTATCATTACGGGAATATGTATCATGATGGTCCCACGGTACGTTTCGACGGGAATAAAAGGTCAGTTTCATTCACCTTTTCCTCGTGTTTCGTATTTCTGTGCGGTAAAGCGGCCTGCGAAAAGTGGCGTACGTGACGAACGAAGCCGCGTGAATGGAGTCGGAGGTGTACTACTATACCAACCCGCAACGCGGTAGTATTGATACAACCTCGTGCACACACCGTTGGCGGTATATTATATTCTGAGATTACGTTGACACGCGTTTACCCGTCACGCACGAACGTTCACTGTATCATCGCGTATTACTTACCCCACGATCTGGCGTTCGTATTAATTGTCAGGATCCCAAGTACTGTCGTTATCGTTACAATAAGGTATTCACGCGATGTCATGGTGTGCGTTCATTTGTTTGGCGGGTAGCTAAGCTTGTGAATGCCTTTCGAGACACGTTCGCTACCGGTAAATGTTATCAATCCCACTCAGACCAAACTTTTTCTCGTAATATAGTCTCACAAGGAGTGCGGAACAAACACTACAACATCGTCCTACTCCGGCGGCTGTGCGCGAACTGAGAACTCGTGACTTCGATATGACTGTTAAATGCCGCGATGCGGCCAATGGCGTAGAGGTCTCTCCGTTCTCTCGTTCGAATTTTAACACACATTAATGTTGAATATAAAAACTATTGTCGTGTTTCGGGACGATGGAAATTGACATCGAGGATTTTATGCAGAATCCTATGTGGATATGACATGTATATAATATAAAAAATATATATATATATACAAAATTTTCACTATCTTTGCTAAGGTCAATTTAAACACAAATTTTGTTATATTATTTCACGTTAATTTTGTGTACTACTTATTTCGAAGCCGAAGACAATTTTAATGCAATTATGTTTCCTAAAAGTAATAAAAATTGTCCTACTGTACGGAGCAGATTTTTCTCGAAATACCATTTCGAACATGTAAGGCGGTTTACGTATTTAATGACTTAGCGTTATTAGATTTTTGCGTGCGTGCTAAATGGTTGATCTAATCACGGAATCATGCGATATACACGATATTTATGGCGTGCTATATAATATCACAGGTACGTTCATTTATCTTGAACTTGAAGGAAGAAGAGAACATCGAAGTAGGAGATTTTTTAGTACCGTTGAGATTGTTAACTAGAGGACAGTATTCGTCGCAAAAAAGCATAGCTTGAATTCCGACAGTCGTAAGCGATGATTCCTATCTGTCTAGCTCTAAAATATGCGAAGCATGGGACGAAGCTTGCCTCATCATAATTTTCTGTGATAACAAAAAGGTCTGTCTCACATACCAAAACGACGCCATCGTCCCGTAGTCCTTTTATTGCTATTTCCGACAGCTAATCAATCGAGAAACAGTAACAAAGATTATATAGTGCAATAATATACCAGACATAGAAATAATTATTCTCCGTGAATTTGAGTGTAACTGAAAATTGTACGAAAACTTAGGCAATCTGTAGTGAAATAATTCTATTTTCGCGCGCAATGACACAGCGCCATCTGCCGATCTAGTCGTGTAGCTAAGGGTATATATTATTCACAGTAGGTTCTTATCTCATTTGTCCTTTATCTATGACCTACCCCTGTAATTATAAGGCTTCTATGTAACTGAATTATAATAAAAAAGAAATCGCCAGTAATCGTCTGTTTCAACGTCAATATAACATTGATTTTATGCAACATCGACACATAACAGATTGTAGTATACCCACAGATCTACATTTTTGTCCGTAAATGTTTTAACACGTCGCAATAATGTTATTTTCCAGCATCTCACGAAACTTTACGTTTCACACAGAATTGTGATGTAAAAAAGGTAAGAAAAGAATATGATATACCTATAATACATAACGTTACGATAAATGGTTATTTAACTTTCTCTTCATTGATATATACATATATATCTTTTAATAAAGATCTATGAAAGCAGGAACAAATTTCAATACAACAGCAATGCCACGAAACTGTTCGTAATCGCTCCGCTACAGTTTAGCCTGTGTCGAAGAACAGAAGTATCACACCGATTGATATTCCGTTTTGGTCAACATCCTTCGATAAATTAGAGAAGGAAAATTTCTCTTTAATATGAGAAGGGAAATCGCTAGAGAAAAACCGTGCGTGAAGCGGGAAATGTTCTCTGTGGCCCCGAAGCGACGACGCCGCGTACTAGATGGTATATTATTGATCAATAAGAGAGGCTAACATGGATGACCCGTGCCGGCAGGGGCGGCCGTTACTTCCTCCGTATTTTCACACCGTGCGTCTGTATCACGAAAAACCGATCGCCGTACCGTGTCCCGGTGATCTCGGTGTTCTCTTGACTACCTACGGCAACGTGCGGGCATATTTTCGAGGCAAACGGTACCGACTGTACGTGAAACACAGCGGTCCCATACTTCCGTGGAAATACACGAAACGAGGGAGACAGAGGGAGTAACGGAAGAGTAACGGCTGGACACCAGGAGCACGAGATAGACCGCGGGTGAAAAAGGGTGGGAGAGAGGGAGAGAAAGGGAAAGATAACGGCGCAAGGGCAACGGAGATAGAAGCAAGGGAGAAAGACAAGTGTGAGCGACATGTGCCTGTGTTGAGAATATCTATCCACGATAGTGCGTCGGCCGAGGGTGCGCCGAGAGAGAAGATCGGTAATATTTTCCTTTCCTGTATCCGATACTCTCTCGTCGCCTACACGGAACTATCGATGCAGACCTTACGGAAGAAAAACAGTCCGTGCAAGTGTGAGTAAAAACCACCCCTTACGAGTTGCACAATTTTCATGGAAACGTCGAAACGTGCTTTGTCTACGTTGTCTTGTGGTTTAGTGATATCGTTGTGATTCGAATCAACGTTTACGTGCTGCGACTGGAGGCTTCGCCCTTGTACCGTGCATTTTTTTTAACGTTCTCGATGCATGACGTTGTGATATCACCCTGCAGATCGGTCAAAGGGAGCATTGGAATATGGCTTCCCTTCTTTAAGAGGGAGAAAGACGACAGTCGCTCGATTCGAATCAGGCGGAATAACGTGATACGCAATGGTAGTATGATGTACTGTATAGATGCATGAATTCTGTTGTTCAGAAATTCTTAGAGCAGGTAGATTTTTTATTGGAAAGAATAGTGTCAAGCCAGAATTTTCGCGCGTTCATTACAATTTGATATTATCGACTGTGGTAATACAATTTATTGTGTGCACACCTTTGCGGTTTCACCACCAGATGGATGCACTAACCACTTCATTCGGTATAAATTTCAGTTCAGACTGTACTACTGAATTTATATATGTATATTGCACAACAGCGCAGTTAACTTAATACGCTTATTTATAGGATTCATTTAATGCATATCAAAATAATCATGTTTTTTTTTAAAACTAACATTGAATAGAAACATTCTTATAGAATAATAATTTTAATTGTACAATAACTTGAAATTGTTTACTGCGAAGTCATCATTCAAGAGGTTATAACATAATTATTTGAATTGAAGAATATAGTTAAATTTAATAATCATTATTTTACCTTCTTCGATGAATGTTATCGATCGTCATCCTTCTTGGAAGGGATGATTCTTGCTTACGCATAACATAATTTTTTATTTGTGATGATTTATTCTGCATCATCTGAATACACATTTCAACGGTCATGTTCTGGCCGGTAAACTATTTTAACAACTCTCTAATTGTATGCAGTCTATATTACAATGAGTTTATGGCCATACTTTTTTCCCTACTGATAATCGTTTCAGGATTTTTCATTGAAATCTTTTTTTCAAATCTGTTATTAATTATAATAGATGTTTTTTATAGGAAACTAGTTTAGTGTTACAGTCTCTGTTAAAATACATAAATTAAAATTTTTTGTTTCCACACGTTTGATCGCGTCGACATTTAAAACAGCGCGAGCCACATTTAAATTCTAGATACACTGGGAAGTCAATCCACAAATTTGTATCTTTCTTTACATGCAATCAAAACTGCAAACTACAACAGGATAACTTCGAAATATGCTACAATATGCGGAGAAACATTGTTAAATACACGAATATTTCAAAATTTTTTTAAACAGACTTCCCTTTAAAAACATTCAAATGACCTTGAATATGCTCTTGTCATTTTTTTCCATCCAGTGTTGTGTTTCTTTCAATTTACCGACGATTTCCTTTCAGATCGTCCAACATTATTTTCATAATCCAAAAATTTTGCTGATTCGATAATTTTCATTTCGAAACAAGACACCCCACATACTCGTGCGTTTCCGCGGGATTACACAACGGCACTGTAATGGTACTTCTTACCCCGAGCCGCTATATTTTATTGACCCATTGTCTTACGTTAGCGATGCTCGATGCAAGAGTGATTGTTGTGACAGAGCGGGGGCGAATGAAAGTCGCATGTGCCACGAAACGCGCGCGGCACAGGGAAGATGTGTGCGAAGGAAAAAGCTCGTATAAAGGTGGCCGTCATGAAAGAGGAAAGAGGGCTAGGGGGGAGGTGGAAGGGCATGAATTGGTTATCCGGATAGAGTCTGAAGTATCGACAGTTGGCGTTCTCCACTCGAGCCGCACGAGTAGGACGTTCAAACAAATGTGCCGGTGTGGTCGTGACTATTAAAGTCGCGAGGGGTCGTAAAAAAGCGTGCGCAGAAAAGCCGTAGACCGAGGGAGATTTCGACAAATCGTCCGTGGAAAGACAAAGCCTGTGATCGCCGTTATCGGACGATACACAGAAATGAAATATATCCAACGAATTAAAGCTCTATTTTTTTCTTCTTTTACAATTTTCCCCAGTCCCTGAATATGGGAACCGTTCGAGAGAAAAATTAAATTTGCATCGTTACTCGTCTCCGTGGCGGTGACGAAGGGCGAAACAAATTGCTTATCTCGAGAACGCTTGAGATGATTCTCATTTCACGTGTTTCACGGGGACAAATTGATCGTATGACCGACCAATATATTAGTTCAAGAGGTTTGAAACGATCGGTATCGGATCAGTTCTAGCCCCCTGCAGTTTCGGTTCCGTTGATTCAATACCACCACGACGGACGGTTCTACCGTTGCGTGAGTTTGAATAAGACCGCATGCGGGGTTATTAAAACGAGTATCTACCGCGACAGATTTCACGTTTCTTTATTAGTCGCCGCCACCATTCGATCGCTATAGCGCTGTGGGGGTCTTCTGAAGAATTGTTTTTGTAAAGTTTTACTAGAATCTTCCAGCATATTCGCAACTGTGCCGTTTATTATTGGCATTTTCATATTGAGTTTTAGACGACCATGGTTTGCTATAAACAATCAAATTTGCAGATTATTTATCAGTGATTATGAAGTCACGACCACTGTCCATGTTTATTTTTCCAATACCAATTTATATTAACGTTAAAAATTCAACGTTGTAACATTTGGAACGTTACCATAAAAAAAAAAGAGGGCTGTTGAACGTCATCTTTTGAAGGATGATATATAGTTTACGTATAAAGTTTGTTTATCTTACGGTGAGATGGAAATTTTTCGAAACAACGACAGACGGAACGAAAATTGGGTATGCTTGCAGTCAGGAACGAACCAACCCGATTTCTTGGGGAGGGTGTGTCGTTCAAGGCAAAGCTGATTGGCATATTGGAGGTATCGGAAGCACGGGGGGACCGGATGTGCCAAGCGGCTTTGGCAGATCTGAAGATGGCGATTCGTGCCGCCGGCGAACACAAACAACGAATCTCCGTCCAGGTTAGCATCGATGGACTACGCTTGCGGGACGAGAAATCAGGGGTAAGAAGCCTAACGAAATTTCTGTTATCCTCGTGTTTTTAATCTAACAACCATTTCAGTCCTTTACTTTTTATCATTTTAACGACTAGATTCAGCGTGGGAAAAATTATTCGTACTGCAAGACTTTTTTACCTATAACTTTTTATTTAGCCTATTTCTGTTATATTAAGAGGGAGAGTTTTCGTTCGATTTTTAATGTATTATAATTACATGTGGTTTATCGCGAACCACGATGACGGTGTTTGTACATATCTTTTTTCAGGACTGTCTGTATCACCACCCTGTACATAAGATATCGTTTATCGCTCAGGATATGAGCGACTCGAGGGCGTTCGGATATATTTTTGGGTCACCCGACACTGGGCACCGATTTTTTGGCATCAAAACGGACAAAGCAGCGAGTCAAGTAAGATTTACACGATGCTAAAGTGGACACTGGAATTTATCCAAATAGTTACAAATATATCGCAAAAATAATTCAAACTTAAATACAATCGATAAATGTCCGATGGAGACCAGAAATTTCAATGACGAGTAAAAGATGGAAATCTATTGTCCATATTTCGCTGAATAAATTGAATAATTATAATTATAGAATTATACTAAAAGTTTTATTTCAATATGCATTATTTGAAAAGCCTTCAAACTTAAATTACTAGAATACGAATACGTTGTTTTTCTCAAAGGATCCGCGTGAACTTCGAACCATAAGTGATTAAAAATTACAAATGTGAAATTGACAAATTGATTACACCGATGTAATTTGAATAAAGTCGTTGAGGAGCAGCTGGAACGTAAGCTGCTGAGCTTTAATTCGATCGTAGGACCCGTTCGTGCAATTCGTAAATGCAGTTCAAGCGTGTCGTTTATCGAGAACGATTCGCTTTAGCGGCGCAAGGGGCTCTAAAATGATATTTGTCCAATCCGGAGGAGCAATATCGACCTCGGTGGCTCAGTAATTCCGGAGGGGCATGTAAATAATTGCATTATACGATTCGGCCTGGCACTTCATCGATACGCCGCGGGAGATTGTTGTTCGATTATACACCGATTCCCTTCGTGCTCGTTCAAAGCGATCGCAATTTCTTCAAGCTCGACTCCCTCGGTTTCCCTCTTCGTTTTCGAACATTCTTCTCGAGTGCACGGAACACAACAGTCGACGCCGCTTTCGGAAATATGAAATTTCTGTCGAATACTATAATCATATTCAAAAATAAAAAAAAATTAAGAACTGTCTTCTGAGTAATGTTTTGGCTAGTACAAATTTCGTTTGCACTAGAGTCAAATTTATCAGAGGTTTTCATGTTACATACATCGAACAATCGGATTTCAGATTTTCGATTTTTTTTTTTTAACAAATTTTCCACGTGTTTCATAATGTTACGCACAGGTGGTGATTGCGATGAGAGACTTGTTCCAAGTGGTTTTCGAACTGAAAAAGAAAGAAATCGAGCTGACGAAGCAACATCTGGCACAGAGTGCCACAAGCGTTATCAAATTCCATACCAGCGGTATCTTCGTCGAACCGACTCCAGATACAAAGGTGATTTCGTAAAATATATATATTTTGAATAATATTACATACCTGATCGAAGGATAAAAATGAATTATTAAATTTGTTTGAGCAGGGCGCAGCAGGCAGCGAAACCTCTCTTCATCGAGTGAAGAACACGAATTCGGAATTGGAGAAACAATCTGACAAACGAAACGAGTCTCAAAGCGGCGTGATAGCGGATTTATTGGATCTACAGTTCGAATTAAACTCTCTTCAGCAGGGAATCCATCACATGGACAAAATTACTCCTGAGAGCCAAGCACCATCCGCGGATAATCTCTTCGAAGCTGATCCGTTCGGTGATTCATTCGCCAACATGAAAGTACGTACAGTTTAACACATATTCAGCAAAAGTTTTTTTATGTAATTTTTGTAACGATAATCACAGTTGGAAGACACTGTGCGTCCAATCCTGCCGCCGCCACCGTCAGGTTCCAAAAGAGGACATTTAGAGCGACAGCAAACAGTTCCTGGGTCCCAGTCGTCGATCACATCGAGTCCAGCGGCGACAGCGACGACCAAGACACCACCGCTCCAAGGCTCGATGCAATGGTTCGATAAGGAAACGGAGAATTTGTTCAGTGACAACGAGCTGACGAGTTCAGCAAAGAGCACACCCGTCAAAAAGGACATGGAGGAGGTAAATATCGTAGTACCACGAAGTTCCGTAGCCTGAGACACACTTAGTATGGGGTATGAATCCTTCCGCCTTTATTATGTACTGATTTAGGACACCGTACCTTAGGATTCCTTAGCTTTCAGAGCGGCTCATCCTCTAGAAGTATTTTTACTTTATTGCTCTCCGTGACCCATACCATCCCCGGATGCTCGTTACTCGTCAGTATTTCACCGGTTAATGAGAGTGAACTACATATAATTAAATGAAAACACATTAATTGAAATACCCATCTGCTTATCCTGCAATTCGAATACTTAATTTGTTACAGTCCCAGGCTAAAAGTCCCCAAATAGACGTCTTCACAGAGTTAGATCCCCTAGGAACCGGTCTGATAAAACCATATGTGGATAAGAAGGACTTCTTCCAGCACTTGAAGAATCCCCCGAAGAAGGTACTGAAGGACCTCGTATCCACCAGTTCGGCAGACACATTCCAGGCCAATTTCAGTCCTATCGCGGACGCCCTGGAGACATCGAAACAGTCACGGAACGACACGATATCGCAGGACAATCACTTCGACGACAGTAACTTCGCGAACTTCGATCGTTTCGACGAGACCGAGCCGGTTCCGCCAGTCTTCATGCGTACCGATTCATCCCGAAGGACGGAAATCGTTGCGAAACAGGCTCACCATCAGCCGCTCTCGGTCTCTCTGCCACCTGAGGATCCTTCATTGGTGAAATCGCCGCCGGTTTCAGCTGTGTCCGCTTCCGGGACTGCTTCATTGCTCAGCAGGATGGATAAAGACTCAACCGAGTCCACGCACGGATTGGTCCAGCTTCCGAGTCCTATAAAGACGGTACGCAAGAAGGACTTCGATATCGATCTACCGAACAGTAAGCCACAGTCTATAGACAAGCCGTTCCCGGTCGACTTTTCGGGGACCAGCGAATCACCCGCGTCTCCACTGAAGTCTTGCTCCTCGGACGCAAACTCGCGACTGTCCAGTTCCTCCGCGGAACTGGAACTTGTACCTGAACCTCCACCGCGAGGAATAGCTAATATTCTGATCAATCCACCTCCATTACCCCCGAAGAAGCAAGGATCCAGGGGTGCAATGAAACCTCCGCCAAGACCCCCGCACACCGAGGGATACTTCCACTATGACTTCCCAGAACGAGAACACCCTTCGCCTGTGACATCCAAGGAAAGAAGCAACAGTCCGTCGAAGGACATAAAAGGACACTTCGACGATAACTTCAGTCCTCCTGTTCAGATGTCCAATAGGTCGGATCTGATCGGTTCGATAACTACGTCGACGTTTGAGGATTCCTTCAGTTCCATGGTACCCACGACGAATCTGTCTACGTTTTTTACCTCCACGAACACGTCCACCACCACGAAAAAGGCGAAACCTTCGTTGGATATAACTCTGAGTCAGTTGACGTCGTCTAATCTGCACGAGCTTGCCAACAGCCTTGGGATGACCGTTCAAGAGCTGACAAGTCTGACGCTTCAACAGTTGACCGAGTGTCTGGCTACACTGTCCACTAAAGAGGCACCTGCGATCGACAACGAAGATGTCGATCGTGTTAAACAGGAATCAGTGACGACCACGAGGACACAACCTGTTTCGAACGTTGTTCACTCGAAACTTTACGCGGAGAATCAAGCGTTTGTCAAGACTAGTGAGCTGAATATGAAATACGAGGCTACTTATGACAAATACGCTGTCTTTAGGGAGTTGCTAGAGCTGGAGCAGATGCAGAAGAACGAAGAGGATATAATGAAGGATACACTGGAGGAGGAGATATCCGATGCAATGAAGGAAACGTTCGAAGGCACAGAGTCGCAACAGGAGGATGAGGACAAACCAGAGACATTAACTTCTCTGGTGAACTTAACGGTTAAACTTCCGCCGAGCAACGAGGATTTAGCGAAAGAAGAGCCGTCTGATGCAAAAATTGAAGAGAACGAGTCCTCTTCGAGCGTGACAAGCGAGAAAGCCCAGTCTATCGAGACCGAAAACAAGGTCAGAACTTCGATCACAGAGACCGAAACTGTAGCAGAGTTCTTGGCCAAACAGGCTACCATTGAAACCGAAGAAGACTCTGATCGACGAAACTCCATAGTAGATATAGAGGAACCTGAGAAGACCAGCGAGGCTTACGAAGATGCTGATAAGCCAGCGGAAAGTAATACAGAGGAGAATGAATTGGTGGTGGAGAAAACTGAAGTGAAGCCGTCAGTATCAACATCCAGCGACAGGTATGCTGCATTGCGTGAGATCATAGGTGAGCCGGAGCCACTGCCTAAACCGGCCGAAGAGGAAGTGTCCACGTCCGCTCGAGTATCCCCGGTGATACAATCCTCGAATCAGTCGAAGGGTATAGCCGAGGTGGAACTGTTAAATCTGTTCTCCGACACGCCACCCTCGTCCTCCAGTCCGAAGAAGCAGCCGAAAAAGGAGGATGACACGAAACTAATGGGTATGGACATATTCGAGGAGATAAAAATGCTGAGCACCGGCACACACGCCGCGACAGGGACCAAATCATTGAACGCAGACGACATTTTCTGCCCTTTCACCGAGTTGAAGCAGGACAGGGACGATAGAAAGGACGATGGCAACTGGGCGAAGTTCGACAGCGGCTTATTTGGAACCGACAGGCCATCGTGCGAAGGTCCTCTTCCTATAACCAGCACCTCACCATGGTCACCTGACGGTAAAGAGTTTCACAAGGAAGCTTCGTTCAAGGTCTATCGACAGTCTGGCGACAGCGATAACGAATGGAAGGACGAGGAGGAAAGTGAAGAAAGCAACGGAAGATGTCGAGCAGAGGGAAGATTCTGGTGCGGTCATCCCCCGCGATTCAACGCTCCAGGGTTCGGTGAAAGACCTTACTACGAAGAATCTGGTCCCACCTCCGCTAACAAAAGGGACAGAAGTTTCCGAGACAGAATGGCGAAGAAGACCCGCGACACGGCTTGGGTTAAGAATCCCGGTCACAGACCACGTGATCCCACGTCGTGGCACGACGAGAGTCAATGGGACGAGGAGTCGCGACGTTATCCTCATCGGAAGATGCCGTACAAGGACGAAGAGGAGCAATACGAGGCCCACTGGAAGTGTCGAACACAGCCGCAACGGTGGAACTGGCCGCACGAATCTTTCTACGACGAGGAAAGGAAGAGGAAGCTGGCGTTGTGGAACGAGGAGGATAGATTCGGTAGCCAGGAGAGTATGGGTTATCATGAGGAGGACAGATGGTATAGGAGACAGTGCGAGAGAAGAAGGTGGGAAGAGGACGCCAGATTCTGGAACAGAAGGACAGGCCCACCTGATCTTGATTACCCAACGAGGGAGAGTTACTACTACTATCGTGAGGGCAGAGAAAGACCCCACGACTATCCAGACACCTGGGACGAGGAGTATGGTTCCGATCGACCCGGGGACGACTCACCTAGATACAATCCGTCTGGTAGAAAACGTCACTGGCACAAGAGGCCGAATAGCGCCAACGAGGGTCGTAACGCTGACATGGTCTACACCGAGTCACGAAGCAAATTCGGCACCTCCAGGTCCGAGTGCAGCGACAACGACTCTGATCCGTACCTACGACCGTCGCAGCGTTCCAGAAGCCGTGAAAGTTACTGGGGCAGCGACCAGGAATACGACAGCTGGGCGGAGAGACCGTACTGGTCAGAAGGACCCGACACCAAGAGCGAAAGTCTTCATCGTAAGAGAATACCGAGGCATAAACCGCGTCAGCCTCACGCCAAGACCCAAAGCCCTTTCGAAGACGACTTTGCTCAGAGTGTAGAGCATGTCGACCCATCTGCAGTTGACACCTTGGCAACGGTCGAGCCACGGATCCGTTCGGACGTGAACGAGCAGAAACCACCGCCCAGTCCCGGTTCCAGCAAAAGGTACACGAAAGATCTGCCCAGAAAAGAGATGCAGAGGGATTACAGCAAGAGGTCTAGCTACTTCGAAGATGACCTCACGCCCACGGCAAGTGCCTCCAGTGACGCCAGTGACCGACAAAGGCTACCATCCGACCTGAAAGCGACACCCGAAGAGATGCCTTGTGACAGCAAAGACACCCACCAGGTGGCCGATGGTTTCGTTTCTGAAGACAGTGGTCGAGACTCCTTTTTCAACGGCGATCTAAGATACGACGATGACGCGTTCGCGTTTAAGTCCGAGCTAGAGGATAATGTACCCGAACATCGAGTCACCACTTTGCCCCTGAAGAATCACAGTCGGCAGGGGAAGTACAGTGCCGGGAATAACAATAACAATAACAACAATAACAAGTCCAGGAGTGATCAGTATATCAGGAAGTCCGAGTCAGTGAATATATTCGTCAGGGAGAGTGATCCGTTCGACGACGATGATTTCTTCAATTGATCCGGTCCATTACGAGCGATCGAATCGTACACGGTGCTGGACAGTGCGACATCTGTCGGTCAGGATTTGTAGATTTCAATATTTTCTGTGTTTACGTTTCGAGTGGCGCTGATGTCGAGCCATTTTAAGGTGCGTATCCGTTTGTCGCGTATCCTTGTATCGTATCACCGTTGCGTATCAATGTGGACAGGCAAGCATTGGATGGTTGCGTACAAAAATGTGATACAATACGATACGATGATAACAGTGATACGATAAGAGGATACGCACCTTAATATCCTTTGTTTGAAATAGTGTTCTGATGCTTATTCGATGAAAGCTTTTCTAATAAGTCTTTGAGTGAGATTTATCCATGTCTATGCTAAATTGGTGAATGCAAATTTAATTGATCATTGAAGGCGATCGACGGCATAACTGTACGCTAGAAATTGACTCGTTTAATGTGGTGCTTCAGTGTCCAGCTGAATCTGCGACCATCGTTATCAATTATTCTCTGTTCAAGTTCGCTAAAAGTTGGGTCATTGAGCTTTCGGCTCACGAAATGCATCTGTACCACGAAATAAGAAACAATTAAGAGATAATATTCGATGGTCCGATGGAAAAGAGGTTCGTGTTGATGTCGATACGAAATCGTTGCGCGAGGTGTATCGGGTCTGACACGGGCACGATTACGGAAACTAGTCATTGTTTTAATAAATTTGTACATAATGTTATCGGTGTTAGCGTGAAATTCATTCGGAGGTCTGTATATGCGCGTCCCGTTCATACGACGCTTGGTTACGCCTTGTAACTCTTGTGTTCTCGAATTCGTCGCCGACGATTCCATGGGCCGTAGTTACCGTATCTTTGCTTTGCTCGTTTAAGACAACGATGCTAGTCATATTGAAGTGTTTTAGGGTACTCGAAAGCGGGCTCGATTGTTGACCGTTGCGGATGACAGTACTGCAAGGGTTATACAAAAATTCGAGGATACTTCGAAACAGAGACTAGACTTTTATCTTCAGAATATTTTAAAAATTTATTCTTATCAGGGTTTGCAATAATCTAATAGAATATAGGTCATTTTTCCTATTTCTAAATGAAATTTGGTAGGTGAAGCAATCAAGTAATTTGGGAAATACCAAATCTTCGTACACTGATTGGAATTAATCTAAAATGAAACTTCTACAATTTTATTCTATTGTTGAGTCCCTGTTCTATCTTTTATTCTCACTGGCTGATGAATACGACAGGGAAATTTAAAATAACGTGAGAGAGAGAGAGAGAGATTTGTAACTGTCCCTGAATATTTACAGTACTTTCAATCGCAAGGAATCAGATTGAGAATGCCTGAACGATCTCATTTGATAGTCATTATTTGAAACGTTGATGAATCAAAATGTGACTTTTATACACTTTTGACTGAAGCGACCTTCATTGGTGTCAATCTATACCTTATCGAGGACGGCGTAGATGAAATTGTCGATTCTAACTAGTCCATAAAGCGTCTGTTTACCAGCGAGGAATGGAAGCAGCCATACAATTGTATAATATTATTATTATTTATTTTTCGTCAGCGACACGATATTGCGTTCAATTTGTCCGCTTGTATTGTTTCTAGACACGCGCTTTGTTATCCCGCGGCGAGTGTACTTAAGGTGAATTATGTAATATTATTTAAATAACGATTTTAAATTGTACTATAAATTTAGTCAGAATTGTACTGACAATAATATAAAATCTGAATACAAATACAATTACCGACTGTGAAGAGATTAATTTCTGTTTAATCACTTATGCGCTGAGGTTGGTGTTGTTGGAAAAAACTTAATTTAGCACTTCGATCCCTCGGAGCAGGAGGAAACCTGAAAGAAAATACAAGATATATAATAAATTAATTACGATCGTCACAGAAGTTTTCTGGAACTATTGTTAATAATGTACCCACCTTTATTTAATTACAGAAGAGAATCGTACAAAGATACTCGATAAAGGGCCGGAAACAGAAACATTCACAGAGTAGCCACGGTACGCTAGATGACACAAAATACAATAGAATAATTTATTAAAATTGCCTCGGTTTGTTCTAAACCAGACTTACTTGAAATTAACAAATCGATTGAAATTTTAATCATAAGTGATTAGCGGAAATAAAAATCCTCAAACACAATGAGATCCGGCCGCGTAAGACACAGGCAGTCAGTAAAATTGCATAGACAGCGTAATGAAAATTACGCAGTGTTTATAAATACTCCGTATCTGTATTAACGAATAAGGTGTCTCTTCAGCGCGATGCATTCGCGATTTGTGTGTGCTGTAATCGTGGAACTTGTAATTTTTACTACGACCGTGACCATTTACTCCATGTGCACATTGTCAACCCATCCCTCCTACCCTCGAATCCAGGCAAAGAGCCGCAATACACTAAAGGGAAATGGTTCGAATAAATTTTCACTTTAAAAACGTTGGAACAGAATAAACTTCTTTTGGAAGAAAAAAAAATCACAGAAGCAAGTTTGTCTGGACAATACCTGAACAATCGGAATAACGCCTTTGGTTCCACAATCCTGACCGTGCTAAGTATTACTCCTTCCATTTTATATTTGATTTTGTAACTGAATTCAAATCAATCAATTTCTTCTCGTGATTTTGAACGAGGGATATAATTTAACAGATAAGATTGCAGAAAATTTCTCTTTTCTTAAGGGATGATATTATTTTGAGCTTTTTTTTACGGGAATCATATGATTTTCTTTTTATGATGTTGAAAGGAAATTTAACGACTACGGAAATACCATTTTTATTTATATTTATTGTAGTAAATATAGCATGACTCACCACTATATTTGTCTCCGACTGATTTCTACTCAGATGTCTACAATACGCTATGTCATTACTATAAAAGAGTCATTTGTCACATTCCCCGGATCATCCCCCAACAGACTATCATTTTTTCTAGCATTTTGCTGGAGAATTTATATGCATAGATAAAATAACGGCTATAGAACTGGTGCAAGAACCTTCAGCTGAAACAGATAGTCTGAACCTTAGGCTCCTTATAACAGTTATTCAGAACAAAGGTTCTTCATAACTGTCTTCTAAAGATTAGATTAACTGTTATAAAGAATCTAAATTTTAATTCTTTATGTTTGCATCAGCTCCCATATCTTTGGGCCAGTAATTTTTTTATCCAGTCAACGTAAATGCTAGAATCTAAATCGATATCATACCAGCTTTTACGCCTCAGTTAATACTGACTACTACGTTGACCAGATAAACAAATTACTTTCCCCCCAAAAAACATCATTTGGGTGCACAACCCAACAGCTTCTCCATCCCTTATCCATCATCCCCGATCTTTTTATCTAGATAACGAACTCGCCTCTCGGTATCAAGTCGTCCCGCAAATTCGTTCAAGTTCAGACATCGTAAACAATGTAAAAAAAAAAAAAAAGAAAAAAAGAGAGAAACAGAGAGACAGAGAAGGGGTTGTATCGCGAAGACGAAGGGCCACAGTGTGGCCTTTGTTGCGAGTTCCGCGGCGGTGGCACAGGCACCTACCCCACCATCCCTGTCGCATCGAACCGGGGGGTATGAACCTTCCAACCCCCGTGCGCGCGGCACCGTGTTCCCTCGTTCCTTGATTCGACCGGGGCACAATGCACAATAAAAGAGCATTAGATCGCCGGCTTTGTCGAGCGGTTGCGCGACTTCTCGTAACAATGGCGTGGCCCCCACTCGGCCGAGGCACTCGAAACACCTGGCAAACAAGGAAACAATGCGCACGAGCCGCACTTCGACGGGATTTCGCGCATTTGGGGTGCGCGCATGCTAACAAATTATCACCGTCCCCCCTCCTCACCCTATTCCTCTCCGTCTCCCCGTACACGCTGCCACCTCTGTCACTTTTCTCCCGTTTTCCTCATTCCTGTCTGCTATCCGTCCTCTGTCCGCGCCCGTAAACCGGCTAAATACTTTCCTTGCTGCCGCGATTACGCGGCGAACCTCGTGTCGGCCAGGTTTAACGACCCACCACTTCCCTAGAAATCGTTCGCAACATTGTCTGAAATGTGCGTATCACAGGCGAAAGTTCGGACGAGTGCGAGAAAGTTGGATAGATTGTTTAGGAGAGATGAATGTTACACGAAGCTAGAGATTTCTATTGGAATACTGAGGTGGTTGTAACGGTTTGAAAGTTTGCTTTTTTGTAAGATCGATCTTTTGTGGGATCTTCATGTCTTGGATGGTTTTCGTTCCAGAGAGGATTCGAGCTGTTTCGATTATTGAGAAATTGAGGAGTCGATTTGAAGTGAACAATGGTTGTTTCGTTCGAACGTTGATTAGAATTGAATTTATTCCAATCCCCTTTCCCAATTAATCCATTTCCCTTACACTTTTATGGTTGTGGTGTAATCTTGGAACGGATAATTCAATTCAATTGCTCTACGTAAATTCGAATATTTGTGAATTAATCTTCACCAATAGGAATTGAACACAAAATTGATTCATTATATATTAAAAAGCTGCAATTTTTCCCCTTTTTTAAGCGAAACTGGTGATTGCCTAGAAATTGAATGTAGGAATAATTATGCTGGGATTATCACGGTAAATCGATCGGTGAGATATTGAATTTTATTCGATTTAGGGGATTAATTTAAAAAAAGAAGAAGTGAAGAAACGAGCAAATAGGGTTCGTCGCTGTACCAGCAGTTGACCTAGCCCCGGCGCAACACTGCGCCCGAAGGTGACGCAACGAGAGCGAGAAAAAAGGGGGAGAAAGAAGAAAATCAACCCGCATGTGCTCGGACGCACTCGAAAACGAAAAGTACTTTTGGACGAAGAGCGATATGGAGGCGGTATACGTCGGGAGAACGTGAAGAGTGTACCGAGGGTGCGTGAACTATGAAATGCACCGGCTATACACGGTCCCTCTTTCGACGAATGTAGTTCTGAAAAGCCACGAGAAATGTTTATAATTGGGATCGTTGCCCCGCTGGCGCTCTCTTTTCTTGATACGGGGGAAATATCACGCACACATGTATCCGTTCATTTAATTCATTGTCGCTGTGCACCGTCGAATGAATACGGAGTTGATCATTTTTGCAAGAATAGCTAAGTTATTTCTTTTTTAGAATTGCTAATATTCGAGTTGGAATTTTTAATCCCTTGTTATTCTAACTTCGGATGGAGTATACATTACTATTTACTTTTACTTGTTCATTCATTTAAATACTAAATACATTATATAATTTCGGTTTCGTTTATGTACGTCATTTTGGGCAAAAATACCGATTGTATTTTTTGGGGGTCGCTAATATTCGGTACGGTGAATCTTCTAGCGTTTTAAACTTTCTATTACAATTTTTAACTCCTTGTTCTGTAAATTAAGATATACTGTAAAATATTAGTTACTTTTATTCGCAGATTAATTTTAATACTAGATATATTATATAATTTCGATTTCGTTTAGGTACGTGATTCGTGTTTACATCTATGATTGAAATTACTAAACGTGACTAGGACTAGAAATATATGAGACTGAAATGGATAATATAAATTATGGGAACGGAATCAGTGATAGGAACAGTAAAATTACAAACAGAAGATCAGACAAAGTAACGTTTACCACGTGGATCCGAGTTTATCAAAACTAATTCCGTTTCTCCACCAGAGTTCCATCCATCTGTCAAATTTTCCGGCTCGATCAATCGTCCCCAGGGGCACGATCATGAAAAACCGATGGCCCCGATAAGCAGACCGTCTAGAAGATTCACGTGACATCCTCGAACCACTAATTTTCATTCGCCAGCTAACGATCTCTCGTCAACGTCACCCGGCTACACCGTCATAGAACCGTTTTTTGCGACGCGTGCACGCCAACGGACGCCTATCAATATTTCATAAGCCTGGTAAAAAGGGACGAGTGTTTACAGCAGGCTAAGCGACGAATCCTCGATCTTGTTCGCCGGTTAGCCGTAAGTGTCTTCCCCGTCGTGGTGATTTGCATCGAATTGGAATTTCAAATTCGTCGGCGCGCTCGGCGAACGAAGTCTCGAGCACATCCCGGGGCCCACTTGCTTTCGATCCGCGTGAAATGGAATTATTATAATATAGTCTACCGATCGCGCAGTACCTCGACGGACTCAATCCTCGGTTTTAGCCTTCGCGCACAAGCTCCACTGACGTCGAGAAATATTTTTGCAATATAAAAAATACAAATGCTCTCGTGTAAGGATATTCATTACGACTCTCTTCTTGGTTTTGGTTCATATTCAGTTTTTGTTGTTGTTGAACCATAGTTTTACTTAGGACAAATATATAAAATTTGCCATCTATTTATTATTTCCAAGAGGCTGGATTATTAAATACCATTACAACATTTTTGCGGAAAATCACAGTATAATTTGAAACAAGACCAACAACCTCTATTATTTGAACGCATATACTTTCAAAGATTTATCTAAGGCGCCTTTAAGCCGTCTTTAAGGCGTCATTAGGCGTCATGTGCTATCTGGGTATTGTCTAACAACTAAAACCTTCGTCAAAGACCAATTCAACCAAACCTAACTCTCCATGCGTTATCCCAATCAGCATACTAAATTTGAAACAAGAAAATATTTATATCAATACAGACATAAGAATATTCTCGAAAGCAACATCGTCTCCGTTCGTAACCCCCTACCATCACTTTCTATCCGACCAATCTCCAAGCTCGCGAGAAAACGTTTCCGCGTCGTTCACCAGAAACACGACAGGGGATTACCGTACACACGTCACAGAGAAAAATCCGCAGTGGTCCTTTTCTCTACCTGGGGAGGAAGCTTCAGTTTGCCATTTCTGAATCGCGTAGGTAAATGGCTGTTCTCTTTAACCGCGTACACGAGGAGCTCGCACGATAGAAAGAACGCGGATGGAGGGTAGCTGGGGTAGGGGGTGTAGATGTTGGGGATGGGGTGAAGAAAGAACGAAGGAGGCTCGTCGTGAAAAAGAGAGGATCAGAGACACAGAGGAGAGAGTTCTCGAGGAGAACGACGGAGGTGAAAAGAACGACGGAAGGGTGGTGGTGGTGGTGGTGGTGGTGGTAGAAGGAAAAAGGTAGAGTCGCCTGGCGGGAAAAACGGTGTCTTGAAAAAGGTGCAAAGCCGACAGTATTCTTTGTAGCGGGGATATTCGCCTTGTGCGCCGAAGACCTCTCGCACTTCTTTACCTTTTCAACCCCCTACTACCCTCCCTCTGTCGTTCACTTCTGTCTTTCTTTATTCTCCGCCCTCCATTACCTTCGCTAGTCGTTTCCTTCTCGGTTTCGACGATTACTGCCGCGCAACTACTGTAGCGCTCGAGCGAGGAGGCTGCCGCCTCGTAGTGGCGGCGACGGCTTACTTCCTCCGCCCATGCTTCGGATCCCTTACTCGACAAGGCTCTTCTGGCCACGAGATATTTACCAACATCCAAGATGGCGGCATAATCTTCCTCGGCTTTTCGTCGAAAGCCGACGACGACGACCAGTCATCCACGCGGTTCCTTTTTCAGCGTCGTCCCGTAAACAACTTTTTTCTTTTTCTTTTTCATGTGCGTGTTCTCGTTTTCACCGGCTCCGCCCTTGTGTCTCCTCCTACGCTTTGTGTGTTCCTTCCTCCTTGTTTCACGTCGAAGCTTCCTTCGCCGGTCCACGACGCGCTTTATCACGGTGTGGTTAACCAACACCAGGCGACGAACCGTTGGCCCCTCTGGGGATCGATCATGTGGACGTCTTTTGCGGTTTCTTTTAAGACGCTGGAATGTAACTCGAGGAGATCGTTGGGGAACTTCGTCGAGGGACATTTGTACGGAGATTGATCTGGGGACTTGCTTGGGTGTAATTGGCGGACAGGAATTTACTTTCCTTTGAATTTTGACAATTTGTATTGATACTCGTTGGTTGTGTGGCACTTCTGATGTGATATTGGAATTTTAGCGTGTAGTTTGGGTATTATATCGTTGTGTAATATTAATTCGTATATCGGTAATGCTACATTGGTTTATTAGTCCTAGTGTTGTACTGTGTTCACTGTACTGTGACATATTATTTTCTGCATTAGTTGTACTGCTACAGTGTATCTATTTAATTGTATTATAAAGCATGAATGGTAGTGTTTAAAATTTTTATATTAAAGAAAAAATAAAATTCTTATATAAAGAAAAACTTAAATATTTAAGTGTCTGGTCGTTAAAGGGTTAAGTGGATCCAGTAACAATCTGGGTCAATACAGAGGTAATACTGTATCTAAAAAGTAAAAAAAACAACTAATGAAGTGGCTAAACATTTTTGATTTCGAATAATTTCGAGGACCGTAGAGTTCAGAAATGTTTACAAGAATGGTGAAATGGGCGCAGGACCTTCGGGGAACATCCGTTCGGGGATTTATTCGAAGGACATCGAGAGGGAAGAAAATCAGGAGAGGTAAATACGTGTCGTGAGAGTCCAGGATAAGAAGCAATCGAATCGAATGGTGGAACTCGTGGAATCCGCAATCCGTCGCGAAGTGAATGGCGAAACGCCTAAGGGTTCTATAGTAGTATACCGGCCGTCTATTTCTCCCTTCGACGACCTAACCTAACCGAAGCCGGAACCTCAGATTAAAGCGGTAATCGCTGAATCGGCAAAAGACATCGCGAAGACGAAGGTGAAAAAGAAGGGATGCCTGTGTGGATCTTCCGGAGCCTCTTCGTACACTACTTACACTTGCTGGGGAAGGAGTCAAAAAAGGCTATCAAGATCGGAGGACAATTACTATGGACACTTTTCTTCATAACTTCTTACTGCGTTTCTTACGCTGGTTCTTTATTGCCTTTTCTATGTGAGATAGGTAGACAAGTGTCCTTCGCCATCGATACTGTGTAGAAATGGCTGGTACCAGAGTTGGGCAAAATTTAATCTAATTACGAAATCCAAATCACAATTACACAATGTAATTACATTAGGCAATTTGTGTTACTTTTTATCATTTTATTATTCCACTGTTGTATTGCACATAGAAAGTGTTAATAATTGTTAAGTGTTGTTCATAGATTATCTGTGTTCCTTTCTTTTTTCCCTGGAGATAAGTGGAATGAGAGCGTAGGGGTAAGACAGTCATTTGTGGAGAACTTTGTGCTACCGTGAAACATGTCCGGCCATAGGGGGTCTGATTCCCCTTGTACTTTTATATGTATTTACTCCTGCGCGAATGAAGAGATAAGTATGTAAGTTCTCTCTTGTTTTAGTTCTATAGATTTTAGTGGGAATATAGTATGAAACGTAACGTAGAGATGAACAAGAAAACGTAGAAGTCTAAATTTAAAATTGTATGTGGTACGAGTGTTCTTAAATTTCTACCAACACCCGACAAAACGTTCGGAAGTTCCATATATTCTGAATACATATAAAATTGTTAAAATACAAACATTAGAATGTAAACAAATCAGTTTACAATTTTTTAAATAAAACGATTAAAAAGACCATCCAGAGATGGATTTACAGCTTCCATACCAATGTCATCGACAAATAAAAACGTAAACAATTGAATTATTATCGAGTCTACCATACCGAAAACGAAACAAATATCAAATACAATAATTATTGTAAAACAGCAAATATTCGATTACTCCTCCGACAAAGTTCATCTCTACAATTTCCCCGCCGCAGAACCGAAATCCACTCTAACAGAATAAAAGAAACGGTAAAAGACATTACAATGACTGGTAATACCGTACAAAACACCCGAGTACAATACCCGTGAACCACACAGATCCACACAGTAAAGGAAATATCACAAATCGATAAAGCAGCAGATATCTATCCGATAAAGTACCAAAATCCTTGAGAAACGGTGGTAGAAGGGGGGAGAATATCCAAGCATTATCGAAGCGGCTTGCGTAGCGTAGTGGTTCCCTAGATTCCCTCTATCCTTGACGGAGTAAAGGCAGCAATAACAGGATGTTTCGATACACAATGAATATCGTGTAAATAAATATAACGTGGACAGGGAAGGAAGAAAGCAGAAGCAGGGATGGGGGCGGGGGCCTGGATAGGTAGTCACAGGAAGAGCCTCGCTTGGTACGCGGAGTAAGTGCAATAATACCAGATTATTTGCATCGCAAAGCCGTGCGTATGGGTAAACACAATATTCGCTCTCTGCTCGGCTCTGTGAACCGATAGTGCGCTCAGGTAGATACGCATCCGTCTATACCACTCCATTCCCCTTCCCCCTCTCTTTATCTCTCTCTCTCTTCTTCCCACCCCTTCGTGTTCTCTCTTCCGTTCACCCACCCTCGTTTTGTCCCTCTTTCTCCCGTTTATTGTACTCTGTCTATCATTGTATCCTGTCCTTTGTCTCCCTTCCACGTTCGTTCTTTCATCCTTCTCTTTCGGTTTCTCTCTCTCTCTCTCTCTCTCTCTCTCTCTCTCTCTCTCTCTCTCTCGCTCTCTGTATGTACCGCCACGGCGTAATACAGATTCTATTTGAGCTGCCTGAGGGAAGTTAACTCGTGATGCGTGCAGCCCGGCAACGCTCTGCTGGGCGATACCACGGATCCCATCGTTCTCCATTTCGAGGCTGAAAATCCAAGGACCCCGGTACTGGAACCTCGTTTCCGGCCACTGTGCACACGGGGTCGTGAAACGATTGTCGTTTCTTGCGGTACCCACAGAGTTTCTAGTCAGAGGCGACGACAATAGGGGGTTTATATTAGTCGGTTTTTAGGGTGTTTCTAGAGGAATTCGTTGATGGAGTGTATTGCTTCTTACTAGGTATGGCCGGAAGTAGAGTGTGACAGTTATCACAGGGTGTGGATTATTGATTGTTTGGTAGTTAGTGGGATGTGGTGGTTGTGGTAAGGAGATTGGAAGTGTCGGTGATTATATTTTTATGAGTTTTTAAGTGTTGAAAATTTTAAGGGGAGGGGTGAAACGCCGAGGATGATTACAAGAACGTGAAAATTTACGACTTTGAACTTTGTTCGCTGATTCTTCTGCGGTGTAATTTAAAGTTTGCGAAGAGCACGGCACGGGTTTTTTGATGAAGGGAAGTTTTTGAAAAAGGAACGATTGGAAAAGTAGCTTCTATTAGAGTCAAGAGAATAGGTTTTAATTTAAAAAGTTTCAGTTAAGCGTTTGTATAATGTGTAAAAAGATACTGCATTACATTACCAAAACATCTCTTTATAATTCGTTAATCGAGAATTTCGAATAACGAATTAAAGATTAAAAGAGTACTTTGGCATTTTAAATTTATTACACGAGGAAATTCAAATTTTTATAATGCAATAATATTTCCTCTTGAATGAGTAGATTACTTCGATACTTCGCAAACAATTATTTCACCTCACTAATTGTTTAAAGATCAAGATGACAATCCTGGATAGTGCTGCTTTTCACTATGTAATAAAATCAGCGTTAACCATTAATTGGTAAGGTGAGGTTTGAGGAACCCCATGGATATGTTTAGAATATTTCATTTTTATTTAATAGTTACTTAAAGATATGCTTGTTTACTTTGATATTTTCTTACATGAGAATAGAAACCAACTAGTTGTATAACAAAATTTAAACATTTTATAGAATCACGTAACAATAACAATCTAATCTCCCTCCGAAGCAGGAGTGAAACCTCGCCTGGATAGGAACGACAACAATCCCGCGAAACGAAAATCCGTAGCCCAGTATATTCCAGAACGATTATCGATACGGCCTCAGTTCATACGTTCTGTTAGTACGTAACGCCTGGTCCCTTTACCGTGCCGCTCAAAGCAAAGCAGCCCCCGGAGTGTTACAATTTCGCCCCCTCCTTTCCCCCCCATTCCCCATGCCCGACTCGAAAGTCCCTTTATCTATCCCGCTATTTTCCTAACTCCGACGTCCCCTCCGGGGGTTTCTCTCCTCGTTGGTGGTGACGACAACGATTCCTCTTCTCCTGAAGGAGGATGGAGAGGGAGCCGTAGCTACCAGTCGAGGTTGGGGGGGGTGGGAGGGAGGGGGTGATAGCTCGAACAGTGGGGGATATACCCCTGCCACCCCTTCGGTAGGGGTTGAAATGCCCGCCCATTGGTCCGCCCATGTAGGGACGAAAAGCAGTCACTTCGAATCAATTCGACCCACGATTTCGCCTCGTAGACGATCCTCCACGGTGCTGGCACACTCGCAGACCGCGCTTCATAAGCTTCGACCGCATTTCGTGCGTCTAACCTCTCAGGGGGGACGCGGTTTCACGTGATCATAGTTCAAAAAGTTACGGACGGTCGACTGTCGAACCACAATTAACCGAGTGTGTTCACTTAACAATAAACTACATGATATAATCCAATTCTACGTTAATTTAATTGTGAATAAACTGGGTGCAAGAGTGACTACGTGAGGTGAGCTCCGGTGGAAGAGGATCCAAAGATGTTCGACTCGAGTTAAGGTCAAGGACAAGTCAACGGAATTCGAGAAGAAACGTAACCCATTGATAATCAAGTACATCGGTGCGGTAGTACTCACACGGCTGATCGATAAGAGAGCATGAACGAGAATCACGATGATCCTTGAGGATCCCAGAAGATGACTGGCGACGACAAAGCCCCGGAGCGTGTCACTCTGTCAGTGATCGCGACCGACATCCTTGAGACGCGACGTGACGGGTTTTGCCTCTCCGGAACGAGAACGGACGACTGAGGTCCCGCGTCGAGTAAAAATTCGCCCGTTATCGTTGTGGAAACAAACTATTAACGTAAGATAGCATTCTGGTCGGGGACTGGTGCCGTGACAGTTGCTCCGGTGAAATATGCCGTCGGTGGAGCGTTCGTGATACAATATACGCGGCCGATTTCGCGTGGACTTCCGCGGTATTTGATCTTGATGACGTAGAGTATTCGGTCCACGTTACGTTGTAATATTCAACGAGTAAAACAGCAAGGTTTCGCAGAGTTACGAATGTCGAAGAATTGATACACGTGATACACAAAAGATAATAAATATGACAGTTAGTGGTGATTCGAAAGAGGTGTCCAAGGACCTGGAACATTAGTGTCCACCCGTTACATGGCCGGCGTATGGGCCCATGAAGCGATCACGATGGAATCGCGCGGGATGATGATGTCGAACCTGTCATGCGACGGCTGCGCGGACAGCGATAGCGACTCGGACAATAGCAGCATGATCGTGGACCCGGTGAGTCTCGACAAGAACGATACGTCACCTTCCCAGTCGTCGTCGAGTCCGATAATACCGAGCTCCCCGATACCCGCGACAACCTCCTCGAGAAACCGCGGCGGGAGTCGTAGCAAGAAGAACTACTCGATGATGTCGGCGACGGGGCAACAGAAGACGACCAGCTCGTCGGGTCAGACGTCCGCATACGGGAACGACAAAATGTCCTCGTCCCTGATCAAACCACCGTACTCGTACATAGCGTTGATCACGATGGCGATTCTCCAATCGCCGCAGAAGAAGCTCACGCTGAGCGGTATCTGCGAGTTTATCATGTCCCGGTTCCCCTATTACCACGACAAATTCCCCGCCTGGCAGAACTCGATTCGACACAATCTGTCCCTGAACGATTGCTTCATCAAGATCCCACGGGAACCGGGCAATCCTGGTAAAGGAAACTACTGGACCCTTGACCCATTGGCCGAGGATATGTTTGATAACGGTAGCTTTTTACGACGCAGGAAGAGGTACAAGAGGCCTCCGCCTCATTATGTTCTTCGCGACAGAGCGATCATGGCCACTTTCGCTATCTGTGGGGATCGAGGACCTTGCCCAGGCGGCGGCGGTCATCCTGGTGCTCTGAGCTATCCCAGCGCGGCGTATCTGTCGCCACCACCTGGTTTACCCTTGCTGGACTTCTCCCCGTCGACTCTGGAGGCTCTGAAACTTGGAGGTTTTCTGGAACCGCCGCCTCCGTTGTACAAACCGGTACCAATCACCGCACCACCCATCAGACAGATCGACCCGACGCCCACAAGGGCCACGACGATACCAACGAGTCATCCGCCAGTTGACAAGAAGAGGAACTTCAGTATCGATGCTCTGATCGGGAAACAGGCGGCGAACGATCAGAACTGCGGCGGACTGTTGGATCTCAGCCCGACGGAGCACAGGGAGATCAGGAGTCAGGCGTCCGCGTTCTCACCCCTGGTTTAGGGGATCCAGAGATTTTGTTCCAGTTTTAGGGCTTTTGGTTCTAGGGGTTAGGAGATATACTGGGGACCTCTGTGTACTGAGAACTGTTTTTCCATTATGGGGGGGATCATTGGTAATGCGGTTCGAGGATAGCAGTTGTAGACGTGGTTGTGTTTAAGGTAGAGGATTTGGCTTGGGTACTGTCCTATGTCTAAAGGAGTAGACGATCGTGTTTGACTGTTCGAGTATGTCGTAGAGGACAGTAATTGTTTGAGACATACTTGTTCAGCTTTTCAATAACGATGATGGGTAATAGAAAGATGGTACGACGTGAAAGTATGCAAGACAACCGAAGAACTTCGAAACTCTGAATTGAACCTTCAGACGACGAATGGTTCTCCTACCTCTGCCAGTCTCTTTGCACTGTCGAAACCCCCAGACTGTGGATTATCAACTGTCCACTGAACTGTTCCGATGTATTCGACTAAAAACGAATCTTCAACTAGTGACACGAAAGGAAGTGAGGTCGATCGTAGGCGACACGATACCAAAGAGGAGTCCAAGCACGGACTTCGCCCGGAAGTAAACACTCACCCATACGTACGCTTTGTGTAAAAAAAGACGCCGATAGAATTGAATAATTGTATAAAAAAAAAAGAAGTGTAGTGCAATAGTGTAGTGGATTTGTTTAATATACAGAGAATGGCGCGCCCCACCGCTCGTATCGAACGATTCTTAGTGACTATGTAATATCCCTTAAAGATTCATTACGAGCCGATTTTTCATATTTGCCCTGTTTATCCGTTTTTCTTGATTTCGGTGCTTTGTTCTTGGTGGACGGAAATAGCTGCATCGCGTCGGCTCGGTTTTTGTAAACGATCGATTAATATCGGCACTGTAAATACACATACCCGCCCGCCACCCCCACCCCCGAACAAATCTTTGCTCAGTATTCTATCGTTTACGTGGGAATGTATGAGAATGAGAGAGTGGATGAACCTTTTCGAAGGATTTTAATGTAAAACTCGAGTCGTGGTGTGTTTTTTTTTTTTGATCAAGTAGACATTTTTAGTGTATATAGGGAGCGAGTTGTAAGACAAACAATTTGTTATTTCGATCGATGACATTTCGTCAGAATGTTCGGGAAGAACATATCAAATGCGTTTCATGTAAAAAAATTTATTTTGTTTTTTAATTATGATTTGTCTTCGTGCAATGAAGGAGAGTTTCTGTAGGCCGCAATAAATTAATTGTATAAACTGTCTCATCGGTAATGGAAGTGTACCTTGGTAAGAGAGGATGCTCGTGTTGCGAGCAAAATTTGGAGCAATCGATAAGGAGAAATTGAGTTAATACAATGCTCAGAATAGTTAACGCGTCCGGTGTTCCGGAAGATATTCGTCGTTCGGTAATGCGTCTAGTACTTAATGAATTCCTTGAGCTGTGTAAACCAGATATATTCGATGACGACATTAAGGTAATAAATTGATGAAACGGTGTTACGTTTGTCTTCCTTAACGTAACAATTTTAACATACAGGATAATTAAAAATAATTGAACAATTCTGATAATTTCACATAAAAATGAATATTAAAATAATTTTTTAATCACCCTGTACCTTGAGCAGTGTGTGAAATAGCAATTCTAAGGTTATCTATTGCTCTATGCAAAAACAATGAATAAATAATAAATTATACAATTATTTAGTTCGAGAGATTATTCGTAACAGATTATTTGTTTAAAAATATACGGAACGATTCATAAAATTCGGTGGATATTCAAGGTTTATTCATTTATAGACGTTGCAATATTACTTTTTCTCATTCATTTCCCTATTCGATTTATAGAAATCTTATGGAGATCGTTTTACCATTCTAAAAGAACGATCGAATAAGCTGCAATAACAAGAAGAAATAATTTACACGATTTCACGATTCATTGAAGACATTTTTTGACCAAAAAGCTTTCACGTAGAAATATTTCCAACGGTTCACAAGAACGTTCAATCGCTGGAAGTCTTTTGTTCTAACTGAACATTACCTTTCTCTTGATCTTTCTTTTCGAATCGATCAGCGAATATTAACGCGACCCCCCCCCCCCGAACAAAAGAAGTCCCTCCGGTGTCCCAAAAATTCGAACGATTCTATACAATCGCATTGTGAAAAAAAAAAGACGAAATCGCGGCTCGTCGAAGCTCGTCGACGGTTTTTAATGTCGGCGCAACGGCGCCCGTCGTATCGAAACGCGCGCACAGAAATTCACGGGAAAAGAGAATGGAATAATTTGCAATTAATCCCCTCGACGATACGCATCCATGACGAGTATTTCACGTAGACACACGCGGGGCTGCCTAGTGAATTTTCCTCGATATAGGATGACAATTGCGAGATAAGGTACATGAGGCATGATAGCGCAACGATTCAGTCGAATCCGTATTGCCTTTTTTCAATTAAGGGAGACAAAAAAGTCTACAAAAACAATTACTTCCGTTTCATTTATCCATTTACGAAAAGAAATTACATCGATTATTATGAATATTATGGGAAATAAACGGTCTATTAGAGATACCAATGAATAATCTTTATATAGTTTGAATTTCAATATGTTTTCCCGCCATTGAATTTAATGAAATTGGCCGTTCTGATTATTGGCCGTATTGATTTCTTGTAAAAAGTAGCACTGAATTTGGTAATAAATGGTGGATTGCTCATTGGTACTGCTAATATTATTCCTACCAATCCTCGTGTACCGTTCACATGATTGTTAGATTTCCATTAATTTTTTGAATTAAAATAAATTCGAAATTAATTTTAAATCATCTATAATCACGATGTCTATTTAAATACAATTTATTTATAAATTTCTATGATTTTGAAAATTGTTAACAGTTGAACTTTCGTTTCTAGTCAAATGGTGCACGAGGATTAATGCAACTTCAATTCGACATTAATTAAAATCATAAAGTACAATACGCACTCAAGAACATTGTTTCGTAACGGTTCGCAACGTTATGAAGCGTACCAGAAACATTTGTCTGTTCTGCTTAATTTATTAAGAAGCAATAAACGTTTCCGCAATCTGTTCAGGAACATTGTACATATCCACGTGCGCGCCAGGCTTACCGTTAAGCACTATTAACATTGGAAAACCGTTTCTTTTTTTCATTCCGCGGCGTGCTCAAGGCGAGCTGCGAATCCCGTGTTATTTCCGTTATCGTCAACATTTATGCAAAACTGATTACGAGGCTCGTGTGCTAGATGACGTGAACAACGTTCGTCACGATAACGAAAATTATTGTCCTAACGAACGAGTATATAGGTTGCTCGATGACAAATCGGGATTTTAACGTATGATGTCCACATAGTCGCGTGGACATTAAATTTCCTTCATAGAACAACTTTCTCATGGCACCGATAATTTGCTGTCTTTGCCATCTTAAAAGAGGTAGCAAGATGTCGACGTTTGGGTACAAATTAATTTTACACAAGATCTACCACACTAGTGTTAATCGATATCATTTTTTTATACTCGAGAATATTCACAGCTGGGCGATCTGGATCAGTAGAAATTAATACGATGTTTAGTGTACTGTGAGGAATAAGAAATGTTTTTAGTGATTTTCCAATGATCTCTGTTGTTTCTTTTTTATTCTCGCGCGAAAAAGGGAACGGTACGATAGAGAGCCAGGTTAGAGAAAAAGGAAAGTCGCACGTCTACAATATTGTTTGAACGATGAATATTTTACTAACAGCATACCAGTCTCAGATATCGTGTTAAGGTATTGCGAGGAAAAATCATGCGATACGTCTGTTTGTTCCTTTACCAAATAAGTACCGATGCCATATTGTATGTTTAGTTATAGGTTTAACCGTTAAACTTGTCTCTGTAGATTTAGTAAGTATTATACGTGTCAAGATGATAGATTTATAATAACGTGTAATAATATCAACAATAAAGTACTGTTAAGTATACGGGGT
Source organism: Dufourea novaeangliae (assembly GCF_001272555.1). Lineage (NCBI taxonomy): Eukaryota > Metazoa > Arthropoda > Insecta > Hymenoptera > Halictidae > Dufourea > Dufourea novaeangliae. Next base: position 4,122,964 of record NW_015374150.1, on the reverse strand, counting down.
CCATTCATTTCGACGTAATTTAAATATACAATAATGTAACAAATTATTCTTCCCTGTTTCGGGTTATACTTCGGTTGAGCTTAAGCCGCATGTGCTATTGAATTATTTAGTTTTATACTGTATATATTTATTATGGAATGATAAATAAATATTAGTTCCGTTACTCCACGAACAGATATACTCTCGTATTGTTATTACATAAACAATCGTGCATATCAAATAAAATGTGTTCCTCGTTTCTGTTGACTATAAACTCTGTTACGGGGTGAAATGATTTTTTGTTCGTCACACATTCATTTCAAAGAGACGGTGCAAAGGTAAATAAACACGGTTATTAGAGTATTTTCAGGTAACTGTATATATTAGGTCAGCGGAAAATGGTCGGTCGGCGTTCGTGTACCTGGAATGTTTATAATTCTGTACATTTTTCGTACCTACGTCAGTCACGAATACCCATTCAAAGGGCACACAAGTATTAAATGTTACCAAAAGTGAATTGTACGAACCGTGCAAACAATTCATACGAAGAAAAAAAAAATAGTGAAAAATGTGATACATAAAATATGTTAAAGAGTTCCTCAGTCAAAGTGGGGGAGAAATTTAAATACAACGATATCATTCGAAAGACTACGAAGAGGCTGTGAAAACAAGTGAAAAATAAAATCAACACGCGAACCGAGGACCATAAACCCGTAGTTCTTCCTTTTAAAAGCGCCACGAACTTTCCGAGCAAGCCAAACGTTATTCGAACAAAATTGTGTCGAACTCCCGTTTCACCGCCGGTCTAATAAGTTTTATCCAGAAGCCTCGAAACTGGACACCAGTGAACAGTCGACGACGAAAAGCTGTTCGAAGTCGAGTGTATATATCTGTGGTTCTCAGGAAAAACGCCGCATGTCACATAGTTTCACTCTCGAGATATTGTCGTTTAAAGTTCTGAACATCAATTCGTCTTATTAGCAATGTTTTATTCTTTTCTTTTCACGATATAAACCTATACTTCCTTCGTTTTGCATAATATTCTTCTGTGCACTGAGCCTTTTTGTTGTAAAATACAAGTTATCTTCATGTATCACTAATACGTAATAGTATGCTATTTCTGGTAACATAAAAATATAAAATATAATTGTAACGAATCGTATTCTCCAAATTTTGTGAACTTACGTTGATTCGCCCAATGCGGTATGAATGGAATTATTATTTTTAACATTATCCTTTTTGAACATATAAAATTTCTTTTCGTGCATATTTTCTAATAAATACATAAGTTCTATATTTCATGTATCTACTTACCATAAACTCAAATTTTTTGGAATTGTGACATAGGGCGTTTTTCCTTAGAGCCACAGATATCTGGGCCGCGTAGTGATGGGTTTTCATCGAGAATGAACCGATAAAAAATGAGAAAATAAAGAGAAAGTACGAGAAGAAAGTGCCACGGTCATGGTTCAATCGTTGTCACGATCACTGGCACTTCGAGGCCGTGTTACACCCCTTTAATCGTTCGTCAAGTGTGTGTGCATTCGGAATGTAATATATCCTGGCCGGCACGTGCCGTTCACGTGCCGCCAAGTGTTTGTTTCGGTTTGTATTGTCACCACGGATACGTTCGCCGTGGCGCGTACGGAGGTGAGCCGCCCTGTCCTTTTGCCAATGGGAAAAGAGGGATGAGCGCCACTCTCCCTTTCATAATTCCCGGGCTCGTTCGAGTAAATAACGTGCCGGCAGTTGACAATTAGGACGATGGGAAAGAGATTCATTACACGGAACAGACTAATAGCGAATCGATCGGGGGAATAGCGTGTCGCGTTTCGGTGTTCACTGGGCGAAAATTTTCGCTCGGGCGGCCATCTTGGATCTTTGTGAACACGTGGTTGCGTACCAACATATTCTGAACAAATGAAACAATTCAAATATCAAGATTTCTTGCAGAAATGTTTTGTATATTCTTTTTGTACGCGATCCGTTTGTCTGTGCGTGGTATTCTTTGAGATGACACTCGACTCGAACTCCATCTTGGATTTTCGTGAATCGTCAGTGGATATGAAAATGTACGTGAAGTGATGGAAATATTCTAAAAGTGTTAGTGGAGCAAGTGTTAACCTTTCATAGAAAGAATGGATGTTATTAATAGGTTAGTAGGCTTTTGGTATAAATGGTTATTCTATTTATTGTTATGTATTGTAGTGGAGGGATTATTACGGCGATAGAAAACGAGAATCGAATTTAATGCGAAGTTTGAAATAGTAGTTTAACCTTATACCAGTGAGTAGATACCTTTTATGCCATAATAAGCGAAAATTACGAAGCAATCCGGCTAATGCGAATATTACTGATCAAACAAGCGATCGTGACACGCGAAGCCGCTTTGAAATATCACCTCACCTCGACCCTGAATCTGACCGTTATCATTTATTTTATCACCCGCGATTTGCTTTATTGCAACGAGATTTAGATAGTGCAACAATAGTTACCTTTTGAAGTGACACTGTCGTCGACGTAACGGAACTAATATTTATTTGTCGACGTAATCACGCGGTACTCCATAAATTTCCTCCCGTCTGAAGTCTTGTTAAATAAGACAATTTAGAGAGAATTAGAAAATTAAAACAGTAATTATTCAACGGAACCTGGACACATGTTGACAACATCGAAGGTAATGTGTTGATTTCTGAGAATCGCGAATTCGAGGTAGTAATTTTTACGAGGGCTTAGTGATCGAGGGTTAATATCAGTGATCAGTAAGCTTCACAATTAATTTGCAGCATCAGTTCCAATCAGACCAACTATACGACTGAGCATATCATTTTAATAAATTATTTAAAATACTCTTCGTAAAGGCAGAAAAGTAGGAGTAAAGGGAGGCTAAGAAATGATGCAAGTAGAAAAAGAACGAAGAGAAAATGAAAATATTTTGTGGAAAGAGGGCACACAGACGTTATAGCGGAGAGGAATTAAAAACACGCAAGGGGTGCTGGGTCGGGATGGTTGACAGGCTCGAAAAGCTGCATTGCTCAGGCTGTTTTCGTCACGATCGAGGAATGTAATATCGTCACCCCAAGCGACAAGAGTTGCCTTCGAGAGTATCGCCGTTTAGAATACCACGCGAGCGGTAACGGGGGTGGGAAGGGGGAACGCAGGGGCCTGGATTAAACTGCAATGAAAATCCACTCATTTTCTACTCCCTTCGTCGCTCTTCCCCCGTTACTCTTCGGCGGGGCAGACACGCCTGCACCGGGGCGGGTAAACAAGTTATTACCTACATACCTGCTGATGCCTCCTTCCGTCGTTCTCCCGCGCTGATCGTCTTTTTCGTTTGACTTTTAGGGGAGACCGATACCGCCAAGCTATCGATACTCATAACTTATATCGTAAAAGAGTATAGATATCTACTTTTATTCTAGATTTACTATCTAGATTTACTGTGTTTTTACAAATTAGGGTTTATTTAGAACCCTATATAATGTTGCAGATTAAGTTTGCATATGAAGAATGGTATTGATAAATTTAATATCCGTTTCTTTATTGTTTGAAGTACCTTAGATGGAACTTTGTTCGCTGTGAGTGAGAGTTGTGTTTCCCGTCGCATAGCTTCGGAGCTAATATACTCAAAGAGGGTGCATTGTTACCAAACGATTTTGATAACTTGTGGCTAATGAACACTTACAGAACGTATTATGTCACATATAATAAAAAAATCCACATTCATATCAATTTTTTTATTTCGAACAATCAGTTTTCATTAATGATCTGTAAATATTAAGGCCGATGAGAATTGTTGTTCTCACGAAAACATTTCGTTGATACTAAAGACAAGTATAAGTTGATAGAAATATAGAGTAAAATTTTTCCCTGCAAATTTGAATTTACTAGGTCGACGGTCAGTCGTGTTTTACGATTCGATTGGCCGAGCGTCTGACTATTACTCGCTGTTTCCACTTGGAATAGACACCTATAATCATTCACAACTAACAGATTATATTGAATTATTTTTGAACATGTATAATTCTATATCGTCGACAACATTCACGACCATTGACAGAAGTCGAAATACCCAGTAACGGACGGACACACAAGGTAATACACATTAAATGATATAATCAAATGACCATCTGCTGATCGAATCTTCAAACTCGATTTTCACACGATATCATTCTCTCCACTCTCAGCAAAGTGCTACACATTAGACGGTCAAATTAGACTGCATATTAGTTCATTCAACATTGACATACTCTAACATACAAAATTCATTTTTTCCATCCAACTGATCAAAATGTGCAATATATATAAAAAATTTTTTTTATACAAGCTGGGTGTTCAAACACTTATGAACAACAGTGTATACATACAACATATGTACTGCGCTGAATTTCGAGTTTCGTCAATGTCCCAAAACGGGTGCTCCCGGTCCAGCCTAAAGCGTAAGCTTAACTTGAAAGTCCATATTAACTTCCAACAAACTTGTACTACCTTCCATTAAGAGAATATATCATCGGAACACCCTACATCATCATTTTACACCAACCCAGAATCACCATCTTCCTATCGGACTTTAGCCAAAAGGTTCGAACACTATAGCCCAAAGAAAGGCCGGAATAAACGAACAAGGGAGCTGATATGCGAAATATTTCGTATCGGTTGTAGGAATGGCAGCCGTATACCGAAGTGTCGCGTGTGAAAGATTCCGGTTGAAGCAGCTACTTCGCCTCATCCAGCGGAACAAGCAATGACCAATATTATGATAATTCTATCCCCCTCCCCCTACCTCCCCTTTCCGCGTTTTATCTCACCCACCAAACCGTCAGAGGCCCCCCTATCGCTCCCCTGACCCTCCTCCGGCAACATCGAAGGTGCACGTAGTCGCGAATATGGGCGGCCATATTGGAGGGTGCGGGCGTGGCTTTCCGGTTGCCCCGGGTAACCGGCACCGGCCGTTATCCCGATATCGACCTGGGAGCAACGAGAAGGGTGGCTAGGCTTCTGTCCGGGAGGGAAAATGTTATCACTGCTTTGTGGTGGCTAAGATAGCAACCCACTTTCCCTCTAACCCTTCTTCGTCCCTCTACGAATCCTCATCATCCACCGCCCATCCTCCTCCTCGGTGCGCCAGGCCCCTCCCCCTCCTCCCGCGCCTCTGCTTGGCTCCTCCACGGCGTTTCGCGCGACGAACATCTTTTCACGAACGCGTAATATCCCGATGGTAACACACACACACCGATCGTTGTCGTCGATCGACGCAACACGATTCCCTTTCGTTTATCGTCATCGACACAACCCGTTTTTTCGTTCCATCGGTTCACTTTCCACGACGTTCCGCGCCGCTTCACCGTCGTTTACTCGAGTTCAGAGGGAATTATGGGAGGGGACACGCGTCAGAGCCAATAATTTCAATTGGACTGGTCGAGGGAAAGTCTCATCTCGATTGTTTCGCTCGAAGGATGAGATTTGTTGAAGGGGTTGCTCGGCGGTTTTGGACGGAGATGACGAGATGAAAGGTTTTGATGATCGAGATTCTTGAATGTGGAGGGAATTGCTTTGTGAAAATGTGCTGTAACATTTTAATCATTGTTAGAAGAGTGTACTGACAACTCATTTTCATTTGTTTGGTAGTTCTACTGTTAATAAGCTTTTTGAAATTTGTTAGTAACATTCTATCTAAGCGTCATATAATCTACAATATTATAGAGGTTTCTCCATACATATGAATTTCTAAAAATACACTGAACCCCTGCGCTTCCTTAATTTAGCCCCCGCGACTTCCTTCTATTCTTCAAACTCAACATATTGGCGACTGGAAACGGGAAATCACCCTTTCAGTGCATCATTTATTTACCATTTTTCTTACATTCGATTATTATCGATTTTACGAAATAATATTCCAAATACTTCAGATGTTTTGTGTTTTCGCAACAGCATACATAAATGTAAATTCGGGGGTAAATAGTTTATAGGGCAGAGGTCCTTTTCACGAAAGGAAGATATTAGGAGATCCTTCAAAAAGGAGGCTGCATAAAGGAAAAATCAATGACCAGGTTACTATAATGATTTTCGAAATGTAATCATAGTTTGTTAGTAAAGAGAATACAATATCGTAGCGAAAAACGTTTCCATATATTCTTAGTTCATCCATACGATCTACTTTCCTTTTGAGTAATCCCACAAATTTCAAATTTAACAAGGCGTCGCCCGAGAAATTCTTCTAATCACGATAACAATAATATAAATGGTTAATATGATAGTGTTAAATTCATCGTACCAATTTAGTTTTTTTAAAACGACGTCGAAACAATTATGGCGGATCAATTATCGGGACAAGAAAAGAATCTCCGGTGTGCACATCTCACACGATCCGGATAGAGTATAGAGAAGACCTCGGCGTGTCGGAGTCCTACGATGGAATTTTGAGAATGTGTGCGAACCAAGGATGATATTAGATTCTTGGACAAAGTTTTCGCATGGTCGAGGTCTCGAGAGCTGTTCCGGAGGCTGCTCGTCCGTGAGGAAGAGAAACGCGTGTTAGCTAGCCTTCGGCATTGATTTTCTTCTTGGTGCTTTTGTCTTCGTTCTTGACGATAGAATCCCCGTTTCCCGCCCCCCCCGCCGTTAAATTAAACCCCTCATCTCTTGACACTCCACGTATTCCTGCCTACACTGTCCTCCATTTATAGGTAAAACGAATTTTACAGACGGTTTCACGCTCTCAGCGTGGCCCAATTCATATTTCTACGGTTATTAGGAGGCAAAAGAGGGGCTTTCACTGAATTTAACGTGACCAAAACTTTACTCTTTCTTGTACATTTCCATTACAATTTACCTACACAATTTACCTATATAATTTCCTTATAAACAGAACTGTAAAAATTTGCATCAGTTGATTTAGGGATTGATTTTCAAAGTTCCATATTTTATGGACGTATCATGGGATACGCTATAAATATTAAATTTCGTAGAATTTTTAGCTCGTAATATTTATTTATGCGAAAATACAAATCGATGTGCACCGTTTTTCGGTCGATCGATCTACCCACGGTGTCGGGGACAAGAATACAGTTTTCTTCTGTTCGTCGAAAAATGGGGACTGGTGTAGGCGGATAAGAAAGTACGACATTTATAATGTATAGGTTTCTTGGGAAGGTACAGGCATGTGCCTTAAAACTTTTGTCCGCTTTTCCCGCCGCCACCGAAGTGGTTTCGAAGGAAAGAAATAAGTGTATAAGAATACGTATACACGTGTACGTACGTGTACGGTATAGGTAAAACGCGATGCATTAGGGAATAGCTTTCAGTCCTTCTTTCTCTCTACCCACTTCAATTGTTGGTTAATATACACTGCCAACCCTAAGGCTTGAATCAAAAGTAACCTTTCAAGAACATTTTCCTCGATCAATAGATCATAAATATTATTACAAACGCTTACTGAAATTTTGGATGTTTAACTATTGCAAATAAATACATAATTGTCTGCAATTCTCAGTAGATTCCGGATTTATGAAATTAATAGTATTACCAATAGAGACATTAATTATGTATATCTAATGTAGTCAGTATCGTTCCTTCAAGCCAACAGAAGAAGTAACGAATAACATCAAGGTCTGTGATACCTACTCATTTAATAGTTAATCTCTAGAAGGTGAACATTGCTCAAACATGCTTAATGTAAGGAACAATACCATGGAATAGTCGTAGTGAATCAATTATGCTAAGATTAATCGTTCAGTGTATTCGAACAATAAAATCAGAGTAGAAAAATCTACAGATCTACTTGTCGACTTTAAAATACCGCAGAAAAGAGGAAAAATGAAGAGTATGATGGACCAGCAGGCGAGGAGGCTACATCTAACCGAACAGAAACATTAAAAAACATTATCAATTGCTTTGTATACCAACTTTTCAATCCATAAGTGTCCAAGTTTGTTCATCACGATTAAACGAAGTGAATCCATCACAATCAATCGACTTGTGTACGCGAACAATAAAGGTCAGTACGGAAAAATTGGACCGATTTACTTCTCGACGTTGAAATAGTGAAAAGAAAAAGAGTCGAAGAAATGAAGAAAACGACGTACCAGTCGGCTTCTGAGTCCCTCAGTCTCCGTCGGCGTTAATGTACCTATTAAGATTCCACGAATCCGCGGACCAAGACGCGGCCACGGAAAAGGAACAAAGATGGTGGTACGGCCGTGGGGTGGTGGTGGTGGCAGCGGCAAGGAGATGGAATTAAACGGATACGGAAAGAGGAGGGCCGCTGCCGCGGGCTGTGCAACTCGGTCGAATTATTACGGAGGCCGAAGTTTAAATCGTCTTCGGGGGAGAACGGGATGGCTAGCTGGCTGGCTGGCCTGCGGGCGGTGCCCACGAACCGTCAAATTTAAATCTCGCTAAGCCTCGACCATTAGTACGAAGCGCAAACAGCAAACAGTGCATTAAACTGCGCTGCCCAGGGTGTGTACGTGCACGCGTACACTCTGTATGAGAGATGGAGAGAGAGAGAGAGAGAGAGAGAGAGAGTCAGGGATTCATGGGGTCCCGTCGCGCCCTGTAAACGTAAAGCCAAGTGTCCGTTCCCACGGGGATCTCCGGCGAGTAACGTTACGCTTTTATTTAGATTCGTTTGTCATCTGTTTACCTGTTTCCGCTTTAATGCGCACGGAGGACAGCAGGGCGAGAAGTGGGCACCGTGGTCGGTTGATCGTCGCAGGAATGGATCTAGTGGTGATCGATAACTCGGTTGGACTGTTGGGAAAATAGTAATTTTCTTGAGATCTTTGGATTCTCGAGTAGGGGAGACCGGGGCAGGTTGTAATACGGGGTTAGGTTCTATTCTCTCACTCGAGTTCCATTCGCAGATTATTATCAAATCTCGTACCATGATTAATCGTTATCGCGACACGATATCGACGATCGACGAATTTTCATCCGCCGCGAACCGGTAAATAATATTTTCGTTGAGTCGACACGCGTATCACCATTTCTAAACGCGCCGGTTCGTTTAATCCACGCTACCGCAATGTAATATGTCGGGTGTAAAACATTATAATTATTATCGCACGATTGATGAAGCCCTGTGTATAAGCTTATCGGCGGCCGACGCGCTCAGTGAATTACGCTCTTCGTAAAAGGTTAACAGACCGCCGCGTTTGTGAACCGGCGTGAGTGTTCACTTGACAAATTTGCGAGCCAATCACGCGTCAAATATTTAGTATTATTAATAATCCTCCGTGCGCGCGCGCGCCCTTCTAGCCGTGCTGGTTTCCTCCACGGAAATCATTATAACATATTTCGCGCGGCAGCGTTGTCGGATTAATCACCTATCGTAGATAAACTCGCAATTGGTCGAAAATATCCGGAATTATCGGCTGGATAGATTTGATCGAGAATGTACAACTCAATCATCAGTAATTGAAAATCTACCAATGTTACATTTTGTAGTTTGATTAGGTACTATTTTATCATTTCTTATCTGACGTTGGTATTTTTCTTTCCAATTCTGATTAGAATCTGATGGGGATCGGTATGCTTCGAATTTGTGGACATCAGGTGTTTCAGATAAATCTTGAAATACTCTAAGCGACTGGTAGGAATAATACAGTGATATTCTGAAATACTCTACGGACGCTGAGTTTAGCGAAATTTGTAGAATTCATAGATTTCGAAACACGTTTCTCGTGTCAGATTCCCGGCCACCATGTTCATTTACAATGAACACATATTTTCCATCCATTTTTCCACCCAGTACTCGCTACTACCAGCGACCCCACATTTTTCACGCATGAAAACGAAAGTTTGCCGTAAAAATTCCGTGTATTTCCTGCAGTGGCGGAAAGCAGTACGCTTTCGATTCCACTCAAATTTGCTGACCGACAAAATAATTATGCGCTGGAAATATTTTCAAATAAATCATCAATGGAAGTTTTCAGTCACGTAATACATCGAATCTCGAAAACCGAATTGATGGTCACGCAGCACATATTCCAGGACCTCAATAAACGAACTATACTAAGGGTGGGCTGGAACCTAATTTTTAAATTCTCGATCCTCGAATTAACCAGAGTTTTTATTCATTGTTACTCATCATTCCTTTACTTTTATACACTGTAACTTGCATTTTTCTTTTGATATCGTTAATATAAAATACATACAGGTTATTATGATCTCGAAAAATCAGCATGATTGGGACCGAACGTGATCGAATCACTCGTGATCCACAAGTAGAAGTTCACGTTAAGGGGCTATGTTAGTGTGACGTTATATAATAAGGCAATTTTTGGGAATTTTTTAAAGAAAAACTATTGAACTTATCAATTTGAATAATGTATATATTTACTACATAATATTTGTAAAGTATGCTATATTTTTATAAAGTAGAAGCAATGTATTGTTTAAAAGTTATAGTTCGTTTGTGAGAGGGTCTTAAGGAAATTTTCTTTCCATGGCAGCCATATTATAGAGCATAAAAAGAGAAATGTTTCATACCTACAGCTAATCATCTATCCGTGGCCATACAATACACGTTCCCCTTCCTAAAAAAATTGATGCAAATTGCAAAAAAGAAAAATTCGATTTTCTGAAACCGTCGCACTAGCATAGCCCCTTAAGTTCACACGCAAAGAATAGGAGTTTCGCAACAATAATTTCCAAGCATAGGCGGAAAGTATCAGCAGTTTCGAAGCCGTTCGAATTAGCGCGACGGGGGCGAGAGTGAAGCAATAGAATAATCATGCGAGACGTTAACCTGTTAGAGCATTAGTGGCGCATGATAGGCGCTGCGGGTGGCGTCACAATGAAATGAGAGTAGCTGCTGGGGATACGGATGAAATAGATTGAGAGAGAGAGGACCAAGGGGGGCCTGGGCTACGGGAGTAAAACAATTAGGGGCTGCGTCGACGTACACTCGACCGAGCACCCCTCATCGTGCTCAGCAACCCCCACATTAGGGGCGTCGTTCGGTCTTTGCCGACGCGTTCGGCACTTCTGCCCACGTTGCCACCGCGCCCGATACTATCTCGCCCGTCCTCGTTACGCGTAGCTATCGCGGAAAATGACTACTTCCCGACGCGCCCATGATATCACGCTGCTTGACGATGACCGCTGTAAATTGCCCAGCTGAGATTTAATGCTAGAACTACTGACGATGAGCGTTTATTCATTTCTATCCGACAGATAAACATAACAATCTTTTGAAGATATCTCAATATCTAAAATCAATATCTAAAATCACGATGATTGTATTATTTGATATTTGAATTTGTATTACTTGATGGTCACCGATGACCAACGTAGCGGTGTTTGTGCTGAAAGACGTGGCGTTGGTAGACCCAAAATGGCGACTTTTGCAACATCCCTTGTAGCGTGAAATCTTTTATAGAAGATGAAACAAACAAGGTTTAGATAAGTATGAACAGGTAAATTGTAAGTGAGAATTTTTGTTGAAGTTTTCCTTGTTTTTGGATAATAATATTGAGAATATATTAGTTGGGATGAAAATTCAATGGTAGCTTTGGAGGTTTCTGAAGGTTTATGGAATTGGGTTTGAGTGTTTCGCACGAGTTAACGAGACATGTATTATCTTTTTTATTTTGGCTCGAATTTCATGGAATTTATAATGAAAGTTATATCATAGTTTCATATATGGTTTAAGTAACTGAAATTATGAAATGACAAAGGCAAGAAAGGGACAACATCTGATCTAGTGTAGCTAAAGTTCACTACTGTATCTATTTAAGAGAGATGAGGATGCAACATCGCGATCCGACGGGAAACGAACCGACCAAAACCTATTGTGTATTAGTGTAATTAATGTTTATTTCATCTTCTAGAAACATGAAATTGTTTATTGTGCAAAGTTATAAATCGTTTGATGTTATCCCTTGAGTTTGGTTGACGTAATTTTACATTACTAACACTTATAGACGATATTGTACAGAAAATAAAGATATAAATTTATAATGAGAGGAACATAATTTTTAATACTATTAACAATTACTTGCATAAAAAATAAAACAAACAATCTCGTATATTGTAGGGAATACTAGAAATATATTTATGAATGGTATTCAAAATGGCGACTACAGCTATGTACAGAAATATTAAAATCTCATGTCAAATTGATTTTGTTTCAGTTTTAAGTAATTTATTTGCTAAATTTCGATTTTCGACTTTACATTCCATGCCGTTCTTTACGTCGATAATATTACTATTCAGTGTACCAAGATTAATTTTATAATCGTGTTCTTCACATCAAAACCCTCACCGCATAATAACCAAAAAATTATTTTTTAAACATTTTTCTCCAAATTTTGGGGTAAAAATATCAACAAGGATATTTAATGAATTCTTACATATAAACCAAAATTTATACAAAGGGGCGTTACAGACACGAAAATAAGCAAAATAGGAAAAACAATGGCCGTCATAATCCCTCTAAACAATATTCTAACTCTACACACATATATTTTCGAATTTAACAAGAAAATTAAAGGAAATGACAAAACGCGTTTCAGAAGAGAAAATGCAAAATGAATTTGATAGAGAACGGGGAAGCTGCCAATGCGTTTATCGATCCGTTTGGCTTCTTTTCGCTCCTCGCTTGTCGCATTTAATTCGGTAGAAAATACTTGGTGTGCTTGGGGCACTCTTTTCAGTTTAAAACTGCATCGCGTTTAATTCGAACAACAGCGAGAAATGGCGCGGCAGCATGCAGCCTCTCGGAAAATCGAAGTGGAAAACTTCGCAATTAGTCCTCGCCCCTCGCCACCCCTCCACACCCCCCTTGTCCCGCTCTTCTTCCTCTTCATCGGTCGTCTTTGTCGGTGGTAGACGGAGTAATTAAACGTCCGCTAATTAAACTCCTCATAACATTTTTATAAAGTTCCGTTCACCTGAATCATCCACGATTAAAGGCTGACCCCCCTCGTACCTCTTCAACAAATTACGAGTAATATATCTTTGTTTGTTTCGAAACAATGGGAGGAAGCGCGTTCTATATTTGTTTCTTTCTGCCGGCTGTTAATCAATTCCGTTCAATCGACGACGTCACGAACGATTGGCCATTAAACGTCGGTTAATGGAGATTAATTAAAGTATGCAACCGGATGATTTTAAAGAAATTCCTGACATATTATAGGCGAAAGCATCGGTTTGAGAAAACTATGGGTTTGTAATATACGAAACGTGGAAACGTGGAAGAAATGGAAGACTTTACTTTTGTAATAATTATTATATTCGCATTACACATAACACGTCACTGGAAAATAAGTGAATTTTTTGTGTAGAGTAATTCAGATAGAAATGGACCAGTTAACGCTGGAACTACTAAAACAATCAAAATGACTGGTTAGGAGACTCTTATTACGATGATTAAAATGTTATAAAACAACTGGACGCACCACAACTTAAAATTTAATTCACTTGCTTCCAGAACTATTCATAAAGATATCACGTAACGGTAATTACACATCCAAAAAAGATAGTTCACTCAAAACACGATACTCAATTACTTTAAAAAAATTTAAGTTTGAGACGGTTTTAAAAACATGGTCCATTTCCACCAGAATTACCCTAACTATTAACATAATTTTCACCGATCCTCCATCGTCACAGAATCACTTGGTAACCCATACATCGTAAGATAAAACAAGAAATCAATTACCCCTTTTAATCTCGACTGGACTCAATAAACTACACACAATTAAACTTTCTTTCCCAAACCCAGAGGCCGGCAAACACGTCCGCCCATAAAGACCGATCAATACGTCCTTCAAACACTCCAAACACATTCTCCCCCGGCCTCAACAATCAGAATTCTAATTGCTCGACGGAGTCGCTAAATCGTCGTGGCATTAAGTAAATCCCGGTCAATACAGAAAATCATCCACCCCTAAATTGACGGTCGCGCCTCCCGATTTTCACGGTCTAATATCCGTCGTAATTTATGGCCGTGATGCTTGTATATATTTCGTTGGGGGTCGTAACCACCATTTACCGGGATGGAATAGGGAAAAATCATCGATTCGGTGCCATAAGTCAAACGCTAAGCCGTCGCAAAACGGCAACAATGGTACCCGTCCGAACTTCGAATAATACGCGCATTCAGGAATCTAATACGCGGTTATATAGGTGGCGTAGTTATACTCTGTTTGACAAATATTTTAGGGGCGATCGCGCGGAAATGTAATAATCATTTCAGGAAAGTGTCCTCCAGCGTCCGTGGATTAACTTCCTACGGTGACTCACGAATTTGTTCGTGGTATATCGTATGGACCATATTTGTCTCCCTAAATATTATTTATAGCCCTATTTTTCTTATTAAAATTGGGCGATATACAGTGAGCCGAAAAAGTCTTTGCAAACCCTTTAAAAACAGAACAACTGTCTTGAAATTGGATCAAGTGACTTGAAATTTTTTGCGAAGTTAGAAGGATTAATTTACTAAATGATGTGTAAAAGAATTTTGTAAAAATTGAAAATCGAAATGTGTTTATTCAGTTTTCATTACAGTCTCGGATAAAAAAAGTTTAAAAAAGCGATATTTCTTCTAATAAATACTTCTAACTTCGCAAAAAACTCATGTCACTTGGTCCAATTTTTTAAAACAACTTCTTCTGCTTTGAGGGGTGTGAGATGACTTTTTTGATTGACTGTAGATAATTTTGGATAATTTGGTAAAACATTTCGAAGTATCGAGTATTATGTATAAAAGATCATCAAACCTAAACTCAACGTTCTTTTGTTCACCAGTTTTCCAGCGCGTTGCATACCTCGTCAAAAGCAGACGGTATTATACGAGGCGCTTTCCACTCTAATTAACCGAACTCTATTTCGTGCGCTCGCGTGTAATTGTAAAACGAAACAAAATGGAAGACACACATTTACTCTTTTATGCCGAAGCAAAGTGCATTGTAGTATGTCTGAAATATGCATGGTGGAAGAATGCGAGGATGCACAATGTTTTTCGTTTTTAATTGCCTATTCTTCGTTGCCACTTTATAAGTTTGCTTAGCAATAAAAAATAGTCGTACAGTGAACATGGTATTATTAAAAACGAAGATATTGAATTTAACCTAAAATCGTCAACTTACGAAGAAAATGGCCAGTTACTTTATGAAATTCAGCAGCTCTGGGAATGGAAAAATCAAGGTAATTTTACGTTAATTGTGAAAGAGGTTATTTCAATAATTAACTAATTAAGTCTAAATGATTTATCGTACGTTCTTGTCTTCTATTGATAAAGTACCTACTATAGTTTCAGATATGTTTCATCGTGATTGTAATAGGATAAAATTAAATAGTTTTATATTCGATGGGTTGGAAGAATGGCACGTGCCACTGAATACATCATGAAAAGTAATAAACTGACTCCATATCGAGCTGGCTGACAGGTCTCTTTTATGAGTGAATGGTAATCTGTTGCGGTAAACGCATCTGTTCTCTCGCCAAGCAGGTGTTGCATTTCGATTCGAATAAAAGAGGACAGATTAAGGGTCGGAACGTTTTTGTTGGGTCACGTGCTCCAGTCAAAATAAATCTGTTCTTGTAATCGGATTTTCGGGGTACCGGCCGATATAAACTCCTCCTGCACGGTTTATGAACTTTAAATCCGGCTAATGTGAAACAAATTTCGTCTGCTGTGCGTCACTTCGTGCGGACCTAACTTTAAAATAAACTACAACATCGTGTATTCACCTGCTAAATGATAAATACGACGATCCCTTGCCCTTTCTATCGCTATCTCCTTTTCATTTTTTGTTTCTTATTTATTTACTCTACTATAATACCTATAATAGACTAAAGCTGAAATTTCATTTCAACCCGTGCGTATTGTACAAAAAATAATTATTACATTGGTGGTTATCGTGTAACATTGAAGTAATATTAAATATATGTTACAAAAATTTACTGTTTTATACACGTAGATAGTAACGTGCATAAATTAAATTTATGGGTGGTCAAATCAATCCTGAACAATGCACGATTTTTATAGTCTAGCGAGTGCAATATTCAATTCTTTGTTTAAAGGATTGAAGTTCCAAACATTCCCGACATCTTTTTCGAGGATAAAAGGGAAAGTATCGATCCAATTTCAGCGGCCAGATTTCCTCGGAGGGTTTCCTCCCATAAAAAGTCAGGAGAATGGCGGAACACTCAGTTTTCTTGGACTTTCCCTGCTTGGTTACTCTTGGGGTAGCGGATAAATGGCTACCTCGTTTCTTGTACACCCTCGAAGTTGATTGTATCAGGGGGGTGGAGGCGGGGACGGAAGGACTGTTGAAAGAAGGGACAAAGGAAACGACCAAAGGACGCGAAAAACACAGAACGAAGAAGGCACATTCGTGGTCTCGCTCAAGGTTATCATGCAGCCAATCCGGTTCATATACACGAGAACGCGAAACCCTTAATTACATTACTTTAAGCTCCAACCGTTCTCGACATAAACTTAATTGCTTATTCCCTCTCCGCTGATATTAAAGTTAATTTTGTCTCGGACAGAATGATTCCTCAGAAACTGATTGAAGAACTATTTTGTAAATCAGAGAAACTTTTTAGTAAAAATATCTGTTTTTCAGATCTAGTGAAAACCACTTTTATTTATGAATTAATAGCGGTTTATTAACAGAAAAGTTCTTGCCCTTCTTTTTGGAGACAATTCACAAGATGGCCTCCGTCATTAGGGACACAATCTTGTAGCAATCGCACGAAATTATCCGTTATACATTGAGGCATGCCCCTTGGGTTATGTGAATTTCTCCGATAATGGTAATTTTCCGTCGTAACCGGATATTGTATCACCGCTTTATGTAGATCAGGTACGCCCTCAATTGGACCATCAAGGACGGTTCAAGTGAGTCGCCGACAAGATGGTGCCGGTTTTGAATTTACGTGTCCCCGGTATCGAAAACAGGGAACTGTATTATCTTTCCCTGGACCCATTATATCGGATAAGATAATTTCCAGGCGCGCAAAGTGAATCTTGTCCTGAACATTTCGCGGTGGCGTTGTCTGCGTCTGTCAGTCCCTGTGTACGCAGCTTAACGCCCACAACATCACGTTGCCGAGCGACCCGCCGCCGCTGGTCTAGGAGGAAAATTTAATTTCAGCTGACAACATCCTGTTTCGCTACACACTGTGCTCAGCATTCTATAAAATCGCATGCGAGACGATACCCGACTCCCTGTAAGCACGGACCGTATCTTCTATCGATGACGACTTCGGGTTACATGGAAACCGTTTCGATCGATAACCATTCTACCGTTCAATTTTATTTTATTTTACCTTTGTTCGCTCGTAGAACCGTGGACAAGTACAAATTAGTATTGAAAATTATACCGATATTGATATTTCTTGTAAAAATGAAGGAAATTATTTTCTTGGGTCTGAATCGATCAATCCTGTGACAAGGTTGATTAGTATATTGTAGCTGTTTAACAGTAGAACTACCAAACTCGTCAAAATTTACTATTTTACAATTACTGAAATCATAATGGTACTTTTGACAAAATTTATGTCAGCTTTTAATTTGCTACAGATTTTATTTCATTGTATATTTACCTACGAAAAGAAGATCACGCATTAATTTGTACACCTAATACAACTCGAAAATTGTTCCAATATATTTTTCGACAGGGCCCCTCTCTATAGACAGGGCTCGCCTAGAAGCACAGGGCTGAGTTTCGGCGTTTTCCAACAGTGACACCACCACTACGAATCTCGCCCCCCTCCGACAAAAGCCACAACACGGCCTGTGCATACAAACGTTCCGTCGTTCGCCGTGAGCGAACCCGGGGCCGGGTTCGAATGCGTGCAACTCGCACGAGTGGAAAATACCTCAGAAGCTGAGGATGGCTACAACCACTATTTGTTCTAGTCTAGTCTCCCCCGCCCCCTTCCACCCCGCATCGCGTAGCCGCCCAATTTCCAACCCCGTCGCGGCGACGCGTCTCGCTCCCACCGGATGCTACCGTCGTTCTGTTCCGACACGCTTTGTCTCACCTCTCCGTCTTTCCGCCGTCACCCCCTTGAGTAACCCAGCCACGGTGGCACGACCCTTTCCTCATTTCCTCCTTCTCCATGCCCCTCCCCTCCGTCGTCACCCCTCCCTCCACGCGTTTCGCCTTCTCCGTTCCACCTTGAATGCCCCGCGTGGTCCATCATCCCTCTGGTTACTCTTTCCAGCCGACGAGGTTCTCCAGGCTCCAGCTTCAATCCCCCCTCCCCTCCTGCCCCACACCATCCATCCAAACCCACCGTCGTCAACCTCCGGCAAAACCCTCCTCTTTCTCCGCTGCTGTTCCGTTCGTTCCCCTCCTCCCCCGCCCCTCGATGGGTGAGCCACGCCCAATCGTAGCCCACCGAACACCTTCTCTGCGCCAGCCAGTCCATTGGCCCGGGCTGACTTTGCGTCATCGCCACCCCGGCACTTGCACCGCGTGTTTCACGGATGAGGGTACGTGCCCGCCGCGACTCGACTCTGTCGGCTGATTGCGAGGGCATGGGGTGGTAGTATATGGTATACCGGGCGACAGAGACGGATACGGAAAGAAAGAGAAGACGGAACTAGCGATCGAGTGAGAAAGAGGAAGGGGGGGTGGGAATAGGAAAAAAAGAGAAAGGAAACAAAGGGAAGCTAAAGTTGGAGAGAGAATGACTGGAGGAGAGGGAGGTTGGCTACGCCGGCGAAGAGGGTGTTGAAAGTTAGGAGGCTTCATTTGGACCATTCTTTCGCCGGCGTATCACGGTACACCGTCGTAGTTATTACGCTTATACTGGAATTTCTCTTTCCTTTTTGTTCTTTTTTTCTTCCTTCTTTTTTTTCCACCCGATATTTTCTTCGTTGTCGAAAGAATTCTGCTTGCATTATATTTTCTTTCTTGTTTTGCGTTCTCCGCCGAAAACTCGTGTGCTTTGGCTGTTACGGGAGGCGTGAGGGGGTGGCTTTGCAGGGGATTGAGTCTTTGCCCGCTTTGCCACCGTCGTTGACGCTTCGCCGATAAACCGGGACCGTGTGCACATGGAGAACGGAGTGTCTCTCCTTTGCCTTCGGGGTAGGGAATCTGGGTTAAGAGGCTGACCTCGGCAACGATGGCTTTTGTCGAAGGAACAGTTTTAACGCGCCCGACCGAGATGCCCCTATACGCGCGACTCGTTGCACGTGTAGAGTAAACGACGGAGGTTCTCTTTTTTTCGGGTCTGGAAACGGGCACGATCGATCCCTGTCGAGGACCTTCTCGGAGTTGTTGCTCTCGACAGTTCGTTTTCATCGTTGAGTTATACCTAGGTTGTCTTAAATTATTAGTGTAACATTATGAAAAATACAGGCCTTGTTGTTTCGATATTATATTGGGAGAAATAAAGATTTTATGATGATTCAGCAGGATCAAGGAAAAGCTAAGAAGTCGCTTTCTGTACAGTAAATCATCGATGAGTGCTCGTAAGTGCCGAGAGGCCTTTGAACACTCATCGACGATTTACTGTAGTTGCTAATTTCTTTTTAACACAGTAAATACTATACTATTGATGTGAAAATTCTTTGATATAATGAAAGTATGTGGGTGAATATCAATAATAATACACAGAGAAGTTAATAATTAAATATTGATTGTTCATATTCAAACCATTTTTGCGTTATTGGTAAGAAATATTTGTTTACTGAACAACTTTCGTTCGCTGGTGAAATTTGTATTTCCTCTTTCCAATTTAATTATATATACCAATTTTTCCAATTTTTCGGAATAAAATGTATATGTTATAAAAATGTATAGATATTAACAAAAATCTAATTTGAATGTGCCAAACAGGTATTTATATCATTACCATTTAAAATTCGACTTTAACACTAGAACTACCAAGCAAGTCAAAATGACTTGCCAATACACTCTTACAACGTTCATTAAAATGTTATAACAATACATTTTCTCAGATCTTTTGTAACTTTTATTACGATACGACATTAAAGAAATTAGTTAATTTAGAAATTTGTAAATTTTCAAAAGTTTGCTATATTTATTGATCGTTCGACAAAGGTATGCGTTTATCGTTGGTAGTTCTAGTGTTAATAGTTGCAAAACCTCTTAAGTGTTTATTCATTGGTACATTTATCCTATGTTCTTCCTTTATTTCAACACGTTATCTGTCCCCCAGAAGGATGCTCTGAGTTTCAGTCAGAGAAGAAGGTGGTTTGATTAGAACGATGGAAACATCGCGACGTAATTCGTACGCTCGTGACGTACGAAGAACGCTTGTTTATGAAAAGACACTCGCAGAGTCACGTATTCACGTCCCGTTTTCAAGCATCCCAGGGATTCAACGCTCCGGCGAAATCAAAAGCGTACTTAGATGCCGGGCCCCTGTACGTAACGAGCCACTCTCGGACTTATCTCGGGAAAACACACGGATTTTTCTTCCGGATAATAACCGTCCGCTGTTGTTCTCCTGCATTACTCGCGAGCCACGAGCTTTGATCAGCCTGGTAATGCATCGGCCGCGGGCATGTAAAAAGCTCCGGTAAAATTGCGTCTCGTTGCGGAGAGAAGAGGAGATTTAGGGTGTACGGTCGAGCCTTGAAAGGCCTAATCGTCCCGGCGCAGCCTCTTTGTACGCAAAGTTAATAACGTGTATTTATGTATTTGCCACGTTTAATTGCCTGTGCGGCTATTACACCAGCTCCTGAAACGCTCGCCCCCGCCTTGAATACACGAGGGAGGGTAGTATTAAGTGTACTCGCTCAAGTGCTCCGCGAGTCTGGCAATGACACAAGACCTTGACGTTATACACTGATGGTTCAACGATTGTCGCTGCCTACCGCTTCATTGGCCACCCGATACTCGAACATTTTGCAATTGTAATCGCATCGTCGAACGGATTGAATTGCGGTCAGCCTGGCACGCACTGGTTCAGACGCAAATTTTAGCAGTCTGTTACGCTTATTCAGCTGAAACAATCGGAAAATTCGAAACTATTCATTTTAATAGAAGTAGACAAACAAAAAATGTTTCATCAATTTTAGGGATCCTCTTCGAGAATGTCATCTTTCACTAACGATTTTTCAACATATTTTTGAAAGTATGAATTTTTAGAGATCTCGTTTTTCTATTTATAATGTTCGATGATATGTAATGGTCTGAGGTAAATATTAATGTATAGAACAGATTTAATAATAAGTTTTTTAGGGAACATAAAAGGAATTTGTTTTTGACAAATTATTGTTTCCGTTTACTTCGTAATATTACAAACGAGATATAGAATAGACCTACATATGTAACATCCAATGTAAATTTTCTGTTGCATACATCGGGGGCTGTAGAGCCCCTTTACCATTTGTCAATACTCGACATTACCGATGAAGCATGAATTCTGAGTATTATTAGCACAAATGAAATGTTATATATTCCATTCATATTGCGTGTGTCTATATGATTTGACCCCTCATCAGGTCATAGGTTAAGGGATAAATATAACAGTCATGAAACATGAAACGGAAAAGTATATATTTTTTAACTAACTACAAGACAATTTATTCTAAATGCATCGTTAATGGACATTTTATTAATGTTAGTTTTTACATGTTTTTGTTTTATTCTTGAACCTACCAGCAAATAAAATGGAGATCCTACGGCGGATGATCGATGTCTTCTTTCTTGAACTTATACTAGACTTACAATCGACTTAAATTAACTTACAACTAACCCATTTAGCTGTATACCAAGCAATTATTACAGACAAAAGGAGTGCATATTCTCTGAAGGAGAATATGTTTCAGAGAGTCGATGCTCTCGGATGGAAAGCACCGATTCTTTCTGATGCTAAGTGGCGAGCAACGCCAGTAAAAGTAGTAACTACTCGGTATAAATTACAATTATTTTAGAATGGGTTTACAGCCATTAGCTCGGCATTATCCTCGATTTACAAAAATGCAAATCGAGTTAACAAACAGCAGTTAATTAAAATAAATCTAAATAAAACACAATTACCTAATTATAATAAATTAAAATGAAACACAAGTACCTAATTAAAATAAATTAAAATAAAACCCAATTAATTAAAATAAATCACAATAAAAAAAAAATAAAAAAAAACGAACCCCTGAGTCGAGTTCGGTTAATAGAGAAAACCCCTTGAACCCCCCTTGACCAGTGTCCACCAGTGGTCAGCAATCGTAGGAAGACCTCGTCGAGTTCGGATAATAGAGAGGACCCCTTGAACCCCCTTGGCCAGTGTACACCAGTGGTCAACAATCCTGGAAAGACCTCGACGAGGTCCGCGGACGCGAGTGAACTGAGGATTTTTCATTGCGCGCTCGAATTTATGGGCTCGCAGCCACCGTGAACTTGCGCCCACTGGTGCGCGGACAGGTGCGCAAACATTGAGTGCACTGGAAACTCGAGCGCGCCAAAAATTATTTCTCGATTAATTTATTATTTCTAATAAGGTAATTATTATAACAATTACCTCTCTGAGGAATATTGTTAAACATTCTGTCAGCTGTCTTATAATGCAAATTGTTATTGTTTATAACAAATATAAATCGAAATATACAGAAACATTCAAGATATGAACCGTGTAATGAACTTTTACATGTAATAAATTTTACTTTATTACAAACTATTAAATAATGACTGTCTTAATGTTTATGACGATTGTTAACTAAATATTATTTAACGAAAATGTGCCTTCATAGCGTTTTAAACAAGGAATTCATAAAAATTTGTAGAACAGTAGGAATTCTTTGATCGACGTTTGATTGATATTGTCGTTGATAATAACTGTTACAGTTTTGTGAAATTATTTCACAATAAGTTAAAAATTTCGGCAATGCAATGTTTATAACAGTCATTTCCTCAGTGGAACTTGTTCAACATTGTGTCATTCATTTTACAATGCGAATTGTTAATAATTATGACAGATAGAAATCGAGATATACTGAAACTTAAAAGATATGGATCGTTTCATGAACTTTCACGTGGAATAAATGTTACTGCTATTAGAATATTCGAATACTCGTAACAGTCCTAACTCAAAAACAAAAATTCATTTTCTTGAAACTTCGAAGCAATCGTCTTATTTCAGGCTTCTGAGGGCGATGGGTTTCTCGGACGAGGACACTGCAGAAGTCGAAAAATTGTGGTCCCTCGAGACAAACCGAGAAGAGATCGATTCTTCCGTGTCTCTACCTTCATCTTCCAACGAATATTTATCGCCGGATGGAATTTATTTAAAACATCTTTTAAGCAGACCTTTGTCATCTACCCTTCGTGATATTGTCGCCAAAAAGCTTTTCAATCTGATCGAGTACTTTGGTCACTAGCTGCTAAATTACAAAGTTAAATTCCAGTTGTGTTCGATTATTAATCAATCTTTGGTAATTATTAATTATCTATCAAAGGTTTTCGTTTTAGATATGCGGGGAAAAAGGGAAACGATTAAAGGAATTAGAACTGAAGTTGATGATCGAAAAGGAAAAGCATAGACTAAAAGTAAATTTGTCTCGTTTGTGCTTAAATCAAATGATACATTAAATGCTATCTAGCGGTAAAATTTGGAGATAAGAGTATCGTGGGTATTTAAACATGGCGCTGCCCTTGGTACAATGTTATTAGTTAACCTTGTATATATAATTTCAGTTTGTCTAGTGTCTAGATTTTGCTACATAATAACAATGATCCTAATAACTGGCAGAACTTAAAGTATGTAATTTATTTTACCAAAATGGTTCCTTTGTAACGATTGTATTATAATAAATACAAGTGTAGGTGTACAGAATCAATTAGCTAGGAAAATATTAATTTATTAAAATGTCGATATTACGAACAGTGTTATTTAAGCATTACTTTAATCACACACAATGTCCAAGGTACAGATTACATTTAAAAACAAAATGTTTCATTCAGAATCCTCATTAAAATTGAGTTTCTGTAGATGTCAATGACAATACATTTTTTAAAGATCATTCCACCAATGCAGCACTTGAATAATTAAATTTATTGTTACAGGAATTCATTGTTAACATTTCCATTAAAACAAAGATGCAAATCTCTCAATATACCAAGTAGAAGGTTTAATTCTAACATCAAAGAATGCGTCACTGAGAGTAGTATCAAATTGAAAACAATTCCAGCTATTTTAAAATTTGGATTTGGTGGTTTAGGTGTAGTAGTATCATGTATGATAAAATCACATAGTTCAGTTGTAGAATGTAAAGCGATTCAAGTTTCAAGAGATGTCAGAAGTGATGAAACAGAATTAGAGTTTAAATGGACAAAATTTTTACAATATTTATATCCGTATTTATGGCAATTGTTAATAGCTTTAACTGTGAGTATATACATTTAATATATACTTATGTAACAGTTTTATATTTTATCTAATGTTATTTTCTAATGTTAGAGTGCATTGGCTGTTGCTCTGTTAAACATTTGGATCCCACAGTGTGTGGGTAGTGTAATAAATGTTTTGACTAAAGTCTGTGAAAATAAAGGAGATGATAGAGCAAGAAATGTGCTTTTGCAACTTACGATGCCTGCATTTGCATTGGCACGTATGTACATTGCACAAGTATGTAGCCACTGACCAGTTAAATAGTTGATATTTTTTTATTCCATTTGAGACCATTTATAAATTCGTTCCTAGGCATTCTTCACATTTGTGTATATTTATGCGCTTTCTCATGTGGGTGAAAGGGTAGCAATGCACATGCGACAAGATTTATTTAAATCAATCATTATGCAAGACATCACTTTTTTTGATAAAAATCGCAGTGGTGAAATAGTAAGTCGACTAACCAGTGATATTCAGGATTTTAAAAGTGCTTTTAAAACTTGCATATCACAAGGGCTGAGAAGCACAGCACAGATTGCTGGTTGTGTAGTCTCTATAATAATGATTTCACCAGAACTGACTTCTGCAATGATGATATCTATGTCTACCATAATCTTTATTGGTACATTGCTTGGGAGAAATTTACGAAAATTCTCAGCTGAAGCACAAAGTCAAACTTCAAAATCTACAGCTGTTTGTGAAGAAGCTATACAAAATATCAGAACGGTATTACAGTACGCAATAATAATAGTTAGTTTGTTTTTTCAAATGATCTTTGAAATTAATACTTTTGAATAGGTGAAAGCTTTTGCTGCAGAAGACAAAGAAATAGAAATGTTCTCGAAAGAAGTTGAGCAGGGGTGTAAGTTGTATGAAAAATTAGGCTTAGGAATTGGTTTGTTTCAAGGAGGAACAAATCTCTTCCTTAATGGTATTTTACTTTGTACATTATATTTCGGTGGAAATTTAATGTCCACTGGACAACTGACTGCAGGAGATTTAATGGCATTTTTAATGGCTACTCAGACTGTACAGAGATCATTATCACAATTGTCACTATTATTTGGAATTTATGTCAGAGGTAGTAGTGCTGGTGCCAGAGTTTTTGAGGTACGCATATGAAATACGGAGAACTCTGTTACAATTACAAATAGTTTTTAACATTGCTACAAATTATTTCTCACTTTATCTTTGTGTTACTATTCACTTGAACAGTATTTGGACATGCCACCTTCACCAATGATGGTCACTGGCGAAATTATTACTGACCACTCTCTTGCTGGAAATGTAGCTTTTATTCCTGCTGGTAAAACGGTAGCCATCGTTGGTTCAAGCGGTAACGGTAAATCAACGATAGCCGCCTTATTAGAAAGGTAATCATTAAATGCATTTCCTATCTAATGAATTACATCGCACTGCGATTTTATGTATTAAGTATTGCAAGGTATTTTCAGATTTTACGATGTTGACGAGGGATCAATTACAATTGACGGTAAAGATGTTAGGTCACTCAATGCTCGTTACCTGCGGGGTAACATTTTAGGGTATATAGATCAAGAACCTATTTTATTTGCAACAAGCGTTATGGAAAATATAAGATACGGAAAACAAGATGCTACAGATGAAGACGTAAGCGTTGTTGTTTGCTAAATTTACGCAAGTAATGTATCTTATAATATTTTGTCGGGTATCTCTCGTGATGGAATTTTAGGTCATTGAAGCAGCGAAAGAAGCAAATGCTCATGAATTTATCCTGAAATTTCCTAATAAATATGAAACCCAAGTTGGTGAAAGAGGAGCGCAACTTTCCGGTGGACAAAAGCAACGAATTGCTATTGCTAGGGCTCTGCTAAAAAAACCATCTATTTTAATATTGGATGAAGCTACAAGGTAGGAATAATATGTTTTGTCATTTAGGAGTATATTCTAGAGCATTTCTGACCGTTTATGATTGTATGGAATCTCCTTTAGTGCGTTAGATTATCAAAGCGAGAGAATTGTTCAAAAAGCGTTAGAAGGTGCTACAAAAGGGAGAACAGTTCTCGTAATTGCCCATAGGTTGAGCACAGTAAAAGCTGCTGACATTATAGTTGTGTTACAGAAAGGAGTTATTGTGGAGGTACACATTGAACAACAAAATTTAATTATGATTTGTAATGATATATTTATTACTATAAATTATACTTGCAGATGGGTACTCATACGGAGTTATTGAAAAAGCAGGGTATATATTATACTTTAGTAAACGAGCAAGATAAAGAAAGTACATGACAATAGTGGAAATTGAAACCATAGTACAACTTGATTGTAACCAGTATTTTAAAAACATAATATAATAGCAGTATATTCATCTAGAGAAGAGTTTTAGGAATCTACATTGGACATCTGCAGACACAACTTATATATATATATATATATATATATAACATATTTTTTAAATACGTCTGCACATGTAACAAATTTCTTCCTATCCTTATATTTACAGTCAATTTGTTCTTATACAATTTTAAGGAGGAGTAAGACTTAACATTAATTTTACTTCATTTAAATAAATATCTATTTTTGGGATCTATGCACGATTTGAAGACATTCTGTTCAAAAGATTTCGTATACGCTTCTGGAATCTCTCAGTAATATTCAGTACTGCTGACGTTAGAGGTAATGCAATACGTGAGGGTCTCCTTCTAGGATTTAACGTTTGGGATGAAGTTACATTTTTTTTTTCTGCTACAGTTACATTTTTTATCAACGCTTCATTTGTCTGTATGTTTGCAAGTAAAGATTTTAACATCTCTTCGCATGACTTCGTAGCTGTTTCAGTACTAAAGTTTGAGTTCAATTTAAGATCAGCTGAATGTAATGTTCCATTTTTATTGCTTTCCGTTAAAATTGTTGATTCCAATGATGCTACGATGTCCAACGTCGATGTTAAATTCTGTATAATTTGCGGAATATCGCTGGAAGTATCATCAAGCTCATCAGGTCTGTAGGTTACATATTCTGCAGACTCTGTATTAAAACTATTTGCTGTGTCGGTAGTATTTGAGAGTGTGAAGTCATTAGAGGCATTATCGGGCTCAGGTACAGGCGATACATCTAACAACGCTAGAGGTAGGAAAGCTTGTGTCGGTGTAGTATTTACAGTGCTACTTTCTGTTGGTGTAGTATTTACAGTACTACTTTCTGTTGGTGTAGTACTTACAGTACTATCTTCTGTTGGTGTAGTATTTACAGTGCTACTTTCTGTTGAAATATAATCACTTGGATCAGTCGTAGTATCAATTAAAGCTGTCATTTCCGTAGAAGTAGTCATTTCATTCAGAAGAAATGCAGGATCTGTCAACATAGGAAAACTGGAAGTCATATTTTCGTCATTTAATTCGGAAGACGTCGATGATTCAGTAGATGAAACTGTGGAAGTAAATTCAGCCCAATCAAATTCGGTAGTTGATTGTTCAGTAGTAACTTCTGGAGTTATAACTTCATCTATGGCAGCAGAGAATGTAACACCTACTATAGGGTCAATAGTACCCAGTGTAGTTGCATTGTATTCTTCATTAAGTTCTATTTCTTCTGGTGTAGAAGTTTGTACTAATATTTCACTAGTTCCCGTTTCTGTAGGTAAATATGTTTCATCTAAAAGTGTGAACTCAGTTGTATGTGTTGCAGGTTCCATAGTATTTCTTCCAAGTGCCTCATACGGTTCGATCAAACTTAACTCTGCCGCAGTAGAAGTTTCTACTGGTGGTTCAGTTGATATTTCTGTAGATGAACTTAATTCTTCTAACGATGTGAATCCACTTGTACCACTTGTTAAGTATGCAGTACTTGTTATAGAATCCTCAGTGGTTCCAATCATATCGTATTGTTTGCTTGATATTATCTCTCCCAATGTAGACGTTTGCAAAGATGAATCAGTTGTTGCTGCCTCAATAGATGAATTTAATTCTTCCAATGTTGTAGAACTTATAGTAGAATCCATGGTATCTGAAGGACGTGATATATCCAAAATTCCTTCTGTCGAATTTAAAGTATCAAAATTATCACCAAGTTGCACAAATACAAGGGGCATCTCTTCTATATAAGAAACGGTCGTTGGCGCGAACTCATCTGCGGGATATGATGTGGCAGTGGCAACGCTCTGATAATTATCCGTCGTTACCATGGTGTCTGCATCATCTTGGACTGTGAACTCTGGAGGTATCGAAACATAGCCAGTAGTTGAAATTTCAATACTCATCGTATCGGTAGTACTCAATACGTCGGCTTCTTTCGATTCTTCTTCATTAGGTGACACAATTATTTTTCTTCCTGTGCTAGGTTCACATAGCGGTGAAGACATATTGGAACTTGTATCATTGCAAGTATCACAAAAATTGCACACTTCTGTTTCTGCATCATAGATCATGGTCTTTGGGCATTTAAATATAGTTTGGAACATTCGACTGCCTTTAATTTCGCAAACGTAAAATAAAGTACAATCACCCGACACCGGAAATGATCCAGATTTTGTGCACGCAGGCAATTTTATAGACTCGAACATTTCTCGATTTGCACGGATACGGTCGGTGGTGCATTTTTGTAAATTGGGTTCAAAATAGTGACCTTCCGCGCATTGAACCAGAATCGTTTTATTTCTCTTGCAAATGTAGTAATATGTAGAATTGTTGCAATGTGGCTTCATCACATCCACACCACATGATTTTGTCTTATTTATAGAAATTAATGTGCCACCACCAGATATATTTAAGCAATGTCTTTGGTCTTCATCGAAGTATTGGTTGGTGCTGCAAGACGGTGTCTCAGAAATTAAGGCTCTTCGATGCCTATCTTCCTGATTGTGAACGAAATTTATAGTACTACCATCAAATTCCTGTAGAGAAATGAACTTCAATTTAGAAAAATATAAATTTTTAAATATTAATGACCTCAAAATAATTAATGCATATCTATTTCGAGAGGCAATCGACCATTAGATTCTGTTTAAATCTAAAAGCGAATGTGTAATTTTCAAATTGTTGATTATTTCATTTAAGTAAATAAGCTATTAACTATTTTGAGCAGTGATAAATATCATTAAACCTGTGATTATAAATAACAAGGTAAATTAACACTCACGAACGGATTCTGTACTGGCTGATTAACACTTATTGAGACAGTTTGCAGAATTAGTAGAAGTAGAATATGATTCTTCATATTCAGTGTTTATATTAACAGATTTGTAAGCACCGAATCAGATTTCTTCTTGACTTGCTCGTCAGCATACACTTTTTCGTCGTATCCAAAAGTTTTATGGCACTCGTGGCATCGCGACCCGTTACTTTTATATCAAAGACGTGCTCGATAATAATTACGCGCGATAAGTACACGCATTGGTTGTAACGAACGATGCGATTAACGTCATTTTGTCTCATTTTTGACAACAGAAGAATGCGCGCAACAAAGCCCACTAATTATTTCGTGAAAAACAGTACATTGTCGACCACTGGTATAAAGTGTACCTGTTGCTGTTTTAATTAAGGACTGTATGCAATCAAAAACTGCAAAACGCGTCGGTAAGCACGTTCTAAGATGCAATAAAAATATGCGTATTGAAAGACAATCAAGATTTCGTGATAATGCACACTAATGAAAAATACAAGGTCAGTTAATGCAATACAAACAGATAGTTTGCTTTTATAGAAGCGCCGGAAAATAAGGTACTGAAGAAAGGAACGCTTAGAAATAAAAACAAATATTTATTATTACGACTATAGTGGCAATAGATATAATAAGTCAGTAACAAATCTTTATATACAGTGTTTTTCGTTGAATTACATATCTACAGATGATCATTTTGTTTGTTCATTAAAATAGCGTACACAGTAATTTGCTTCCAGGTATGTTGAAATAGGACTCAATTCTAGGATTGCATATCGTTGCTCGCGATAAAAAGCGGGGACTGTACAATTCTTTTGAATAATTATTTATCAACTGTTAGAGCTTTTTCAGCAATCGTACTGTGGCACTCGGAACGTAAAGTTATTACTTGTAATGATATGAATCCCTGCACCATAATATGGCATCACATAATGTGAACCATCTGCAGGTCCTACGATCTGTGTTGCTATAAGTATAACATCGGCAAACTGGCCAAGGAAGAGGAATCCCAAAGTACTCAGCTTAAGTAGTCCCAGTGCTGGATACCCTAGGTAAAATCTATCTGCTCCAAACATGCCAAGAAATATAGAGAGTAACAATGATGTTTCAAAGGAATATCCATTTCTGGAAAAAAATAATACTACATTATTATAATAATCTTAATTCTATATGCACATATAAGGTGAGCGTACTGTTTTTAATACTTTTATTCCTTACTTATTTATCTGTATATTCTTCATTTATTTTTATGACTTCCACTTTTCTCTCAGTTGCTTAATTTTTATTACAAACAATTTTATATCTGCATAGTATTCAAAATGTCAATTATGATTGTTTTTAATTAATTTTTGTTTTTCGAGCTGAAGCTGATAGTCTTCTGACAGAAAGTTTTTTCCCATTCAAATTAAACAGTTGAGAGAAACATAGTAAGATGCATCAATAATTACAATCTCTTTTAATATCTGGGACATCATAAGGTGTCTTTATGGAGCATCAACATCTATTAGAAGCTATATATAATAATATACTTACGTCCATTTACAAGGAATGTCCTTCTTGAATGTGCTATTCTTTGTTTCTGTACAAATGAGGCCCTCCGCAGCCAGACACAACACTGATAAGAACATAATAACACATAAGCTATATTTTTACTTTATGTAGAACAAAGCACAGTCAAATTTAAAGAAAAGAAGTATTCAACGTGGTGCTGTATCTATCGGTGAACGAAGGAAGGAACGAAGCAATTAAGAATCACTAGATTTGAGAATTTTGGAGCAATCATTAAGTAGTATAGGTTATGTTAAAATATGTTCTTGTTTTGACGAAAAGAGCAAATTTAAGAAGAAAATTGACTTACCCTTGGCTTTATTCTCCTTGGTGCAACCCTTCGGTTGTTGAGTATCCGGATCTATGAAATCATAACCGGGATGAGGACAGATGTACTGTCCCATTCGTAGGTTACTGCAGTCGATCTCGTATGTCTTATCCGCACCATTGCCCAGCGGTATCGAGAGAACAATCAAAAGGAGTCCGCTAAGGAATCGCATCAGATGAAACATGCCGTTTCATTTTACAATAATTACTCCGATCACTACACTGTCACTTGATTCACCGTCCCCAGCAGTTCTCCGATATCCTGTGCATGTTGTTGTATTTTGAACGTACTGCCATTAGAATTTTTTCCCTCTGGCGCCAACTACTAGGAAGATTTATGAACTACAGTTCAATTTCACTTCCGCCCAGTTTTGCTCATTATTGCATGTGTCTTTTTCTGTTACACGTTTATTATCCCCAAAAATGTGCAAAGGAATACAAAATACACGAAACAAAGAAATAATCTATATAAAGGCAAAAGAAAGATAGCGTTGTAAGGTGAGATTCAGCTGCTTTCAAGCCTGTCCTAGTGTTATCTCTTAGAAATTGAGTTATTTAAAGTTTGTACGATAATATTCGATATTATTCACGTTCTGGCGTTACAACCTGTACAATACATTTGCCATTATTCGTGACCGTATGACCGTATGGAGGAACAAACAATAGAAGACGAATTCGATAGTCTAGCATTTCGTTTCGGTAAAATGGCTTCTTCGTCGCTGAAAAGCACACGAAAAACCTACAGTTTCGAGGAGCGAGAAATATTGATAACGTTGATAAACAAATACGAGGACATCGAGGAAAAGAAATCTGATCCTGTATCAATGTGCAAACGGAAGTCGGCTTGGTCCCAACTTGCAGACGAATATAACTCGCTGGTAGGTCCTCAAAGCGTACGTTCTGCTGTGCAATTAAGACGCTGCTGGGAAAACATGAAAGCTTGCAAACGTAATCGAGAAGAGAAAAAGTTACGGTAAATATAATTCTTTCGAAATTTCTATTCTTTGCAAAATATTCCTACGAGAATGCCAATATTGGTGCAGAATGTTTCAAGTAACCCAATTTTTAAGTAACCTAGCTGATTTTTAGCAACAATCTCTGCTCTGTAAAAAATGTACAAATTTCGTAGGTCAAAAGGATTTAAAATGTTAAATCGTTTAGTTGAAACAAATTTAGTTGATAATGTAACTTTCGGTTTGGACGCATGGATAAAGAAATGCATTTACCATCTAGCGGCTAAAGGGGTGAACTAAATAGTTCCCTGTAGATACGAAACCTGTTATTTTTTGTTTTTAGAAATATTTTATTTAATCATAACAGTAATTTTTTAAATATTGCATAAATAAGAACCGTTTCTAAAATTGACACTCATCTATTTATTTCATTTGTTAAAAATGACTATATTCATACAATTACGCGATGCCTACACATGTATAAAACACAAGAGTCTTTAAAGACAAAAGGATTCTGAAATCTATTGGAAAAGTAATTAATAATGAAAACTAACTTCAGTAATTTTTAGCATTCTTGTGATTTTTTACTGCAATTATTGATTGACCCCTGATGATATACAGGACTGCTATGAAATGAATTGCATATCGTCAGGGACCACTTTTGCTAACCCCTTCACCGCTAGATGGCTATAGCGTTACTTGGTTGTAAAGAACGAAGGGAAGGACGTTATAAGTGTTCATACATATCCCGGAAACGATGGCTGAAACTGAAAACTGATAGAACAACCTTTCTATTAATTTTATTGCCCAGAATTTAAATAGTTCATATTGTGTTAATATTTTGGGCTATATTTTATAGAATGTATACAAGAAAAGTCCCTTTACTACTATTAAGGTCTTGAGAAATTAAATAAACATATAGGTATCTATATGCGTTTCAATTTTGTTTAGAACTATTTCGAAAAGTTTCTGTCAATTATCCAAGGACCATGCGCGCTCGAAATGCTGGGAAAGCAGGACTCCTTTGTCAGAAGTTGCGATACCAACCGGAACCGTGGGATTGCCCCCAAATGTGGTATTCGAGCCAAAGGAATCGGAACCGTTCACTCTGCAGAGCGTTTGCCCTTTGAAACCCTCGAAACAGAACTCGAGTGAGGAAAATAACTGTAAAGATTCAGGTTATACGTTTCTTCTTTTTTATGCTTTTTTTACCGGGTTAAATATCATTGATAGACATTTACAACATACGTGAATGTATAAAAAAAAATCCAAATTACATAAAGATATTTAGGTTCTAGTGAGTTTACTAATATTCTTAATATTTGGATAAACAAAACCGTAGTGTAATCATTAATAATGTATATTATCCATACTACTTCAGAATCAATTTACAATAAAGTTAATTCGAATCCATCATCGCACGGATCGATGATCGACGGTTACGAAAAATCGACGAAACGAATCGATACACCTGTTGTCGAAAGAATGGATAAAGAAAACACCCCGGAAAGGAGTCGTTTGATTTTTAAGTCGAACGCGACGCAAACGTTTATGTCACCCTCGATGATTCACGAGCAACCACGTAAAGTGAGGAGATCTCTGCACAGAGAGGAGGAATTGCACGTGTTGGCTCTTTCGGAGGCGCAGATGAAGGTTGACATCGCGGCCATGTTGAAGGAGGAGGCCAGGATTAAACTGGAAGAGGCTCATTATCGTAAAGAGGAGGCCAGGCTAAGAATGCTTCTTTTTACGTACAAGCTTGATAGAATAAAAGAAGATTGACTCTGACGCGATGAAAGCGCGGTATCGTTAGTGATCTTAAACATAGTACAGTATTAGATTAGAAATAAAAGAACACTGCTTATAGTTCCGTTGTACCTATTTATTTCTCGCTAACTACAAATTGAAACGTAATCTTAATAAATAAAAATTCGTAACGCTAACTACTTGATGATTTTTGTAGAGTGGTTTCAAGGAAAGTGGTAGAAGTTCTTCCAAGTCCATTAACTTCTTAGTTTACATACATATCGCGTAGTATGAAATGGTTCGCGTAGAATAGCAACAGATATTTCATTGTAAATGCTTATTGCGTTGTTTCGGAGTAAAGTAAAACGTATGTACGATCACTGTGATTTTATGCAAACGTTATTACGACATTCGCGGAAAGTGGTTGCAGTTGTATATGATTATGGTGATTTCAATGAATGCGTCGGTACGAATATTAAGACAATGGGAATCGTCAGTTTATATTGGCATGGCAATCGTAGCTGGCAGTGGTCATTCGAGTTTGGCTAGCACACTCCGATCAGAATCTTTGGAAGAAGAAATGGAAAGGGAAACAGTAAACCTAATGAGTTATTCGAAAATGCATTTGATGAAGCTTACCGATTACGTGAAAACCAAGCTAGTCGAGCGTGACGCAGATTATTAGAAAACAATACCGTTGAGATCAAATGTCGTATTCTGAAGACGTACGATAACAGTTCGATCATTAAAATTTAATCCATCGATTTCGTTTTTTAAAATACGCTTTACATTTCAGCGGAATTGAAACGGTGTTGGACTACCAATTTCGATTACGTTTGAAATTCCTTCGGGTTTCATCTACATCAGATGGAAGTTGTCATTAAGTGCAGGTTTCGGAGATGAACAACGAGCAACTTCGAACAACGATGGATCGGTGTAAATCGGTTCACTGGGATCGAAGTGAACCGCTCACCACCCGTTGGTTGATCACGTTGCTCATCGATCTGGAGATTGATCTGTGGACACGGAACAGATTTTTGCAAGTCCTGTCCATTAACCAAATTTCGAAAGTGAAGCTACACGTACGTCGATTGGAACGGTTTCTGTAGTCCAGTCCGTAAGAACGAGAAATTATTCGCTCGACTGCTGTAAGCGTCGTCCGAATGACTGCTGCGGTTGCATGTTTTATCAACTCTGCGGTTCTTCGTGATCACTGCATAAGCGTATTTTCTGAAACAATTTCTCCCGATTAATTTCAGCCCTTCTGAACACGGTCGAATGATATGGAACATTATAGAGGCAATACACACCTATAAATCAGCATAGATAATAATACTACGGAAGCTAGAAGCACTACGAGCACCGCGACCGCTGTCACCAGGCCATAATACTCGTTCGGTGTTATGCAAACGTTTTCCATCACGGTGGTCTGCCTTTCGACCACCGACGTTTCTTCGTCAATGTCCATTCTCGAGTCGAGTACCTGTGATGGAAATAAATTAAGTTAACAATAACCACACGGTGCATGGAAATAAATATTTACGTACTTGGGTCATTTAACGCAAGTACAGTGAGCAGTATGAAATAGATAATTGAAATTTCACACTACTTAAAAATCTATGAAATTATTCCCAAAAGGTAGGTGCGTGTCAGAATACTATTTTTTAATAGATTATTATCGTTTGTCTTATTATAATATGAACTGAATTTCAGGTGGTTGTCTCAACTACTGCATACACATTTATAATTTAATCCAAGAGACTTTGTCTCTAACGTTCTAAAATGAACGGATCAAATCGATAAATTTAAACTGTGGATATGATGCCTGTATGATGTCTCTTAATATGCAAAATGCATTGAAATCAAAGACAAACAGTAGAAGCATCGATCCAATAAATTCATAAGAGCTCAAATTTGTATAAACACCACAGTCTACTGTACAGTAAGAAATTTAAAATCCACCTCGATCATTTCTCTGACGTATTCCTCTTCCTCCTCCTCCTCCTCCTCCTCCTCTTCCTCATCCTCCTCATCCCTGGTGTCGCTGCCGTCAGCGACGGTGGAATTCGACGCGGAGGACGTGTCATTTGCACTGTCCCCGATTATCGTGCTTATTTCGTTCTCGTCGACGATCGTGTCGTTCCGCGACACGTCTCGTCGCCTCCTACCGAAAGAGGGCTCGCTCCTTCCGGTCCCGCCGGAACAGTAGGCCGGCTGACAACCGTCTCGACAGGTCCTCACCGTCGCCTCGAACACCAAGAAATTGGATTCGGGGATCTTGAACGCGTTGAAGCGAGCCTCGAGACTGTCGCCTTCCCTTAATCGGTCTAATCCGGGGAACACGTAATTGTCTACCGGACAGCTGCACGAAACATGGCGTTACATTAGGAAAAATCGTTCCTCTCTTCGCTTGTATGTACAGGGTGAGTCAAAAAATATGAAATGTACTTATGAGGTAACCCCCTTATAACACGGTTCTAGTTTCTACTATTCTCGTTTAGAGAATTGGGGAAGTCCCAATAACTGGTATTTCTACAATACGGTTTTCCTCTAACACTATTAAAAAATTGCGTAGAATACCGTAGTTTTGTTAGTTTTTGGAATTCGCGTAACACGGAAATTTTTAAGAACTTAACCATCGTGTTATACGGGTGTTATCTACTTATATCGTCTTTTACGATTGTCACTGATGAGGCCTTTTGGTGTAAGTAGTGTCTTTTTGGAGAAAGTATTCTAGAATGATTCTAAAGGATTGCAGTCTTAATCGGGGGTTCAATGTTGATACTGTGTATCAACACTGACGATTGTATCTTAAAATCAGTAAATCTTGTACGTCGTGTTTTATTGGGATTTGAAAATATTTTAGTGCCTCGAAGAATGTTGTGTCTTAGGATGTCAGTTGATCCAATAAACAGTGAGCTATCGTCCTTCTGCAAGCCATTTTATTTCCACATATATTGTGCAAAATACTGAATAGGAAACAAGATTTTAGATGTGCAATATTTCATGGGACCTTCTAATCATACGTGTATAAAGAGTGGATATTTTTTGGATAGTATTAATCCATTTATTGCAATTGAGTCTAAGGAAACTTTATCCATTTGCAAGGTGTATTGATGTACGATCTTGAAATGACCTTGGAGGCTAGTATGTTAGAAGTAAAGTGGCTTGTAAGTGGATATGTCAGATTTTTTCTGAAGCTTTTCCCCTACACCCTCGATGAACCATCATTTAAGCTACACCCCGTAGAGTGAACCACTAAAGTCCATTATCCTCGTGTTTCTCGTGGTTAGTGGATCAATCTACATAGTTCTTCACTTTAAACGATCTCACAGGGGAGACTTTCAATCCCGTAAAATATTAATGGTTTTCCTCCATGAATATTACTCGATAATTTTCATTCGGAATTTAACTCGAATCGACACGTAATTGATATTATTTTCCAGAATATTTACCCGTATCTGTCGATCAGTTGCACACTCCTTCCGGAATAAGGATCTCTCGCTATGACGTTGGTGGCGAAGATATCGGTCACGTAATTGTACCTACAGGTAAGGTGTTATTATTACCAATTGACTTATCAATAATATTTACACTTAAACAATCAACAGTAAACATTCGATTGAGTTATAAATGACTTTCATTTCACGTTTCGATAATTACTTTTGTCGAAGACGATTGACGATTAACGTTTGTTTAATATAGATTATTCATTGTTATCAAATTTAAAATTATCGTTAATCCGGAGAATGTTTATTATTGCGATTTCATTCATTATGGAAGTTATTTATGTGATTCATCGAGAAAAAAATCATAATAATCGATCGTTATGAAAGAGAAAAAATAGTGGGTCGCGTACCCTTCCTGAGCTTCAAGCCTGAAAGTAAGTGGATCGCCCACAGCAATTGTGGTCGTAGGTCTGCCTTGGTAAAGGATTAGTAATCTCACTCGGGAACTCAGTGTATTTTCCGCTGGAAGGTATTCGATGGGAATCGGGGACCCCGATCTAAACAGTACAAACGGGAACTCTATTAGCGAAATTGAAATTGATCACCTTTCTCTCTGATTTCAATTCCCTCAATTTAGACCACCTATTCAAAAGTTCGGCATAACTTTCATGGTATACGAAAGAAAACAAAATAGAAGGCTGTCATTGTTACCATTTACCTTTAGTTTCTGCATTAGTATTATCTCTAAATTTCAGTAAAGTATAGTCTTTACATTTACCAGATAAACAAAGTGTTTCATTATTTTCATTTAGTAAGTCTGGAAGTTTGAAATTAGTGCAATTTTCTGTTCCGGTAATTATAAATTTATCCAAATTGGACCCCAATAGAATCACGAGAGTAATATTAAAAAGAGATCTGTACAAAGAAGCAATCGAATAATGGGCTTGCACCGGGGTTTTAAGCAAACGAATGCAACCGACGCTGCATTCCACGGTTAATTCCAGGACATGGCGGGTGCACCAGGTGCAAGGCACGGTTTCTCAAATCGATATGACCTGGCATACCCGGCACCGATGTAGCCGGACGTGACGACAGCTTCGCCAGGGCCTCGAAACAGACAGGTCAGGTTGAACCGTTTGTCCCTTCCGGTCTGCACATAGTCGGAGAACTGTACCACGACGATGTTCGTCATCGTGTCACCGTACTGCAACAATTCATCCAATGCAGTACTAATTCACAGTGATTTGATAAACAATTTTATCTATTCCATCGTCTCAGGAGTCTCAGCGTATTTTATTATAACTAAACTGTAGATTTTACGAATATATACTATACTCTATTATTAAATTGAATGTCAGATTCAGTATAATCAGAAGTTTGACCATTGGAGTACGGTTCCTGGGTCCATTTTGACCCGAATGTTTAAAAACCATATGTAACTCATCGATTTCTAAATACAATTTAAACTAGGTCTTGTTCATACTTAATCATATAAAAACAGCAGGTGTTTTTTAACGATCTCGTCTGAAAATATGTTGAAAAAGAAGGAAGCATAGGGGTTCAAACGGATCCCAGACACCACTGTCTCTACGAACATTAAAAATGTCCGCACTCCAACGGTTAATGGTTTTTTTTTGCTTCGTTTGGAACCTGATGGAATCTAATGGTATTCTAAACTTGATTTATGATTATTATAAAAAATTTATGTTTGCGTAAAGATTCAATGGTTAGTTGTAACTTTCAACGGGTTTCGTAGGTTTGTAGCGTTTTTATAGGTGGGAATTGATGTTTGCAGTTTCAGGGCTGTATAGTCAGTACGTGCGGAGATAAGATGATTCCTTACTCTTTGAGTGCCGCATTCAGGATAACCCTGAGGACCGCTGATTCGTAGCACGTTCACGGTGCCGCCGTTTCCACGGAAGAAGCAGCGATCGTAATATCCGTAAGTGTATATCCGGCCAATGAATCCCTCCGGTGTTCTTAAAGTAAATTCCATTCCGTCCTCGCTACAGACTTGACTCACTAGAACGATCAGATGGACAATTTACTGATTTTATTGACTCTATGCATCAATCTTATCTCGACCCGTATCTCGCAATGTCGGCGATTCGTCTAACTTAACATTAGAACTACCGACGATAAACGTACATCTGCTTTTGAAAATATGCAAAAGTTATGAATTGATTAATTTCTTAAATTGATATTGCAATAAAAGTTGTGAAAGATCTGTAATATCTTAATAATCGTTATAAGACTGTACTAACCAGTCATTTTGACTGACTTTGGTAGTTCTAGCGTTAAAAACGTCAAACTACCCTTAACACACGCGTTAAACTTTCGAGTCTCCGATATACCATACAAAACTCTCAACCCAATGTTTCCCGTGATACCGAACTGCACGATCATCCCAAAAAAAGCTCCCCGAAATTACCATTTACACGACCTACAACGAACACACTCGGTACGTGCAACGAAAATAGTCAAAAAAAAAAAAAAAGTAGTATAAGTAACGTGGAAAAAACAGACGGTTTATTTCTCCAAGTTGATTCGACAATGTCTCTGTACAATAGTTCGAAGCTGTATCAATCATATCCACGTGGTGGGTATCCCGCCTCGCGAAAGATCGCTCCGTACCGTCCACGCGGCTGGCGTCCTAGGTCGGCCACGACCCTTACCGTCGAGACACTCCGAGTCGACGCCCTGTCTGCCGTTGTTCCGCTCGTAGAAATCATAATCGGACCCAGTGTCATAATACACAGGGTTCCCCATGTCCATGTCCCTGGAATCACGATCGCTAAGCTCGCAGTTGTCCCTCTCGGCGCCGTATGGGGCAGCGTATGGCCGATAGTTGAACGATCTGCAGACAAAGTCCCTCGCGTCTGCGCACTCCCGTTCGCATTGGGCCAACGAGGAGGCGGTGGTGTACCGTCTGACGAACGGTTTACGGACCCTGGTGTGGGGACCGACCTGTCGGAAATTGTCCTGTTCGTCGCATCGAGAAACTAAAGGTGGTCGACCGATGATGGGACCGCCACTGGTACCGAAAGGCCTGGTGTTGAAGACACCACCCTCGCCTATGTAACCACCGCCGATTATGGTACCGTCGTTGTTGTAGCCACCGTAGCCTAACGGTCGGCTCGCTCCTGCTGCGCCATAATGGGTCCGATCTGGGTGAGGCTGGGGACTGTAACCGTCGTCGACCGGGTAGCTTGCTGGGTAACCGGCTGGATGCGATGGCGGGGGAAACCTTGATATAGAGAGGTAAATATTGTTATTATTATTGTTATGAACACTATGACGATCTGCTAGTTTCGTGAATAACTTTCACTACGCTGCTTGGGTTAAGAATTATGCTAGACAGTATGTAAATAAATTATAACTAATTCACAACAGCAATGTACACACGGAAACCTGTTCGTATACTTTTGTTACTCGCTATGTTCCATAAATCAAGAGCCCAGAAACCAAAACTAATTACACAATAGTCAATCTTCAACTTTCTATCCCTTCGTCCGTCCCTTTGGAACCGAACAATAAACTCGACATAATCCGATCAGAAAAGGGGAGGGGAACAATATCTTTCCCTCCGTGGCTTACCGGCTCGGATAAAGTTCCTTGTCCGGATATCTCTCGCTGATAGGGTATCGATCACCGTGAGGTCTGGCGCCGCCCAAAGCTGTGGGGTATCGGTCCAAAGGATCCTCTGGAACGGGGTACCGATCGATGGTGTTCGGATAACGATCGTTGTCGCTTGGATAACGACTTGGTGATATGGGATATCGGTTACCAACACCAGTTGGGTAACGGTTGTTCGTGGGATATCGGTCTATCGCTGGATCGGGGATAGGATATCGATCGGCGGGAACTGGTCGACGTTCGCCGCCTCTTATTGGAAATCGATCGGTAATTGGATATCTGTCGGAGGATGGGTAACGATCACCCGCTGGATAACGATCGCCTGTTGGATAACGATCACCTGTTGGATAACGATCACTTGTTGGATAACGATCACTTGTTGGATACCGATCACCTGTTGGATAACGATCGTTTACGGGGTAACGATCTCCTCCAGGATAACGATCAGTGACTGGGTACCGATCTATGGGTTCGTGATAGGGCTCACCTCCTGCACCTATTGGGTATTGACCAGTTATAGGATATCGGTCCGGGTATCTGTCACTTGGATAACGATCGTGCGGGTAGCGATCTGGGTATTTGTCCGGGTAACGATCTGGGTACTTATCTGGGTATCGATCGGGATATTTGTCGGGATATCGGTCTGGATACTTGTCAGGATATCGATCCGGGTATTTCTCGGGATATCGATCTGGATACTTTTCTGGGTATCGATCGGGGTATCTGTCGGGGTAACGGTCTGGGTAACGATCTGGATAACGGTCTGGGTGACGATCTGGGAATCTATCTGGCTTCACACTGCTGCTGTACCCTTTATCGTAGTCGTCTGGGTATCCTGTGCAGAAAGGAAGTTTCTTTGGGGTCTGTAAGCCTTTCTTCGAGAGATTGTTAAATGGTGTTAGATACGATCTTTAATTAAGTGTACGATCGATATTCATGACTTGGAAGAGGTATGAAGTTATAAATTGAGACATTCTACAGATTTCAACCGACGTAAGGTCCGTAAATATTTTATAGAGACTAAGCTTCGTCATAATGAAAGTGTAAGTGAAGAAACATAATTATTTTGATTACAAGTCATTTTTGTCATATATATAGGGTGGACCACGAAACGTGACCGGTTAGAAACATTTTTTTGGCTAATATAACATGATTCAAGGGGAGCTTTAAGATGATCGTACCAAATTTCTTTTTAACTCTTTTTTCCCGGAGTTTTCAAGGTTACACCCTGTGTTTTATAGATAAACATTTAGTTTTGTTGACAAAAATTTAGTGCAATCATCTTAACGCTATCCTTGAATCATGTTATATTAGCCAAAAAAATGTTTGTTCGAACAGCTAGCAGTAGAATAATCGAAGCTGGTCACGTTCGTGGTCCACCCTGTATAACAGAATTTAATTGAATCTATAATAAAGAATGAAAGAATGTAATTGATAACAAAATTGTATCTAACCAGGTCTTCCTAATGATGGTCGGCCAAAGTTCGTGTCCTGTCCCAAAGGATCTGGTC
This sequence comes from Dufourea novaeangliae, assembly GCF_001272555.1. NCBI lineage: Eukaryota > Metazoa > Arthropoda > Insecta > Hymenoptera > Halictidae > Dufourea > Dufourea novaeangliae. The sequence goes on along the minus strand of NW_015374150.1, from coordinate 4,080,349 downwards.
TGTAACCTGGACTGTCTCGATCCCCATCCAGATATTGATCTATCCGGAGAATATTAAATAAGACTTTTAATTAAAAAAAAATTATCTTAACACCTTTATTACACAATGCATTTCTGACAGTAGTACAAAACCTCCCAATGAGTCCAAAAGTTCTTTCTGAAGTGAACTACGCACAGCAGACAACTATCTAAAGGTCTTCGCTTATACAGGGTGTAACAAAAATGTTGCAGATCCTTGAAAGGTGTCACTCGTCAGGTGATTTGGAATAAATTTTTCCTTAGCAAACATTTTTTTTTAAATCACCTCACGAGTGACCCCTTTCAAGGATCTGCAACATTTTTGTTACACCCTGTATAGGTAATCATTACTTTTCATTTCCCCAAAGTGATTCAAGCCCTGAAACTCACGCATAAGGTTCTCATAGTAATCGTAGTCGGCATCGTAGATGATCCTGTGCCCGTCACGCTGATTGAATCGACTCAGTCGACAAGTGTGGTAGTGCTCGGAGTAAACTGCGCTTCGGCATTGGAAGCTCGTCTGTCGAAGACACTCGTCCAGGCATTCGCTTAAGCTCCGACCGGTTATTTCCGAGTGAAACTCACCGCTCAAACGAGAATTGCGGTATCGTTGGAACGCTGTGTCGGGACGACGCCCGTCCGAGAACAGGTGAGACGTCGAGCTGCTGTCTGGATACTCGGAGCCACGTGCTATGGACGGATCTACGCTTCGTAAGTTGGCACTGATAAAGGGTTGCGACATACCGACCGATCGATTTACTCTTGTTAACACTTTCAACGTCGTCTTTTACAAGGAAACTTATGTACTCCGAAAATTCCGAGTTTTTCAAAATTCCACAGGTATGTAGGAGACTTCAATAGAAGCATCGAGAAATTCCTCGTTTTTACTGATATTCGGTTCTTCACGGTGAAACCACCCTTTAAAGTTTAAGGGGACCCTTTTAACTTAAATCCACCTTAAAGTTTAAAGGGCGGTTTCACCCTGAACAACCGCATTTTAGGAGGATGAAACCATCCCTTAAAGTTTAAAGGGTGGTTTCACTCTGAAGAATCGCATTTCAGGAAAAACAAAAAATTATCCGACGCTTCCATCGAGATCCCCTAATACTGTCGAGTTCTAGAAAAATTAGCATCACGAAGTCAAGATTTATGATTGGACGTTGAGGCTTTTATAGAACATGCTTCGAAAATTAGAGGTAAATGGAAATTAGTTTTCCTCGTCAATGCTCCCGTAAAAAAGGATCTATTAAATCTATTTACATCGATTTAACACGTTCACTAATTAGGTGTAATCGTAAGTTTCCTCTATTATCGTATTACTTCTCCAATAATTAAATGAATCCCTGTTTCTTATCTGAATTTCAACGATATAGGAATGAGTAATCGAATCTATACGGACGATATATAAATTAGGGGATAGTTTTCTGGTTGTAATTTTATAGTATAGGTATCGAAAATATACTTACGGTTGTCCAAACAGACCAGATCGTAGAAATGATGGCTGGGGCTGCTGCTGATCCCAATATCGTCCTTTTGGGAGACGGAATCCTCTTCCGAGATGACGCATTGCCGCGTCTGCTCGTCGAACTCGACGCTCCGGCAGAAATATTTCTCGGCTCGGAGGCAAAGGGCCTGACACTCGTCCAGAGTTAGGTTTGTGTAGATGTCGACCTCGAACGGTCCCCGAAGACGTTTGTTCTCCTCTTTGACGAAGACGGCCAAGCCGTCGCAACGGCGTTCCGCTGAAAGATGAAAGTCCAATCAGATCGAGATCCTCTCTCTTCTGATAGGTTGGAAACATTAAGAAGCGCCGACAAAGTGTACCATTGAGACACGTATTCTCCAGGTAATCAGAGTTCGGATCGTCTTCCAGTAATTCGGGATGAGTTCTTCTAGTGAAACGGCTCAAAGCGCAGCTTCTCAGCGCTGTGTCGTAGGTCGCTGACCGGCAAATGAAACTGAACTCGTTGAGACATCTTCAAAGAGAAAAAGTTATGCTGTGTTAGGAAAAAATAGATCGCTATAGGTTTAATAATAATTGGAAGAAATTGTTGCTTTTGGAACATGTAGCTAACCCTTTGCCTTACAACATCGACTTAGACACGTGACAACGATTTCAATATATATTATTTATTTTTTTCGAGTCGACGTAAAATACTGTATCGCTGGTATCAACATTTCAGATGCAGAATAAATATAACACCTGTCATAAAAATAGAATTCCTTTTGTATCTGGGAAAATATTAACGATAAAGTAATTCTTGAGAGTGAAATAAAAAAAATCGTATGGCAAGGGGTTAATATTACTTTTCTTTTCTAGAGTTAGCTTGAAACGAAAGCAGTACTGTCTATTATTCTGTTAGTTTGGGGAGTAATTTTGTGGATTGTTAGAAGAACTGTTGGATTACAGTTACCTGTCCTCACAGTCGGTTCGATTTGCAGCGCTGACTTCCTTGATGTCTGTCAATGGCAGCTTTAGCTTCTTCCTTGGATGTCGTTCGAATACGTAGCGTCTGTTAGGGCACTCTCTTTCTATTCTGTCAGCTGCGCATATTATTGTTAAAATTATTGTACACAAAATAACAATTTTGTCAGCCTTCGCGTAGAAAAAGCTGAAACTAGTTTGTACAATTCTAATACAAAAATATAGTTAAAGAGCCATGTAATATTAGAAATCTGAGTAATTTTTTATACACAAATGGTCAGTGAAAAAAATGGTAGAATTGTACAATATCAGATATCAATACTTTTAAAATATAGGGGATAAAAAAGTAACACAAGTGCCCAGAGTCAACCAAAATTCCACGATTAACTTACAACCAAGGCAAACTTCCGTGAAATGGACGCTATTCGGCACCAGCATTAGGTTACCAATGCCTTCCGGTTGCGCCTGTTCCCTGGTCAGGTAGCAAGTACTCTCTTCATACTCGGCAGCACCACTGAAAGACGCTATTCTACTGCCAGGTTGAAAGTCAAAGCTGGTACAGGCGCGCACCAGGTTGTTTGTCGCCGTTCTGTCGCGTAGACAAAGCTCCTGACATTTCTCCAGAACTCTAAATGGCGGAGCAGAGTCCCGCACCTGAGGGAAATATCGATGAATGCGTCATCAGGATCCCAGACACATTGGAAAGAGCGAAGAAATTAAGAAAAGCAAGAGGACTCAAATTGGTCCAACGGAGGACCTTTAGATCGCTGATTATTTATTAATAAATTCGTCTTTTTCCTAGGTTCTTGGATAGACAGGGGGATAATTCCTAGGTTTATAAAATTAGTCAGATAGCAATTTAATTTTATGAAGAAATATTTGTATTTTGTGTTGTCGCACTAGATTTGATATTTTTTCAATAATAATTGTACAACCGATTTCCCAGGGTGTACAAGATTGTTTTTTTATCTTTAGAAAATTCGATAGACAGATTTTCATGGTGTAACATAGTGATAACAAGAAGTTCTTTTACGAGACTTCATTTTCGAAAAGTTCCAGTATAAAACTACGCGAGCGGAAGCACCCAGCTGATAGCCATCGGTGCTCAACCGACTTCGAAATAGATTTCCATGAAAGAGGTGACATTCCAGTGGAAAATTGAATTCTACCATTCCGTTTTATTTTCCTACTTAAACTTAGAAGCCGTGAAAAGTGTTCCCGGAATATTAAGAGGGTACGCCACCTTGTAGGCCTGAAAAAGGTAAATTTAAAACTGTTTTCTCAGGTAATTAATGAGTAAAATGTTGGGTTTCTTTAAGGGATGTTGAGCAACATTTTAACTTAATGTATGAAGATATGTCCTACCAAACATGACAATAAACAATGTTGTACAACTCCGCCATTTTGTATCTTTAAATAATAACTACACTGTGTGATAAAGAAGTTAAAAATATTGCTCAGCGCCTCTTGAAACGATCGAAATATTTTACTCAATAATTACTTAGGAGGACAATTCTTTTTACTTATTTTTTTAAGCTTACAAGGCGGTGTATTCCCTTAGAGATGTATAATTCGTACCACGTCATCGTCGAACCCCTGAAGCTGTTGGTCCGGAAGTCTCTCATAAACGACCCGGCCTAGACCACCATTGCACGTTGTTTGCCCTGAAAACAGTTCTTTCCGTTATCGTGCGCTCCGGAATGCGTTTAATGGACGGTATTTTTTTTTCTTTTTTGTTATTTTTCTGCAAATGGATTATTATTTCCTCTTCCATTACACCTCCCCCCCCTCTTCGTCCTGCTTCTCCTCTGCTAGAAAAATCAGGTTACTTCCTTTGGGGACGGCGGCGTCGAGTGTTGGACCCCGCCACACGATTTTATCGTGCCGCGACATTTTCGTGCTACAAGTGGCACGGACGAGGCTGGATACAATGGGAACGAAACGTAATTTCGCAACCGCTCGAGTGACATCACTAGCGTTCCGCGACTCCATCATTAATTCGCGGTATGTACTCGCGAGAGTATGATCATTTGCGGATTCCAGGCGACAAAGGGAATTTTTTAGAGCATAGATCTCGGGTCTGTTAGAGGTAACATGGATTTATGGTACGACGGAAAATATGTATTTGTTGGACAACCCCTGTTGTTTATGTAAAATATTCCACGCTGTACATTTTTACGGAAGAGTTATCAAGCACAACGTGTTTGATTTAGTAATTTATTTTTCGGAAAGGAGGAAATATACAGGATTGATGGAAAAGGCTTCAAGACTTTAGGAACTTATAGTAGTCACAAAGAGGAGTAAGAAATGTTTCATCAAGGTCCTAAAACCTTTTCTTTATCACCCTGTACACTTCGAATGTTGTATTATTAATGTCTAATGGGGTACTTTGATGACTTAGTTAGTGTAAATTAAGTAAATTGAGTCAGATGGAGTTGTACTTACCATTGACTATCACTTTCAGAGTAGCAAGAACGGAGATAGTTTGCAGTATGTCCGATATATTATTGAGTCTTTTCATTTTCACTTATTTCGGTTCAAGTGGGCATTCCAACTCCGATGGTACTCTGAAATAGAAAATCGACGATGTTTTCTAACATAAATTTGTATATCTTTTCGTCATCCTATTTTAAACTTGAACATTTTTGTTCTTAATGTTTCTATCTCCCGATACTAACAACAATTCAAATTTTATGTTGATAATAAGATAAATTTTTTTTAGATATTGTAATGAATAGTTATTCAGTAGATGATATAATAGTGTGTATGATTATTTCACTACTTTCCTGCTTCGGTAATATTAAATTTCGTAAACTTGAATCTCAGTTTTCTCGGTTTAGAGACTAATGGAGATAGAACAATTACGAACTAGATAGACGATATTATTCTTGAATTTTATATGACTTCATAATGATGTTTTACCTTCACCATTCTAATAATCAATCTTTCACGCAATATAATTCACTTCGGGACGGTGCATTAGGAATGATAACTGAAATGGCAATGGCAAACTAAGAATGTAATGCTTGAAAGTTGGAAACACGGTTCGTTGCCTTTACGGGCGTGTGCTGGCCCTCTGTGCACGTGTGTTGGTGCGTGTGTAACGCTCGTGTTAGAGAAAAGGTTCACGGGGGTGCGAGCGTGTGGACGTGGTTCAGGGTGAGTGCAACTCAGGAATTCCATAAAACCTTGCCGCTGTCTCTATGTGCACTTTGAATCCTGCTCCGATCACATCTGAACTTCAAAGTTACGTATTCATAAAGTAAACAGGAGACGCTCCGACGCGTTTCTAAAAAATTCTTCAATACCCTTCCTGGATGGGGTAGCGGAAAAACGGGACAGGGGATTTCATGCTTGCAGAGATGTGCAATATTATCAGAGAGCTTTCGGTGAGCAGAAGCTGAGTAAATGATACAATACGAAACTATTGTCTTTTCTGGGTATTTAGAATTTAGTATGTAATAAATTGAAATAGTAATTACGGTTTCAGCATTTCTGACAAACTTAATTTGAACAACTTGAATTTGATGTGTTGGCTATAGAGTATAGAGTATAGTTAATGGTAGGAAGGATTAATTATATTGGATTATTTAGAGTTATTGCAGCTATTGAAAACGTTACTTTTTGGGATAGTTAAGATTAGATGTTATAGATTATTATTAGGTGGTTAGGTGATCGCTAAAAGTAATTGAATTCATGAATTGATTCTCTGTTGTAATGTTTCGGAGCCCTTCGTTAATTTGTTTGTCAAGTTAATTATAAACATTGAACCACAGAAGAATTCCAGGGGAACTGTATTAATTGGAGCAAAATTCACAATCCCTGCACACGTGGCTTGTGTTTAACTCCATTCAATGTTACCTCGCATAGAAACGCTGCTTATTAATTACGTTATGGTTTATCGCCTCGGGTAATTGTACTTGTCTGTCCAGAATGAATGCTTATTCAGTGATTAATGTTACGGTCCACGAGGGAAAATTATAGGTCCGTGTGCGCGAGTACTTAGCATATAGAATCGTGTCCAAATGATATAATAATTGCAGGTTATTAAATTTACATAATTGCGCTGATTCTGTGGTTCTAATTATAAGGTTTGAGTGGACATTTCACGAAGTAATTAATTAATATAGTTAAAGACATTTATTTCACGCATTTTCCGTAGGATTTAATATTTTTCACGATGTATCTCGATGGATATACTCATTTTTGATTAACAAATTAATATGTTTTCACTTTCCATGTACAGTACTGTTGCAAAAATAACTTCTACGTTGCAACTATCTTTATATAGTTCTAAAAATTACTAAAACTATTACATTATGGATGTTGAGTTTGATGTAGTCGACGTTATAAAAATAACTGAGAGTATTACGTTATGGAAGTTCAGTTTTTTGTCGATGTTTGCCTCGTTATGTAGTACAAAACAAAGCCATTATCGTTCTGGGTTTCAATTTGAATTCCAGATGATACATGGATAACATTGTTGCGTGTCTCGAACCGCCTCAGAATTCTTTTGATTGCTGCGCGATATTAGCGTTAATACCCACATAATGACAGATTATGATCACTGGTCTGGAGGGTTTCTCCAGGAATAATTTCAATACATTCGACAGAATAGTGCACAAAGAATAACTACAATTTTATCCTGTTTGTTATCTTACTCCATTTCATCTCTATTTATTACATATTATTCGCATCAAGCGTTTCATTTGAAATTATTTATTTGCATGCGTGTTTCATTTGTGTACAAGGAAACACGTTACTTTAGTACGAGTATTTGTTACATAAATCTGATATGAAGCAATCCGCTATTGCTTTAAGAAGATGATAACAATTCAAACTTAAAAAATGTCTTCATATTTTGCTTGATAAATATGACAAAAACTATTGGAAAACAATGGAAGCTATATTCTTAAGATAGCATACGTTTTTGATTTTTATAAAAATGTACATGACTTAAGGTCGATCAAAAAGTCTTTTGTTAATATTTTCATTGCCGTCGACAAACTCTTTCGATTCTGGTCAATGAAAGTAAAGGCAGTTCAATAAAAAATTACATCGTCTAATAGTCATCCAGGTAAAGTGTCTAATTAACAATCAGCGGATATTTAGGTATACGGTGCAGTAAGATTTCCAAAGTTTTATTTCCTTGATCTCGGTTTTCGTAGAATTGTCCACGAAAACAGAAATGTACATTAATATCTACCGATTATTAACTAATCAGTCATTACCAAAGACACTTATAAATCTAGCAAACAACAAAACCACTGCAATCATACGTCGTTGTTTGATCAGACAAGGTTATTCCACTTACGGATACGTTAAGACAATCTTCACAGTCCACTTCCGGTTCCCCAAGCACCGATCCGCCGAAACGAGTCCCCCGCTTCTACTCTGAAGTCTCGGGAACTCCTGGGTCTCTAGGTATCCCGAACAGCTTTCGTGAACTGGTCGTACAAAAATCGTAGAACCGTCGTCCGTCCAACGCGAATGGCACCTGTAATCAAACTGACGGTCAAAATCGGCGCCAACCGTGGAAATAATGGATAACACCTGAGCCGTGCAAAGAGGGAGAGGAGGGGGGACGAGATGGAAGTATCGTTTCGATGAATGATTCGTATAGACAAGCCGTAGGGGGCAGAACACTGGTGGTAGAGATAACACCGGTGGTACACAGGCGCGGTGGGATCCCCACGTCCGATTTCTGGCCTTGTGCTCGCCGGAAGTGACTCCATTGTGTCCGGTTTCCGTGGGGCCATCCGGGAAAACGTTCGACGTGCGTGTAAACGCCAGGAACACGGGTTCTCAAGCGTGGAAACATTCCAAAACTATCGTGAAGGCCTATGGATTTCGATATTTTATTGTCAATTAAAATTGGTATCGTGGACCATTGAAGTGTGACGAAAGATGAAGGACCCAGGGGGGCACGTTTCGTCCATGTTGGAGTAATTCCTGTACCGTGAGAAACTGTTGGATTGGAGTGGAGTTGGGAACGACCCCCCAGGGGCTCACGGTTCATCGTTTGAGAATCGATGCTCGCCGACCATCGCCATGTCGGGTTGATTGTGCCGATGGACGATCGCTCGTAGCGGAATCATGGATTAGAGATTCCTACCCGAGGTCAACTAGGATGAACAACGAGCTATGGGATAGGTGGCAGACGACTGATCTGTACGCTACTAGTTTCGTTTGTTCTCTGTCGCCGGCTATTTTTAGCGTGGTTTTTTCATTTTTATTTAAATTTTTCGGGACCGCGAAGAGAGATGATGACCCTAGATCCCCTTGGGGATTCAACGATTACTATTGAATCGTTGTCCTTAGCATTCTAATGATTAATGATGCTTTTTAAGGGACGTTGACTTGCGTTTACATTTCTTTGTACGCTATTTTATTGCGTAATGTGTACATGAACGATCCTGGATGGTTATAATGTACAGTCTTAGTAATTAATACTTTGTTATTATTATAATAGAGAACAGTATAAATTGTTTGCGAATATCGTTGATAGGAACTTCAGTATTGTATTTTATCTGATAATGATCGACTTTGTATCCTACAAATTTACACGGAATAATTATAGTTTTGCATCATTAGTTACATTTAATTATTTTGATTGGTATTACGCTTAAAAATGAACTTTTCTATTTATATTTAAGTGTCAAAATTTTCTCAAAATCAATGGAAATACTAAACACTTGTTAGAATATAAAATACTCTAGCAATTTTAGTTTAAGAAAACAATAGACAGTTCTGTGGCTAGCACTGTTGGATAATGCTTCGATCCGCCCTCTATTTATTAGTTCTTCAATATAAAGATTCATAGAGTTAAATTAAATTGGGGTAACTCTATCAAAATGAGGTATTTGACCTGCTTTGAAGGTGTAACCCAATTTTTACAAATTTCCTTTTTTTCCTGCGTTCTTTATTTTTCTGTTTGCTTTCTGTTATATTTTTATCTTCCTAATCAATTCTGTATCACTATTCATTTTTATTTAGGCGTATTGAAATACGTAATAAAAACGATTAATAATATTGGTTACAATAATGATTCAAGAAGTTCAAAGAAACATGTTCGAATCATCTATTAACGGAGAGAATTTTTAACAATTTGAAAGTGGAAAATCTATTACATGTTGAAAACATAATATTGAAGTATCGCAATGAGGTATGTAGTCCAGAACGTTCAAATTTCCCGCGTTATCGCGTGCTACATTTTCGAACTAATCGTCACACCTACCCCACCTATCTATCATCTATATTCGCTTATGTCTATGGCAAGAACTGTCAAGTGCTCGATAGTTTGATACAGTCAGCTGATGGCAAGATGCAATTACACGTTTTCTGTGATATTTAATGAAATCGCTTGTAATTTCCGTGCGCAACCGTGATATTCCGTGAGAGACACCGATTCGCAGCTAGTTCATCATCTATTCGAATTTCTTTAAGGGATTTCCGCGAGGTAATTTAGTATTACATTAAAGTCAAAAAAGTAATTCCATAAGTACACATATTGATTTACGATAAATTCATGGTTAAGCTAAAATTAACGAGAGTTTATTTAACCCTGAACATTTTCTAAGTCACAGTGAAGGGATTAGTCTACATTAAAAACGTCAAATATTACATTCATTTGCTTTTGACATTTGTCTGTTATAGAGGTTAAGATAATCCCCCTTTTAAACAAATCTATTTCATTGCATCCAACATGTACATTTAAAAGATCGAGCAACTGTGGCTAACTATTTTTACATAAAATGTATTCATTGTTTTTACAGGTAGAGGTGCAAGAATTTTTATAATACAGTAACTGAATCAGGACTGACAGGATCAAGATGCCTTTAACTACAGGTAAATAAAATTCACTTTCACTTCAATGTATTTCCAAATAGCTCAGTTATATAAGTGCACTGATTTCTTTCCATAGAAATGACAGCTAGATATAAGCTTACTACTCATGATATCAGTTTTTGTAATATTTGTATTTATTAATATCACTATGCATCATTTGTTTTTTCCTTACAATTTCAGATATATCCACAGCTCTCCATTTATTGGAGCATGTGCAAGAAAGGGTGGAAGATTGCGATGATCCTAAGTTACAAATGCACACGACTCAGGACATAAAGTCTTTAATTTCTTTGCTGGAAGATCCAGTGTTCCGCAGTATAGTGACAATACAGGACTCCTTAATCGAGTTGAACACTCAATTGGGTCAACATCCATCCATCCTGCCTGGAGATTTTGAAATCAATATCAGTGGACAGTTGGAGCTTTCTCTTCCTAGCACACCAGTGCAACCACTCGGGCCAAATATGTATCAAGATTTATATCAAGACAGCAGTGAACTCGAGGATCAAAGGGTTCCTGTTGCTCCATTGGTGCATAGCAGCAGTGAGGATACAAGTGCACAAGTAAGTTACTTCGATTCTACTTAAAACCTCACTTGGATATTATTTATGCAAGATACAGCATTGTTATTTTATTATAGGTAACAAGCCCAAGCTTGGTTTCGGAAGTTATGGGTATTCCTCCAATTACGACAACCACATATGCTAAAGAGTTCAAGAAGGTTATTGAAGCTGCAGCTAGAGGTCGACAGATATTCACTGTACAGGTAAATACATATTATCTATTACAATTTATCATAGAACATAAAAAGACGATCGTCTGATGTAATAATCGCATAATTAATTTTCAAGTTGTACAAGCCAGAGGGTACCAGTCTGGGGTTCAGTGTTGTTGGACTTCGCAGTAAGGACAAAGGGGAGCTTGGCATATTCCTGCAGGAGATACAACCCAATGGCATAGCTGGCTGGTGAGTCAAACTATCTTTTGAAAAATTTATTAGCGTATAATAGCATGCCAGTAACAACGTATGATAATTTCTTTATGATACACATCATAAACCATCGATTTCTTAAATTCGGCGGTACATAGCATACATAATAAAAATGGACGTAATTTTTTACGTCATTCACAATTGAGAAAATAGTTTAAGCTTCACAACGGGCTTGGTTTATTTATAGCCCTAAACTTTATTGTTGTGCTCGATTGCAAATGCAATAAGTCAATTTCATTAAGAGAGTCAATTATTTAAGATTAGATTAGCTTTACAATTTTATCTCGGATTATCCAAACGATTTTACTTCGACTACATTCTACTGAAATATTTTCGATTCGTTCGTTGTTAATTAATTTTCTTTACCGTTAAGATATCTGGCTCACATTCTTCGCCTAACAAACTATGACATAAGTTAATCTAATTTCCGCAATTAAAAATGCTGCAGTCGGTTTAATGCACTTCAGCCGGCCCCGTTTCCAGGCTTTAATCTAGACATTACAGTAATTACACTTTATCCGAGTGTAAGCACCAACCTGGCTTTTCCCTTAAACCTGTAATTGTTCTCATTTCACTTCATTTCTATCTGTGAAAAATTCCAAGCTTAGCTTTCCTCTCAGAAGTGAACACAATCCACAAAGTCATCAGTAAACTGCAGATTGTACATACAATGAAACAAAAACATTCAACAAGGATTTAAATGAAAGTGGAAGTTTATATAAAGTCCACCCATCAGTGTCACCTACAGATTTCGCCGACGTTACTCAACCATTCACGGGAATATAAATTTTCCTCCAAAACCTCATTTTATAATCCCCTATATCAGTCGATACTCGAAGGTGCACAGGACGAACCCCTCGACCCAACTTCATTCCAATCGGGGGCAGTCGAGCAATCTCTCCCCTATCTTACACAACACCCTTACCCAGCAACACGATTCCGTTCCCGCATCCGGAAACCTGTCTCCCGAATTCGACCCAAGGATCTTAATTCTCGCCACTCGAGTCCACCCTCTTACGCCGTCCACGGGTCGAGTCTCTTTTCCACCCTCATTGTGCCCGTGCGCATCCCTTCAACCCCTAACGCGGCATTACCCAACGTTCATGTATCCAGTGACAGTGTACTTAAAGTGGAGGGGGTAGTATCTAAAGCCCCCATAGCTGACGGTGTACAAGTCGTTGTTTTACGACCAGGACCGTTTCTCCTCCCTCTCGTAATAACAACGTTGCTCCGCGATACCATATGGTGTCCCGTTCCGGCAACAACGACCATTTCCTACGACGAAACAGAGCTGGGCATAATTTTGCGCGAATAATACACAGTGGGACGAAGCAGTATCTGAGAGCGTTATCCTGACCTTTATCCCCTAGACTCTGCATTTCGTACGGACCCTACGTTTGTTCACAAGTCGCCTGGTGTCAGTATCAGATATGGACCCATACAGAAAGTCTCGTCTGACTTTCCTACGTTTGTGTACAGGGTGTTTGTGAAATGGGGATATAAACTGAAAGGATGTGATTCTAGATGCAAAAATAGGTAGAAAATATAGAATGACACTTTTTCCTACCATGCTTCGTTTTCAGAATGATTAGTTTTGAGGATTCATGTAACGCGTATGATGCACAGTTGATGATCAGTAGAAACAGAATGCAATGATCAGACGTGCTAGCCAAGTGCTACTCGATTACATACGTAGCCAATAGATTTTCAAAATCGATTTTCTTGTAAATAGAGTCGCGAGTGAAAGAATTTTATTTCATATTTTGGGCTTGTTGTTTTTTATGTCTTTCTTTTCCACTCGTTGTTCTTTTCTCCGTTCGGCGTTGATTCTATACTTTCGAATCTACCCCTCTACTTACTAACTACCCGTGCTCCATCCCAATTTTCGGTCACTAATCCAGATTTTACTGTACTTCATTCGTTATTCGAAACTCTTAATCCAGACAATGAATTTACCCACCCCCCATCGTCTCTGAAACCCCGTGGGTCTTTTTCCGTGGTTTCTCGGCACACCCAGTGTATGCACAATGCGTTGGATCGTGGCACGCATGCCCGGTTACCTACCCCGCTTGTCCGGAAGCGCTCGCCACCCGTCGAGGGAAAACGGCGTCCGATGCCTTTCGAAAAAGAACCGCCCACTTTCCTCCGGCGCGGAGAGAGTACAGTCTTCGACGGATCCTCGGTGCGACAGGAGGCGCTCTCGCCCCTCCCTCTCTCCGTTTCCGGTGCTGCGCTCCCCCTCTTCTCCCTAGCATCGTCGACACACGTCCCCCCTCCCCCCACGAAGTCGTATTATGGTGGAGCGGAGGGAGAGAGAGAAAGACAGCTCCCGACACGTCCTCGCTGTATACACCACGAGCAGCCCTCCTCGCGCGTTCCCATTCGTGCACGGTGCGCGCCCCCGCGGCTACTATCCCCTCCCTCCTCCACCCTCCCGGCCTTCTGGCTGCGTCCGCTACCCTGCCGCCACGAGGAAGGGTTCGATGTTCCTTTAGTCCGTGCGCCACGTACCGCGGAACCGTGTGCACGCTCGTGAGACATGTAGCTCTCCGTTCGGACGACACCCGGCCGACGACGCTTTTTTTGTTTCTATATTTGTTGCACGCCCGGAATGTGCCCTTCCCCGTTCGTGGATTGTTGTTTGGTAATGTTTGGTGATCGGGAAGAGTGAACAGCGACCGGACACGCTCGGCCAGAGTGGAAGATTGATCGCCGGCAGGGAAATCCTTCAGGTGGTATGTGGATTTTTGATGTTTGGTTCGGGGGTTTTCTGTTTTGATCGATGTTGATGAATTAGGGTTGTTGGGATTTTTTAGGTGTTTCGAGGGATGCTTGGATTGATTCGTGTCGCGTGTGAGAACTGTGAGTTAGGGCTTGGTTTAATGTACCGTGGGACATGGGGGTCGAAGTAATACGAGCTTGTGTTAACCCTTCGCTGTTTAAATTAAGCTTTAGTATACGGGGTGATTCCATCTTAAAGGAATATTTAAGTTGTTTTTGCTGTTTTAGTAGAGATGAATATTTGAGTTTGAATTTTTCTTTGCTATTGAAAATTGTGGAAAGTGCAAGTATTTTGACTTGATCTACGTTTCCTTCATGTGTAGAGATCATCGAAAATATTCGAGCAACAGTTTCCCATATCCGCATTGTTGTCGCAAATTGTTTATAATATACTTACTCTGTATACATTGTAAGTATTTCGTCTATTTACAGTATCTAACATAGTCTAACCCAGTATTTTTTTGTAAACGGAATGTTTCGTGTAACAGTTGTTTACACAGAATATAACCAATCGAATACACGCTCTCTGCCTTTATAGATTGATTCGTTTGGAAAATACTTCACGTGCAATAACACAGTACTTATTTTTGTACCTTTTTTCGCAAATTTACCATTCTCAATATCATCGAATTATTTACAGAAATTACCGCATATCTCAGAAGTTAAATACACAAAATTCATTCAAGACGTCGGTTTCAATCTCAAACGAATTCCTGATTTAAAGTCACGAAGTTGTATTGAAGTCGGGATATTCCTTTCATTCCCGATGCCTTGCTCAGTCTCCTGAACCGGCCACAAAAGAGATATTCTGATTGCTTTGAACAGACCACTCGAGTCTTCCAATAAATTCACAGTCTCTCTCTCCCTTTGCTTGCCGTGTTCTCGGTGTCCTGCAAGGATTTAAAGTGAATGCCATCGTCAGAGATTGTCGTTTCTTTTTTTGGGGGGGGGGGGAGGGTAAGTTTTTGTCGACCTTTGGATTTCATTTCCATGATAATGCCGTACTCCGTGGCCGTTAAAGACGTTGTGAAATATAATTAAGTTTTTAATAATTTTTTTTATCTCCTCCTGGTAACCTCAAGTGATCATCTAATTTGAATATCTAATTATGATAAATGTGTGTCCTAAATTTAACGATTTACGTGATTTATTGCTCCGTTTGAATTGTAGATATTTGGCGTTAGTTATTATAAATTTTCTCTGTATTTGATCCCCGAATTGCGCCGATAATGGTGGAATAGTTGGCATATGGGGGGCGCAAACGTTCAAATTAGAAGCTGTTCTCATTCACGTACACGAAAGGCAGAAAGTGTCAGATCGATCAGAATTTACGTAAATAGAATTCACCCGCACGCACACACCGTGTATGGGCTCGAACACGGTTTAAAGTCTCGCTGAAACGAAACTTTATTGCACCCTCGTTTCGATTTATTTTAAGATCCTTCGATTCGCGATTGATATACATACGGAAATGCTCGATCGGATTGTGTATTGTAATTTCTGTCGAATTCAATATTCTTATTTTGGTATCGAAGTTGAGGAACTACATAGGTATGCATTACTCAAATTGGTTAATAATTCGATCGAGATTAAGTTTGATTAAATTTCAATAGAGTTTCGGTGATCGAATTAATTACTGATGAATTCTAGACATATTCTGTTGAGTTTAGACCCCATAGATCGTGATTGTCACAATGTCAATTAATTTAAATGTAAGTTTATTAAGGATCATATAGAAACGTGAATAATATTGTATGTCGTGTCTTTATCTTCAGAAAAAGCATATGTAATTATTGTTATTTGTAATTAGACGGCGACACGTGTGTAAGATTACCAGTGACTGTAAATGTGGGTCATCTAACGTATAAAAATAGAGTACCACGGATGCGATGCAACTTCGTTACTTCTTTCCATTCTTTACTTTCATCCAATTTACGGACAGTTTAAATTTTAATTATACGCGAGAAACAGACTCAATTTACATACAGGAGACATTGTTTAGGTGAACAAAAGAGTACTGGCAGAAAATTCGAGGAAAACCTAAATTTCGACATGGAACTTGAAGCTGAAATGTTTTTCAAATGTGTATATATTTTTCCCTAGAATTTTCTTCGTTTATAACCATCGAATGGCCCCCTGTCGGGGCCCTGACCCAGGTTTTCAAGGATATAATGGAACCACTATGAAAAACCAAAGACCCTAGAGCTTCGAAATATCAATTGTTCCAAACGAAAATAACACATTTTCAAATGGTAGAGGAAGCAAAAAACGTGTATAGGGGTCGAAACATACCCATTCTGCACGACCACCAGGAACGTCCTTCATCCTGAAAAAGTGTCCTTTTTCCAGTGGTTGAACATATTTTTTTTCTCATGGAGAAGGCCAGCTTCTCCAAAAATAAAAATTCGACCTTCGTTGGTGAAGGTAAAATGAAATTTTGCATTAATAAATGCGCGCCATTACGTTTTGTATCGTGTACAGAAACTATCACATTATAGTTTCGATCCCCATAAAACAGGAATCGGAAGGGTTCAGCGTCATAAGGCGGGACGGATAAGTGAAAAGAGGTGTAAAATCGTGTTTTTATCGAACTGCTTTCCGTATCGCGGGAAAACCTTTGTTGCACACTGTCTCGGATGAGAAACTGGGTTAGATCGTCCGTAGGTGTAGGCGTGATCGATCTCAGATTCGAATTCAACGTGAAATTATTCCGCTTTCTGGATTATTTATGCCGTGGGGCTCACTGCTGGCAATTCAATCCGAGCAATGTTGCCCGATCGATGTCTAAGATATTAAAGCGCAGACAATCTGCCATTCTTTCTCTTCCGAATTTTTAATCGTTTTCCCCATCCTACTGCGAATAAGATTATAATAATGGTATCGGATCGATTCCTTTGTCTTTCCCAGATGCGTAGAATGGTACTATTAAACGGTACAGTGGTGTCGTGTCTGATTTTTCAGGGTGGCTCACATTAATTTTTAATAAATATAAATTTAGCTGAAAATTTAACAGAACATTCTTGAACATTCCTCAACCGTTTTTTTATTGTAATTATTACTGCTACTTGTATTTACGTGAATTCACGTTTTTATAGATTTCTTTACAAAATATGGAATCGAGGGAACATTTGATTCGTTCATTATGGGAATTATTTAGTGAAAAATAAAATTGTATATTCTGCTGGTCTTTGTTGAAGTTCGTTAATGTTTGAATTTCCATGAATTCTTTACGTTATATGTAGTGTGATTGTTTATATGGAGTCACGCACTACTTGGTCCGTTTGTTTAAGGATTGGTTTAATTTAAATTGGAATTGGAAAGTTCCCTTAATCTTTGTTGAAATATTTAACTTGTATTGTGTTTTAAGACCTAGTTTCATATTTTCCGTTGATGGAGCACTTGTGTTCATTCTCGAGGGAAAAATGCGATACACCGACAATTGTTATCTTTTTCGGTAGATACGATTCTTTGGCCGCAGGAATACAGATCGCTCTGGCAAATGCATTTTTATTGTGATTTTATCGAAATTGATTTGCAAGTACAGAGGGCCACGTTGAACGTATATTCTGCGCTCGTCAGAACCGTCAATTACTTAAATTGAATCAATCGCTTTTACGTTCCATGCGGCGGGGTGAGTTTTGCCTGTTTCGTTGAATTCTCGTTAGCGTTGAAAAATAAATCTTTTCCTATGCAGAATTAATTGGTGTACGGTACTTCCATTTTTTGACTCCAATTGGTAGGTTATTCTATAGCGAAGTTTCTCTTATCTTTCTTATTCAGAAATGAATTTTTCTAGTCTCTTTCAAATTGGTGTTCACATTTCAGTTAGTAAATGTTGGAACTGTACATAAATCATCATAGGCTAAAATGACTAACTCCGTTTTTTGAATTTTTTCAAATTTTGGAGCCAAAGTTGAACCGTTTGTATTTAAAATAAATTTTAAATACAAATTTTGTGGAGTTAATCACGTTAACAAATAAACGGAATATTAAAAGGTGTAATGAACTAAATGTTAAAATATTGCTAGGCAACAAGTAAATTATTGGTGTAATAGAGTTTGAGTATTGTGAGTTGAATGCATCAATAAATACTTTAATTTCTTGTTGATATTAAAATAAAACGTCAATGTTAGAAATTTCAATTAGAGTAACATATTGTTGTTGTTGGAATTTCGTTTAGATATTATTTTGAAAATGTGATATTTATAATAAAGTTGCAGTAGGAATTTTTCGATTTAGGTGAAACGTAGACGTTCCAATCGAGTCGTCACCTTGCTCACTTGTTTTACAATTCGGTCGTTAAAGAGGGTAACAAGTGTTTCGTGGAAGGTTCAATCTAGTCGGCGAAGCATACTACATCGACTCCCGTTGTATAGTTAAACGTATACAATAGAGATCGCTATTCGCGATAGCTCGGTCTTTCCGAAGTCAACGCGTTTCTACTTCATTTGTTTGTACCCCAGACACGACAAATTTCCAGTGCAATACGTAGCAATTCGGTGTCTGGAAAAATATTCGTGACAACAGGTAACAGAATTCAAGCAGGTGTTAATATTCGTCTACATTTATCACCAAAAATATTCTCTAACCATAAAATGAATTATTTTTCATTTGACTTGTAAAATTCAGACATTCAGACTTCTTCGATTCTTGTTTTTATTTTTATTAGTTCTTCGTGGGTTTAACGATTAATCGCCCTGTGTAAGTGGAATAGAATTCTACAGGATATGTTGATAGAATTCTTTCCTGTCTTACGATTTTTATCACATCTTAAAAATTGTACCCGTCATTCACCCTGTATGAGAAGAAATATAATTGTCAATAATAGCCAACGATCTGAGACTCGTCTACACATTAGCGTCGCAGTAGTAGCCAATAAGGATCGAATAAGAAGGAAGTGGCAGTTCGACACGATCGAAGCGTGTCGTTTGCTCGTTTCTAGTTGGCCGAGTGAGGCCACGTGTACCGGTTCGAAATTACTTGGAACGGATAACGCCGTGTTACTGACATAGCCGACACGCCACGTTACTACGTCGTAATTTGAAAATTGATTAACCTTTAACTCGTTGCGTGGCCCCTCGAGATGCTAGATCAATACAGTGTTTCATTCGTTCGACAAACTGCCGCCTCCTTAGTCACGTGTATTTATTTTCAGGCACAACACTGTTCTTCGTAAGTGTCTTAACGCTTACAGAAATCATCGAAGTACATGTCTTCTGAGTACGAGTACAGAAGTATTAGTATCGTACGTGACAATCCTATCATATTTTTAAGAAATGAAATAATTCTTATTTGACGAGAAATCAATAGATTTCTTATCGATAAGCACCATCGTCGAAAGGTATGTTGAAATATAGAGAATACAGAAGTGCGTTAAATTTTAGTTATTGGCAAGAAATACATACATTGTATTTGAAATAGTTTGACTGTAAAAGACACGCGATATGGGTTTCTGACAGCGGTGTGACACAGTTATCGGTCCGTCTTTATAAAGCACTTTTGGCGAATTCGATCGTACCTCGACTGTCAGGGGATACTCGAATTCGAAGAGGCGCGGCGGATTTCCACGATCCGGATTATCCCGGGAAATGTGACGGACGTGAAGTTTTTCACCGTTCTGGATCGGACTTACCAGACGGATCTTTTTTCCTCCCACCCCCTCATCGCGGAATCGCTCCCCTTTTTTAGGTAAAGTGTGTATTATTTTCGCGAACCGGCTGGAAAGCGGAATTCCATCGCGATAAGAATTAATCTGTCGAGTCAAGTGAGCCATCGATTAATCAATTTTCACATTCACATCGAGCCCACGATTTTCAAACCATTTGTCCGTCGGTTGGACAGTTTTTGTGTACTCTCATCTCCACCGTATATACCACAGTTCAATCCTTTTATTTTAAATTATTCAATGTCTAATTACCTGACAATTCATTAAAGATATTTTTACACTGACCGAGTTAGAGGAATTTCACGTTTTTCTGGGTTAATTTGCAACAGACGTTGAATAGAAGTTTATGTTTGCTATGAAATGTTCAGACTAGCTAATATTGCAAGGTTTTGTTAAATATTTCTTACCCTTTTGTTGTAAAAAAATATATAGATGTATGGTATTACTGTTGTATCAGTAATTGAGGAGCTCATAAGAAAAACGTTTCGTTGTCAAATGATTCTAGTAATCAGAAGTGACAGTTTAGTACATTTTCAATGAAAGAAGAACATAATAGTTATTATTGAAAGTCCTTAAACGTGGATCAGGATAAAGACGTATCATCTATGAAAATGGTAGCCGTGAAGATATTACTCTGACGGGGGTAAATTGTATCAAAAGGAAATTGTGAAAGAGCTGGAATACCTCCAGGCTTGGTATAGGGTATCGCCGAGAGAATGAAGACTTATGGAAGCTTCTTATTACGTGGGAAAATGAAAATGTAGCGACGAAAGGACTTCACCGCCGACATTACCCAAACTAGCCATGCGTTCTTCAAAAACGAAAAAAGATAATAGTTTACAGTATAAAATACTCTCAAATAAATTTCCTAATTTCAAATAGTCATAAACTTTCCAAATATTGAATTTATGCTTCTGCCCAAATTTAGGGATCAAAACCATTTAAAATGGGAGTACGTCCATTTCATAGCACAATCTATTAAACAATAATTATCAAAACTCATTTTTATAATGTTAAACATTTTCAGTGGAATATACTCTACTTTTTTGGATCATACTGTACCTTCATTCGTGCATGATTTCGTTACATAAAAAAAAATCGAAACTGTTGAAATTGTTAGAAAGTGCTCCACAAGATACTTTCCATTTTGCTAGAATTATCATAAAAAATTCAATTTTTTTTGGGTCTCCGAGACACGAGAAATTTCTCCCGCAAGATTTTCAACGTGATTGTGCTGAGCATGTCTGTTATTCCATATTTCCATTTTCGTTCGCAACGTTCAAGTACAAGGCAGTTGTACAGGTTACGATAACACAGCTTCTATCATTTTCTCTGGAGAAATTCTCTTGTATCCTTGTACCGGTAGCATTCGTCTCCTTCTGGGAGTAATCTGTCTTTGAGCGATGATTCTCTTTTGAACGTGGGAACCCAATACGTCTGCTGGGTAATATCGCCTGGCCTGGCAGCCGTAAAAATTTCTCTTTTCACGATCGTGGATCTTGTCTTGCGCGCGCTATCCCCCATCCCCGACTCCCGATGAAACGAAATATCCACGGAATTGGTGCGGCAGTGATCAAATGTTGTACACCTTGCTGTGCTTCCGGTTATACCTCTCCGAAGAGACTGTCGTTTTTCAACGGCGTGGCGGCGGTGGGATAAATGGTGGTAAATTAATCACCGTGACGATGCTTTGTAGCCAGATTTTGCGTCTGGCACTTTAATTTCGATCCCCCTTTATCAGGTCTTGCGTTCTATATTGCACGCTTGAAATCAAAGAGGTTTTCTAACCTTTGATATTTTGCAATTTCCAAACGAACAATTTTTGTGTTTGTTGAACGTACTTCGTTTGGTTTAATGTGGGTTGTGTTTGCAAATATGTGACTTCAAGTTTTCAAAAAATGCTTAAAAACTACTATTTAAGTTTTATTTGTCAAGCTTTATATATAGGAAAAACGATTTTTCCCTATTTATTTTTAATGATAGCCCACTGCGCTATTCAGAAAGCACTCGTAGTCTTCAGTTGATTTGATTTCTAAGAGATATTTATGACTAGATTATATATTTCATACCGAGACTCGTATTGAAAATTTTTCTATGCATTTAATCACATGAATACATCTATACGGATGAATTTTCTGTATCTGAAGGATGCTCCGAACTTTTAAGTGGTGCCGTACATATTTGACGGGAATTTTTTTACCGATATCAAACGCTTCTACGCCCCAATTTATTCTACCCCCATTTTCTTTCGGAAAATTTCATTCACGGTATTAATGATGCGGGCTGACCCACTTGCTGTACACAGTGCTTCACCAAGATTCTCGTCGCTCGACTATGAAGCCGAGTCGTCGTTATTCGTCGGCACAACCTGCTAACTTTCATTATAACAATTTCCAAGGGAACCACACAATAGACAGCTTGAATGTTATTTCGGTAAAATCAATCGAGGAATATTTTACTGGCAACCTGGTTGTATCGAGCTGAATCTGCGACATTCAGTATAGTACACCTTAAGCTTCTGTACCTTAATCCAATATCTATTGTACATTTTAGTGTTGTGTCAGGACTTCCCCGATGGCGTGTGCAATAGGTGCTGCCAGAATACCAAAGAAAGGTATTTGTGTAGTTTTCAAGTATCCGTTTAAATTGGATCATAGGAAACTGAATAAATTTTAGTATGGTTTTCATGGAAACCTCACAGAACCTCCAGTCTAGCGACGAAATTTTTGTTGGTCTTCAGCGTTCGGAAATTTCTGTTTGCTTCCAGCTTCTAAAAATAAATCTTTAAAGCCAGATATTTGCACATAGTATCCGCAGTCCATTAATCATCTGTTCAAATATTTCAGTCAGAGTGTAGTCAATTCGCAGATAAAACAAAAACGCCAACAGATTATCCGATCCAGTGTGTGTTAGGGATTGTCGTCCAAAAAATAATCCAAAAAATAATCCAAAAAATAATTCAAAAACTAAGCCAAAAAATAATTTAAAAAATAATCCAAAAAATAATCTAAATAATAATCCAACAGATAATCCAAAAGACAACCCAAAAGATAACCCAAAAAATAATCCAAAAAAATATGGACGCAGTGAAAGGAACGACCTGTTATTTATGCCAGCTCGATTTGTTGGTCCCCGCCGATTTTTCCGGGTATTTTCAGACCTTCGAGGATGGTCCCCGCCACTTTCGCCCGGCCCTGTCTGGCTAATGCAATTTTAACGAGGCACAAAGTCGGTCATATCGTGTGACTCGACGGTTGACGGCTCATGCCGTTACACGTTCCCTTTGAACGCACGGTCGATATTCTCCCTTGCGAGTCCGCCGGACACACACCGATCGATCCGTGTGTGCCACCTAGAGGGGTGTAGACCCCTTCACCCCCTTCCGCCACCGCGAAATCGACACCTTCGATTATTGCTTACAAATGCAGCTTTTCCACCCTCCCTTCGTGTGAATCATCTTCTGTTTGTGTTGCTGTTTAAGTTTCGTTCGGATTCTAGCCGAGCGAATCGACGATTGAGATTTGTGAAAATATCGAGGAGAAATATTGTGTATTTGAAGATATTTTGTTAATGGATTATATGTGAGGACACTTTTATTACTTTATAGTAGCATAAGTGTTGTCCTTCGAGCTTTAGTATTCCCTAAACGATATTTATTTCAGATTTTCAGTGTTTTCGTAATATTTACTGCGTATTCAACGAGTATCCTAATACTTATGAGCGAGAGTGTGCTTTGAAACTTCTTTTTTTTTAGATCACATAATAATGATTATTATGTACGTGTACATGAAGGGGAGTGCTCAGAAAGTATAAATATACTGTTAATTTTGTTTATGTACACGGTATATGTAACGTGGTGATTATTTTTGATCGCAAGCTGTTAATATAATATGTACCTCAAGTGTATACTCTGCCTTCTTGCAGCTTCGTTTGAGACGTAGGCATGGACCAAAAACGCCCCAACTTCTGATCGGTGATTAAGTTCAAATGATTATTAATCGTTCAAATACTTTTGGACAAACATCGTAGGCATGGACCAAAAACGCCCCAACTTCTGATCGGTGATTAAGTTCAAATGATTATTAATCGTTTAAATACTTTTGGACAAACATCTTTTTCGTCATATTGTTTAGAATGCAAATATATCGAGGAATTAGTTTATAGAAAATTGTGTAATATATTAGTAACTCTAGTAGATCTAATAAACTTTAATAGCAAATATGGTTTTCTCAGCGGTGAAGGAAATAATATCCGACGGAAATATTCGAGCAGATTTCCCTATTTGAAAATTGTTTCTCCTCTTCGGGTATTTTCAAGTGGTACACGTTTATCATTTTGCAGACCACAGAGATCATACTGTAAACCACCGAAACGTCCAGATGTATCGGTGACTACTCCTGAATTGCGCGTGTCGGACATCCTTTTCGACCATTTACCAGCGCATTAAACGAGTCTCGCGTTTCTGGGTCGAGAGTCGAATGTAAAATTGTATCAGGATCGCGAGGGCCGCTCGTCAGGATGTAACCTAGCACTTGAAACTCAATTTTATCGTGCACGAAGCCCCCACTCGACTCCACCGCGTCGTTCATTTCGTTAAGATATTCCGTTCGTATTGCGGTTTGAAGCGTTTCGCTCCCTGCTACTCCCGCGACGACAAACGTCCATCCAGCTTCGTCAACTGGAAATTCCATCTTTCACTATTTTATCGTTAATTCAGCAGATGTACCAAATCGCATCTCCAGGGCGAAATTCACAGAATAGGAGAGGATGTTTTGTGAGCATAGGAATTATTAAAAAATATATAGGGTGCGGCATTTAAGTTGACACATGGAAATATTATAAAAACAAAATATTGTAAATTTACTAAAACATCGTAATTTAGAAATTATATGAACCATTCTATCAATAATTATACTTATAATTATTGCTATACCTAGACAAAAGTTGTTTGGTTTTCAGGAAGAAAAAGAATGACATTATTTATTTTTAATCTGGTGTACGTTTTGAAGGTCGTTTGAAGGTCGACTTCCTTTTTTTTTAATTTAATACGAGTTATCTCGTAGTTGACGGTACATGTTAAACATTGCTATGGACAATAGAATTATTGATCTAATAGCTTTTTGAATAGTTGTATCTACTAAATATTTTGTAATAAATAATTAATTAGGTCGATGGGAAATGAATAGATTACTATCCATATTTATAATGCAACAATTCCATATAATTTTAATAGACGAATGAAATAGCTGTTCACTATAATTCACGTGAATTATACAATCTTTAATCTCCATTATGTTCCGAAAATAATCGATGAAACTCTACATGTTTTGCAATTACTCCCAAGGTAATGGTAACTTTAATACGTTCGAAGAGCCATTTATTTCCCGCAGACAATAATACTTGTATCAAATGAAAGATTTCAAACGGTTACAGTATGTTTGTCAGACGTGAAACGAGAAAGGCTAATATAGACTAACCTCTTTAAAATCTCTGTTTTACTTAACAGGAACACCCAAAAGCACTCGGTCGTCCAGGTTAAAATATGAAAAGCTTCCGTTCGTTATTTGAACCTTACTTCACCCTGTTCTTTCTCTTCCTTTTTCTTTTTTCTTTCGCTCCGTATGCGGCCAGACCTCCATCTGGTCCTCATGCTCATTGTGGATACGGTTACGTGCATTCGCGTAACACGGTCGGGGCGCGGCATCGCTCGTGAAATTTAACCAAAGAATATTTCTCGGTGTCGTTTCATTAACAGAAACGTGTGCTTTCGCCCGAGAAAGTGCACGGATTTTTTTTTTTACTTCGCGTCCGAGCATGCACGAAGCTTCGCCCATTCTCTTAGCCTCTTCCCAGGGTGGGAGGGGGGGGGCGAAAATTAAAGAGAAACGTTCTCTTTGGATGGAAATATCGAAACTGGAACAGACCTTCAACCCTTTAATACCCAGCGTGACATATACGTCACATCTAGAAAATCATATTTCTAGAGGTTTTGTGGTAAAAATATAACGTGTACGTAGTGGAACCATTTTCGAGTCAAATAATTGCGAGAAATAATATTTTTCTCCGATAGAAGTGTGTGAGCGTTAAAGGGTTAAAAGCAATTAAAAAAGTAGGTTGGTTTAATATCGATATTTTCGACTTGAAACTAACAAGACACAACATATATGTTAGTCTCATCATTTTGAAATAACGATTTACGGGTCTGGGCGTTAAAGAGTTAAAGATAAAAATGTGATGCTACGTGAAAAAATAATGAAACATATAAAAAAAATAATTGAACATATTTCGTCTTCTCATCATCCCTCGAATCGGTTACTCTAGGCACTCGGGGTGCTCTCACAAAACGGAGGCGGAAGTGAATCGCAATATTGCAGCAATTTCGGTAATAACGCCTTATCGCGGCCCAGCAATATAGGAGCTCCCTCACTCTTTTTCGGTCCAGTTCACAATCGCTGGTGTATCGTGGAAAAAGCGGTGAAACGAGAGTGGCCGGTATTTCATTCCGAGACTTCTTCAATGAGGGGTTTCCAACCCTTATGGCTTAGAGAGAGAGAGAAAAAAAAGCGCGCGTTCGAACGTGGTGAAGCGCACGACTCGATAAATCGAAAGGAACGAACGGATTGCGCAACGTCTGTCCCACGGCAGGCAACTGGTTCCGATCACGTAATGCGAACGGGATGAATAGAACGGTTTACACAAGCGCTGTAGGTTCACCGTGGACGGTTCGAGCCTTAGGTACGATCGGCAATTACGCAACGACCACTTGTCCGATCACCCAACAGGTCTGATATCGACATAATCAATGGAAAATCTATCGTTGGCCATGGAAATAAAAAAACATGAACAATTCTAAACTTCTAAATTCATGGTATACTGCAGCTATTTAAACTTCATTGAGCAGGGCAGACTTAAAATTAATATCAAAAAGACATGTTTTTGTTAAACAGGCGAATATAATTATTTTGCCGAATTCCTTTAGTTAATAATTCAAATATGGAACTTTGTGTTTTTCTCGATTGAATTGTTGAGGTATGTTGTGGCTTTTGTACAATTTTCTTGGGAAGGATATCGTGGTTTCCATAATTGTACTTTTATCGTGTTTTAACCTTTTATGCCGATAGAGTTGTTGGGGTATATTATACATAGCTTCTGTCGAATTTTCTGTGCTGGAATATAGTAGGTTCATAATTGCACTTTTATGGTGTTTCAATCATTTATTATCCTTGTAGTAGCATTTATATTACAATAAAATGATTGCCATGGACCAACATGCTTAGAACTTGGTTAGGACTTATAAGTATTTACTACCTCTTTAAAGTCTTCTGGCATTGCTATAAAATGGTGCCAGCACTCAGTGATACCATATTCAGCTATTTGAATAAAAAAATTAAAAAATCATATTTGAACAGTTTTGAAGTATCTGGAATAAAAATTCTGGTAAATAAATAACGACAGGTACGAAACGACCCCCAAGAAGATCCTCTTTCACTGTCTTATTACAGAATCCCTCTCCTTAGCTATTCAATTCCGAAAATGGTACCTAGCACCGTGAGCAAAATTTCACCTGAATCCTCCGACCCCACTTATTTTACCCCGTTACATTATTAAACACTGCAATTATAATCAAACATTTAAAACAATAGCTGTACGAAACGAATCGTAGAAGATCCTGTTTCGTTGTCTTATCACGGAATCCCTCTTGTTAGCTATTCAATTTCCGAAAATGGGACGACCTTGAACCGCGTGAGCGAAACTTCACCTGGCTCCTAGGACCTCCACTTATTTTGCCAGGTACATTATTAACGACTACAATTACGGGCGGAATAACATATTAATAGCGGGGATGGAGGTGCTTAGGTGCCGGAAACTTGCTTCATTCCTCTCGCGGGATCTCTTGCGAAATTACACTGTTAACCAAACTTGAGGGGAGTTGGCGATACTTGGAGTCGGCGATACTTGGAGTCGGCGGCTCCTTTAACAGCTTATTCCACCATTCCTCCCCCACCACCGCTACGCCCCTCCCCCTCAAACCAACGGGTCGGTCCCTTGCAATTAGTGTACCCGCGGGAAATCAGCTACTAATGCAGCGCTTTTAATGAATTTATTTCACGGCTTACTTTTTCTTGCGCGGCACTCTTCGAGCAACGGGGTTGGGGGAGGGAAAAAACGAATCCGCGAAAGTTGTCGCCGTCTCTCGACGCACACCTTGCGAGCCGGGTCATGGGTTTTAATTAACCTGTTGCGAGTTATTGGCTTTGATGATTAGATTCAGCACGGTCGGGCCGTTCGGAACGTTTGACGGATGGGAAAGTCTGAATGTATCATTTTTTTCCGTTAATGACGCATAAGCCGTGACAATGAAGTTTCGAGAATAAATATATGATGTAAGATTAGCGGTCTCGTGACGCTTTTTATATTTTGAATCGAAATTTTTTTTGCAAATTCTTACACCTTCATGGAGAGGTTACTCGATACATTGTGAAAATTGAAAATTGTTATTTACATTCTTTGCGAGGATGAAATATAGACTGCGCAGTCTAATTGATAGGTAAATTGACTATTTTTTTTTCTTTTTTGATGCAACTATCATTATTATTGATCAATATTTGTGATTTAGGTTCATATGGTATTTACTTTCTATTGTTGATAGATTGTTTGTATTATTTATCATTTTAAGGGAATAGTGTAGACTTTAAGACGTTAGGTAAATTGATTGTTCGTTCTGTTAATGTAACTACCAGTTCCTCGCTATTTTTATGCGTTTCGTATCCAAGGCTCTTCGAAATTTTCGCCTCGATTTATGATAGTTTCGCCTCGATTTCACCGGAATCACGACAAAATTTCGTTTCAGAGTCCACCCCGCTTTCTCGGTTCGCCTCGGTTGCACAACGAACGAAGTTTGCTACGTAGAGTCAGTAACAAATGGGTGAACTGCATTACGTTATAATCGTATTTCGAGTTTATAGACGAGAATTTGTTTCGCGTAGGAAACCGACCGAGGAGCTGGGTTTATTTAGATAATTCTAAAGGGAGGCGTGTAACCGAGAAATAACCAAGAAACACAATAAAAAGTATAAAATCCCTTTTTCAAACTATTTAACCTGGGCTAGATTTAATTCAAGGTTTAGACATGCAACACTATTGAACAGTGCACCGAATGTGACAATTAGTTTATGAAATATTGAATGTTGAGTTTCCAGGAGCCTTCGCACACTAAACGAGGATTTACTCTAATGTGCTATATCGTAATGTTGTTTTACAATAGTTTTCCCTGCACGTCATTAGTCGTTGCTCGAAGTGCCATGTGAATATCAGTGCTCTGTGCGTTGTCCACAAGAAAAATTTAAAATTATTGCAATTTATCTGAGATAAGTTCTTTTTAAATGTTGCGTAACTTTTGTCATAAACGTTTTACAAAGAACATCAGGGTGCGAGGGTCAATTGTTTCTAAAAAAAAAATAAGCTAATTCCGATTAAAGATCCACAGAAATTCGATCGTTTGGATCAAAAAACCGTTTCTCAGAAGTAGTGCTTAAGCGTCGAATCTATCGATTACACGGTATTTATTTCCTGGCGTCTGGCACCGAGACACACACGTCATTCGGACTATTTTTTATCTTTAACTGGGAAATATTTCACGTCGAAGGTGGAAACATCGGGTGGGTCGGTATGTGTGCGCGCGCGCGCACGGCCAGATATTTCTCGTTCGTGTTACACGCGCCGTCAGATTTACTGCCGATTTAACGCGGACAACGGGGAGCTCGGTCGGAATAATTTCTGCGTGAAAAACGAATTAGCACGGGAGTTTTCGGTCCGCTCGTGTTTCCCGGCTGATTGCGTGCCTTTGTCCCTTCTGTTACCATATTGTAACCAGGAAGTAAGCCTTCCACGCGGATAAACGTGACGTTTTTATCGACCTTCGGCATTAGTCTCGCCTAAGGTATCAGTTGCGATGGGAACTCGGATCTTTTCGTATGAAATGCAAATTTTCAAAAGTGCAGAAATTAATTTTTTCAGGAGTGAAGAAAACCACTTTGTCGATTAATGTAAAATTACTTTGCAATAAGTAATTCACCATAGTTGTAATATATTGAAAATACAGCTTTAAATTCAATATATCGTTCTGTTCTGTTTATCCAAAATGGCGGAGAATGATCGAAAAAAATAACGAATACCATGAAAATAGCGTGCTTACGTTTCTGAATTGTTTCCCAAAAAATAGTGGCCTAGTTACTGGTACACCTAATACTTACCTTTTTGATTTTTTTAAACATACAGTGAAAAATTGTAGTTTCGCAATTTCACCATAGCAAAGACGATATATCACTATTAAAGATCGTGAATTTCCGTAAACTTCGAGCAGTCTATCGATAAATACCTCGAACCCGTCGAAGTTTCTCAGCCAAGGGCAATATGTTTTCTCTCACGCGGTTTAAAATAGTCGAACGATTCATTTCGAAGCGAAGAAAAAGAGATTCCATCGCGATCTCCACCGTGGATCTTCCCCAGTAAACCTGCACACAGGCCGGCTGGCTTCAACGGTTTAACGGGTCGAAAACGATCGATCGGCGAAACGAAAACACGCCCGTCGTAAATTCGTTCCCGCGAAACGATCCCCGAATATATCTCATCGGGGGCCCCCAATTCAGCATTCCGTCTCGCGGTCTTATAATAGCGAATCATGGAGGGAACGATAAACATTTCGACGAACCAAGACACGCGATTTACGAGTGATGGTCGCGCGCACACGACCATTGCGTGGAAACGATGATCCAGCGACGGCTGTGATCGATCCTTCAGGGCGTCAGAATTCACGGTGAAATCGAGCAGATGGTGTACACTCCCGTCCATAAGTTACGGAACAGTTGATTGTTTCGAGAAGGGTGGAAATCGAAAAGGAAATGCTATTTTTCAAAGCAATTTCACTTATTTATTTGATTTTTCGGTAAGATAGTGACCTGCTGTGCGGAAGATAATGGAATGAAAATTTTAATCATGCTTCTGATGGATTTGTTTTTTTTTTCTGTTTTTGTTTAACCCTTGTGCCCTGTTCAATAACTCCTTGTTCTATAAAACTCGAAATTAACTAATGTTCAGATGAATATAATTTACATATTCTCTACAATGTACAGAATTAATTAAAATTCGTTTGTTTCATAATTCAAGTAACTTTTTACCCCTTAACTCTGTTTTTATTCTACGTTCAGTAGCATACGTATCCGGAGACTTATGGACGGGAATGTAGATTCACGGTATTAATAACGACCGGAAGCACGTCCAACATGGTATTTTCCCTTTTTTTATTCTCGTCGGATATATTCTCCAGGATCGATACCGATCGAACGGCGAACACCACGAC
Source organism: Dufourea novaeangliae (assembly GCF_001272555.1). Classification (NCBI taxonomy): domain Eukaryota; kingdom Metazoa; phylum Arthropoda; class Insecta; order Hymenoptera; family Halictidae; genus Dufourea; species Dufourea novaeangliae. Next base: position 4,049,263 of record NW_015374150.1, on the reverse strand, counting down.
GGCACCTTATTTGTATTCAAATTATGCATCGACTGGAATTTGATATTCGTGTTCCGTATTCGAACGCGATATGTTGCGTTTTCTCTGCGTGTTTGCGCGCCGCGACGACCGGCAGAAATTGAAAATGAAATTTATTCCAGGCGAAATGTTCCGTGGGAGACGTGTGGGATGTTATTAAATTTCAAATTATTTGGGGGGGGGGGGTGGAATTGTATCTCGTTGAACTTTGATTCGCGGGAGCCAGAATTTTTTTTTTAATGTCACGTCGATTCCGAAAATGACTAGCAATCAGAGATGAATTTCATATCGGAGTTTCGCGTGATTTTTTTGTAGAGTGACTTGCTAATTTATTCATGGAACGTAGCACATTGCTTGTTTGACCAAATTATGTGTATAAATTATTGTAGAAGAGATCTTTGATACAGAGATTGTGTTGCAGAAAGAAGTACACGTTAAATTTCATAAAAAAAAGACTATTAGATTGTTGTTGCAGAGAAAATGCCGGTTTTATAGCTCGTTTCATAGCCACCAGCTCAATTTTCACGAAACTGGGATCAACAAGCTTTCAGCTTGTTTGGAAAAGCGTCACTGATGGATCTTACGTCGATTAATCCTTTGAGTGTTTAGTCCGTACACTGTACGGGTAACGTGAAAAGTGGCACATCGTTTAGTGTATATGTTGTACAGGCAACCTGTGATGCTTAAAATAAATAATTTATTTTACAAGAGTTTCGGGTAAAATGATCAATTGGTATATAACAAATTATTGTATCAAAGGTCAGGAAATTAATGCAATCTTAGTTTACTACATTCTGTTTATGTACTCATTACATGTTCGACATTTTATTTCTTTATAATATTTTATTTACGACATTTGTAGAAAGAGTTTTAGGTTACCTTTATTACTAAAATGAATATATATTTCATTGTCTGGTGGTCAATATGACGATTGCATAAATGTATCATACGGAGAGCAATTACGAAAAAGTAGGTAAAGAAAACATTAATTATAAAAGAAAATGAATGTTTTATTCAACATATTTGGCTATTTTAGTGAGCATTAAAACCATTAAAGATTCCCATTTTGACAGTAACTTACAATCACTGAAATTTTGCAGTTCGTAAACGATGTAACGAACGATGTAACGAACATTCATTATACAACAGCATAAAACCGTCAGTCTATCAATTCCCCATTCCAATGTCCAACACCAACACCCAGTTTCGATTTTCCCCAAAGAAAACCTTTTCCAAAAATTACAGTCATGTTGTCGTATAGAGGGTGTCTGTTGGGGTACACAATTCCTCTTAATCGTTCAGGCCAGTGTCATTTTTCGAATATCGGAGACGCTGTTCGTCCATTCGATCGTCGAATACAATGGCGTCCTGTGTGTATCTGTTTCGTTCCTGTTTTCCCGCGAGAATGGGAGAAAAAATGTACGCAGAAAGAGGCTAAAAAACAAAAACGAAAGAAAGAAGAAAAACGGGACACAAAATGAAGTTCTCGGAACAAAGACGTTTCTGTTCGAGAGATAAAAGAATGTGGGGTCTCCTGGAACGAGAATAAACGAAAACTCCCGCGGGTCTACGAGCTGGGTTTCAGGGCATTAAAGAGTTATATGACCCCGGGAGCGTGGAAAGCTGCCGCAGCTGGCTGTTGCCTCTCTTCTTCCCGCGATATACTGATAAATTTACAGAGCCATGAGCCGACGGTGTTTGTAACAGGCCGATTTTACGGGGAACCGAGGAACCGACTGGGGACGACGAAAGAAAACGTGCCACGGCGTCGTTCGGGAATTATTCCAAAGTGTACCGTACTTAACTGTCCCCGTAATATCCTCCATTAGGCTTTCGTACGTCGTATATTTGCTCGCCAACCGTGTACTCGTTCCAACGTTCGTTGAACACCGTGGGGAAAAACTGGTGTCTCCGTTTTCTTTCTTTTAATTCGCCCGTTAACAGTTGCGGTTGCACCGGTTTCTCTTCGTATTTATTATTCATTGTTTTTTTTTTTTGTTCATTGTTACGTGAAATGTGTGTTAGAAGATTTCTTGTGGTTATATTTTGTACAGTCGCCTTGGAAAGTAAGCTAACGACCAGCGTATTTAACGCTTTGACACGTTGAATGCCACAGTGGAAAAGGCCGTATGCAATCAGACACAGTTTATTCCGTTATTTCGGTCGTAAATGGTCGAAAATATATTTCTTTAGTTAATAGAGGCTTTTGGTTTTGTCTTCACACTTTGATGGCTGAACTTTTAATAAAAAGGTTTTCTCTTGCCGCCGGTAATGACGAAAACAAATGGCTGTCGCTGACAGTTTCCGTAAGCTTTGTTACAAATTGAAGGCATGCTATTGACATGTTGCAAATTCAGACATAATTATTATTTAGTAAGTAAGAAGGCGTAATTATTTCCGTTACAAAATCCAGTTTTTAGTATTCAGTAAATCTTTTCAAAATTAATATTTGGATTTTGTTTGTTATATTTAAAAACATTGTCCAACATGCAACGGTTCTTTTTTTGGAAGTGGTGCATAATCTGCATGGTTTTCGTGGATTTACTATTTTCCCTTTTCCTGTAATTCGAACAATTTTGTGTTGTCGCATTTCCGGACAGAAGACCTGCTTATTGGATATATGTATATTTTGCAGCTCTTGAAGTACATATTGCCGATTGTCCTAGTTCAAAAGAATAGTTAGTATGTCATAGACACAAATTAAGTGACTACTGATCATACATAATTCTGATTCATCCGTTGCAAACAATAAACAATAACTAAATCAACTTCGCGTGGAGTCAGCCGATAACCTCTGGCTCAGTGAACTCATCCGCAATCAAACATGAACAAAAGCCAGGAGAGACCCTTCCACCTTACCAGAGCAATCTTCGAAACCGGAATACCACAAGCTTTGTTCTTGCCAATACAAAAGACCGGCGAAAATACCTGTAGATTAACCGACCCAATTATCGAACGTCTCTCCCTTCGTCTTTAAATTGCGTTCCTAAAAAAAAATTGTATTCTGCGTCATCCCCCCTGCGTCATCATCAGGTCAAATCCTCTCTGAGCAACAGCCTGCTGCCCCCCCCTGTTGTTCATTCGACTGTTTTTTCTCTCGTTCTTGCTACTTTTTTTTGTTTTCGCCGTGCGCGTTCCTTCTCCGCGGGGTCGCTGGAATGGAAACAGAAAACAGTAAGAATGAGGTTGGCGTGGCAGAAGGAAAAAGACGGAGAGTCGGGTCGAGGGGCGGAAAAAGGGGGTGGGCGTCGGTGGACGGCGAAAGGGGGGCGAAGGAAAGAGAGAGATGGAAAGAGAGAGGGAAAGAGAGATTCCTTATTGATTCGAACTCGACACAAGCTCGAGGGGGGTCAGAGGGGAGGAGGGGGGCACAGTCGTGGCGGACCCGTATATCGTCGATGTACAGAATCGACGGGCACAGAGAGGCAACGCGTGCCCTCGGAACGAATGACGGATGATCGCGGCTCGTATCGACAAACAATCCTCGGGAAATCCTGTTTCTAACTCGCCTGGAAGCAACAGTTTCTGCTCTCTAGCCACGCGATGGGGAGCAGAAGGCGGAGAAGGAATAGGACGACCCGTTCCGTGACCGGGTTCGTGTTGTGCCACCTTTCGAATTTACGACGCGGTGAAACGCGGACGGATCTATGGATTTTCTGTTCGATCAGAAAGGGATCAGGGTTGTTTATGGAAATTCATGTTTTTCAGGAGGGTGGTAGGCACGAGACGGTTGCTCATGGTGGTTTAATTTAATTTTTAAGGGGCAAAATTTAGTTGACAATGGATTTTGCTTGGTATTTAACTGCATCATTTTGGTAATTTGTACATTTATTTTTCATAATAGTCATTTTAAGACTGTTTAAAATATTTTTTTTTGTAACCCTTTGCCTTACAACATCGATTCAGACTCGTGGTGACGATGTGAAAATGAATTCAACAAACATAAATATTATTCGTTTTCTTTGAGTGAAAGTGAAATACTAGTTTGATGATATTAATATTTGACTTTTAGAGTAAATGTACAATTGCGACAAGTACAAGAATTCCTGGGGAATTATTGACGATGAAGTAATTCTAGAGACTGCAGACGTCAAGAAAATCATAGGGCAAAGGGGTTAACAATGTTTTTACTCATGATAAATAACGAACAGTAGTCACAGTGACACGGATATTATAATGCTTGGATATAATTTAAAAAAGTGTCATATTGCTGATCGTGAATAAATGTTCGAGGTGTTATCGCTAAAGTGATAAAGTAGTGGACAAATGCAGTTAGTGGGTTAATTTGAATTTTTTTTAGTTGTAAACGATTTACGGTACGGAATTTCAAAGATGCGTACGATTTGGTCGATATTGGTTTTGTTGATCAATTGATTGCAAAATCATGTATTTTAAGTGTCTGGTACGTTCTATACAGTAAATCCAACTGTAGAAAGTAGCTGCGGGAAAGTTTCTCCTCCGTTTGCTTCGCCTTTGTTGTGGAAAGTTGAGTTGCTTTCTTCAAGGGTCAACAAGAAAAGACTGTTCCCAGGAAAATTAATCGAATACTTGAACACTCTCGCATCCATCCAACGCGACACGAGACACAGTTTTCTTGTCGGTGCATTTTTCTAGTACACGTACCTCGCCTTGTGAATTATTAATCTGGCAAGCGTAGAAAGGGGATGGCCCCTCGTTTTCCGCGTGTTCTTAAGCGAACGCCTCCCCTTCCGAATGAATAATTAAACGTTAACTAAGATATACTGTTCCTCGATACTCCTCTTGCTCGGGGAACAGGGAGAAAAATTACTTTCTCGATATTTCTAGAGATTCTTTCGTCGCGATTTCTGCGGTTTTTCTTTCGACGACGTGATAGCCGAAATGAGAAATGGTAGGTATGGTGGACGTAGAAGAGCTCGTTTTACGGAAATTTCCAATTTATGAATATACAGGGTGTCTCATTGAAGTGTGACACCCCTAATATCTTCTCTAATTGTGAAAACACAAAAAATATTTTATACGCAATTGGAATGGTATTATGTGGTCAGTTTCCATGGTGTAGCTCATGAAAAAAATATTTTTAGGTATGACCTTCAACTGACCTTGAATCCCAAAAATGTAAACATAGATGATCTTGAAAACTTCGAGAAAAAATGAATATTTGAAAAAAACAACGGTTGCCGGATACTGACCACTTAAAATATTTCCATTTTTGTCCAGACTTCCAAAATTTTACCATTTAAATTACATATAAAATATTTTTTGGGTTTTCACAATTGAAAAAAATAAGAAAAAGAGGCCCCACTTAAATGAGACACTCTGTATATTCACATTCTCTGAATCATTTCGTCCCGTGTATTCCCGATGGTTAATTCTGCGGTGGATAACGATTAGGCGCTATGCCATTAGGGTCAGTGTCATTTAGTGCCGCGTTCGATTGGTTTATACGGAGAAGCTGGAAATGATCAGCATCGAATCGTTCGGTTAGAATAATTAGTCCCCGTCGCGTTACGAGATATCGCGTTAATTTCGTATTTGATTCGTTTCAAAGCTACTGTCGTTTACCATTATCACTGTATTCAAAGCAAATTTATTTATTTTCTAGATTGTTAATCGTCAATTGTAACTGCAAGCTAATAATCTGGGATCGTAATTACATCTATAAATTGCTTGAAATTAATGGTCCCGAAGGTGTCAAATCACCTTTCATTGTCCATTTTATATAGAGAATTTCATATTTTTCATTTCCAAATCTTTAGTATACCTCGTTGATTCTGCTGAATTATTTATATTGATGGATTTTTGTATTATATTATGGTTTTAATCCTATACAATACACATTGAATGCGGAAGAAAACAAAATTCAAGTGGAATAGGTCGACGATTAGTCAGACTGAATCAATTGTAATTTTAACTTATATTATTTAACCTAGAATACAGTAGAAAATAACCGTGATTAATTAGCCGCAAGTAAGAAATTTTCTATTCCAGTTGTTCCCTTGAATGACTTTTCATCACTATTGTTAAATAAAAAAAAAACTCATTCTAGTCCACAGAACAAATGTTAAAGAACACACTTTAAACAGACGATGACGTTCACTTGTCAGACGCCAGTATGGGGTGACTTTAATCAACATTAATCGGTTCAGTGAATTTTCTTTCATCGTTACTGAAGCCACGTGGCAAACTCCAGTCTCTGTAATGAGTGTTGAAAATAGGGAAAAAAGTAACCTTATAGTGAAAAACAACCGTGCATGGTCAGACACCCATATAAATCATTCTAAACAAACTGACATAAATACATTTTCGATCCAATATCGATAAATATAAAAAATTTGCTCTGAACTTAACGACAACAGTTACATACAATGTGATTATCGAACAATCCTACAGTAGAAGCAGTTCGTCACCCGTCAGACACGAATGCAAATCCATACGTTCCCCATTAATCGTTAAATAATTTATCAACCGAATAATTTCTCATTCATAGTCACTACACTTCGAATATTTATCCATTATTTACCATACTCAATTATGAAAAATGCAGTACAGTAAAAACCTAAGTAAGGTTTCACACGGTTTTTCTTTAATTTGGAGTCTGATTGAATCCTCGGTGCATAGACATCTATCTGTTCACTCTGTAAAGTAATCCACAAAATGGTATATTTCCATAAACATCCGTTTAATCGTTACTATTCGCGAGATTATGTCTCGAGACAACCAAATAAACGATCCATCCCCCTTCTTTGCCCATTCATGTACCCCTTTCAGAGTTCTTTTCAACCGTGTGCAGACCTGCCTTTTAAATATTCCCCGACATCCCCCATCCTCTTCTCTCTCTTTCTTACACCCCAAGTACTCCTCGAGGGGCTCCGAACGCGATCCCACGAACGATAAAATCGCGACTTTTCACGAATTCCGGCTCCCGGAAGCGTGGCTGGAGTCTCATTCATCCGCGAGCGCGCGATCATACACGGAACAGGAAGCGGGGGGAACTTAAATGGAGTTTGGTTTCGGTGCACAGGTGTACCCGTCGGTGTTCCTGCGATTTCGACGCGGAATTCTGCGCGTCCGCCGAAACTTTCAGCGTAAAACTCGGTCCCAGAGTTTCTGAGACGTAAGTCGCCGAGACGTAAGCTGGTGAGAGACGCGGTCTCGATCCTGTCATGCGAAGATGCTCGGTGACGGTCTTTCGGTAAACTTGGCGTGAAACGATAGACTTAAATTAATATCGTAAAGTGTTTCGTCGAATGTCGTTGTGTTTACGAACTGATGGTAGTCAATTCCGTAATTTTTTATTTTTTTCTTAGTTTGGCATATACACTGTGTGGCATAACTATAAAACCATTCGCATCCACCGAATGCATTCCTTAAAATGCTACATAATTCATTAAAACGTTTTCTGATACAATCAATAGGTAACGAATCATTTCAGAAAATATGATAGTTCTTCTTGATTCACCCAGTATATTTCAAAACCACGTGTCGTAATTTAAAAATCTATTTTCCCAACAACCCTGTACCAAATTGAATAAGAATTCCCACAACTCGAATCGTTTTTTGAAAATACATATTCAATTACATTGCAAACAGTCCTCTCCATCATTCCCCAATCAAATATTTCGTCATGTTTGTCCCATCGTTCGGCGATCAAACGAGATTTAAAATCAGTTTTTCATGCATGCTCGTCGATCCGTTTCGATGATCCTGGTATCAAAGGTTTAGTCGTTGATCCTCACCGCGATAGTCACGTTCGAAAATCCGTCGACAGTTTTTCGCCTGGTGGTCGTAACTTTCGTTGTTTGGATTCGAAAAAGAAAAAAGAAAAAATACGTCGGTAATAGGTACAGGGAACACGAAACAATACGTCAGGGAGCCAGAGAGGGGAGATTTATCGGCGGAACAATATTCGTAGGATGGACGGCGTCGCTTCGTAAAGGATTAAGAACGAAGTCGGGTGAACCGTATGATATCGCTATAAGCGGGGACATTATGCTGTCACATTAAATTACGAACGATGATGGATCACCATGGCGGAGAATATCGAGCGACAACGCGGGGCTTTTACGCGAGCGTAATGCAGGTTTTACGTCTTGTCCGCGAGGGGACATATTTCACGTGCGGATAGAGGTTCCGGGTACGACGGAATAAGAAGATTTTTCGGATCTTTTCGAGATCCGTCGTGTGTGTCCCTTTTCATCGGGAACGAATTTATATGTCTTGCATTCTGTTTCGATGTTGTTGCCTTGACTGATTCGATTTTATTTCATAGAAAAATCCTCTGGACACAGGAAACATAGTTTTAATATTATAGTGTGCTAAAATAGATGGGATTTTAATAAATTTACGAAAGTAATTTTCAGCGATTGTGCACAAGCAACAGGTTTAATGTTTTACTTAATTCGAGGTATAATTAGGAATAATCAGTGATACTTGCCACTGTTAGAATATGATCAATTAGCGCATTGGTAATTAGTAACCACATTACGATGTTTCCAGAAAACGCCCAAGTGTCTGGGAGCATCCGTTATTTATGGCACTCAGTTCATTTAACCGCTAAACATCGTCCCTACCTTAACATCGACGTAGGAGTACCTGTGTAATTATGGCTATGTTAACTATTCACCTCTCAAAGCTAATTTAAACGTGAATACCGGCTATCGGTTTCCCATATTAACGAACTTTGCCACTCCATTGAACTAGTTTCCGACGAGTTCGTTGAAAAATGTGAACAAACATCGCGGCTTATTCGATAGAATACTGTGTAACATCAAGGTTTGTTAAATTTTTTTCAGGAACAGTATAAAGCGTATGTTCCTAATTGATTTTTTAAACAAAATTCATTCTTCTTCGGTTAAAACTAATACCGTTACGGACCCAGTTCCTGATCAATTTAGTATATAGATACCATATAATAAGTTCATTATGATAAAATTTTATTCCAAAAAATTACTAGATAATTATTAATTATTTTGAAATTTCTACGTAAAATTTGATAACTCTGAGTAAGATACAGCTATATGATTTACGTGATCAGAAATTGCTCTCTGTCCATTTCTGACTTTAAAAGTTAAATTATAATTTAATTATTGTTACTTTTGCAGTTTTGTTAACAGACAGAGTTTATACAATAATCTAGCATATTAAATGGAACAATTTAGAATCTATTATTCTACTATAGCAATGTCCCATTCTAATTTAGTATTTGGTGAATTTATATGGTCAATTTTATAAATTAATAACTGTTGATGTTTCGCTAACTAAATGTTTGACGAGCATATTCCATTGTTCTGATCACAAAGAATTATTATATTTTCCCTACTGTTACGATTTCATTGTATTCATTGCATCTCTTTTATGTAATACTTCGATCATTTTTCGTCGTCGTGCAGTTATCCTTTTATTTGGTGCCGAGATAAGCGTCCACGCTTTAATATCCCCGTTGAAACTTGTGAAATATGTGTACAACGAAACTAGGGTCAGTTGCGAGTCGCTTTTAAGAAGCCCTGTTAGCTGGTAGAACAGTTGAAAAGAAACTTTTCCGGAGTTACGATGGCGCGCGTCGCTCTGAATAATTAATGCGAAAGTTCTGAAAATTTCAACGTGGGCTAATTACATTCTCACGTGTTTCGTTTGTGTTCGAGCATGTTCCAGAACAAGTAACCCAGTTTCCATGGAACATTCGTCGAATTACAATCGTTATGAACTTTAATCACCTGTATCGAAATACAATATTCCGAAGTTTCTTTTTTACAATCCTGGAGTATATCTATTAAATATTTACAATTTTCCACGTGTATTTTATGCAACACGTTCAGTGATATTACGAAACAGGGGCTGAAAAATTCCACTTTACTCTGCTTAATTCAGAGTCACGACCATCAACCATAAAATTCATAAAACACGATTTCAGTAATTTCCATTTCAAAGAAAACACGGTATTAGTCATTTCCATTGCAAAGGGATCAGGGATTTCTACAGAAATCCTGCGATTTCCTCCTCTCATGTATTTTCAATTTAAAATTAATTAACATCGATTCCACCGATGCAACAGTACACACTTCAAAAGCCTAATTTCAATAACTTCCAATTCAAAGCAATCACGAATTATAAACCCTATTGTTTTCACTTCTCGGTATATAACTAATTCAAACTTAATTAAAAAAATCCCACTAATACACCGAGAAACACTTCAAAAACACCGAATCCAATAATGTCCATTTCAAAGGAACCACGAGTTACCGCATTGTAAACTCTGTGACGTGTCCACTTCTCGTATTTCCAATTCAAAATTAATTAACCTGGTTCCGAACGATGCAACAGCACACATTTCAGCAGTTTCAACTCTTAGCCCCGATATTCACTCGAAAGAAATATAGAAAAAGGAACATACAGCTGAATGAAATTCTGTCTCTCCGTCTAAAACATTTAAATGACCGACAAGGAATTGATTCGTTCATGCATACTCGAGCTGATCCACGTATTCAGGTTAAATACTGCACAACGGACGACGTCGTTGGTAGCTGCCGTGACATAAACGTGGTCGCTTTATGATGTAAATACGACCGAGACGAGATAGAGACAAAGTCACCGCGAACGTTCCTGGTATATGGTCGTCCACGAAGAATTTAGATGCGGGACAGAGAGACGGAGTCGGCTTGGAAGGTTGTTCTTAAAATTCTGGCGGTTACCATCGGCGAACGTCGACCGGCGTGTCCCGTGCATTGGGTACGAGAGCCCCGTTTCTCTCCGTTGAAAGCACCCTCTGAAGCTTCAAGACCTGTCCCGCAATATTCCCGGTATTCATAATTTACGAGTCGCCGCAGAAAGAAGCCAGACAGCCATCAGTTTTCCTGCTCGCTCGCGAAATCCTCGCGATTATTCTCGCTGAAATTCCGTTTCCCGATAACGGGTCCTCGGTTTCTGCAGCTTCTGTGGTATATTCAACGTGTTTAGAAGGGTGCAGACAGACGCAGTCGGGGTCACTGAATAGCGATAGGATCCCTACCAATAGCATTTAAGTACAGTGACGCCCAGTTTTCGAACAATTGCACAGTGGTTCGGAATAAAAATTAGCAGCTAAAATGGTGAAAAACAAATTGTTTTTTTATTTTCTAAGGAAATTACATGAACTTGATCGCGAGATTTTAGGGTACTTTCTGTGATTACTTCTGAAAGTTAACACGAGTGTATGTTGATATTAACGAGTCCCATGACATTTGGAGTATTTTATATCGTGTGGGACATGATATAGGTAGTAGAACTGCGACAGGAGGTTATTCTACATGGAAGAATAAGTCGGAAATGTTGAAGGAAATTTTCTCGTATGGTACTTGGTTACCGAGATAGTGGAATTTGAAAATTCATTCAATATTTACACTTCCGTTCAAAAATGCTAAGACACCCGTTGTATGTGAAGAAAATGCGACATGTCATAAAAACTATATACACATACTCCTCCTTAATATTACGTTCGACGAAAATATGACATTCCTTCTTGTACCGTTCACAGATATAATAATGGTAAATACGTAATAGTGAAATGTAGTAAAATGTAGCAAAGTGGAGCTAAAGACGGTAAAGTATAGTATAATGTAGTACAATTTAGTAAAATGTAATAAAATATAGCAAAACATGGTATAATATAGTACCAAATAATAAAAAACAGGTTTCTACCGAAAACCAGTTGTTGATACAAAGTAATGAATTAAAAAAAGATGTTTCGCTTCATACGTATTTTCCTAAAGATTAGTGAGCTCTTAAGGCGTTCAAATTCGTAAAATAAGAAACAATATTTTGAAGAATTTTCATATCTATCTAAAACCCTAAATTTGCACGAACATCCATAGTATAGTCATCACAGGTCCACTTAGATCACCATTCATACAACGAACACGATCTATCATCGCGAGATTATCTCCGTCGTCGGGGTTCCTAGTGACTCGAACGAGCACAATGGATATCCTCCTGACGGGCCGAGAATGAAAATGGGTCACTGATGGCTGATCGTGGAGCCAGGCGGTAACGGGACGTGCGAATTGATGCCGTGAGATCGCGGTTTCGAGTCCCCGGGATCACGGATACGTGGACATATCTGCGTGGCGTGGGCGTAATCGGACGCGGGTGCATCACCAGGAATAATGTCGCACACTGGTCTCTGGCTCCGTGCCTTTGATCCAGGAAAATTCGGCGCATAGATTACCGCGCCCGCGTGATCACGGCAGTATACACGTTGCCCGCCCGATGTGGCCTGGGAGCAGGGAAATTCGCTTTGCCCGAAATTAGGTAACGGCGACCGCTGTCTGACCGCTGAATACCCCTTTTGCCGGTGCTTTCGTCCTCCACGGACGCTTCAACGTGGGCCCGTTCGACCGATAAACAGCACCCACGAGAGGTGATCTATATAGGGGAGGCGCGCGATATGTCGTATTCGACGAGTGGAAAAGGAGCGATCGGTGCTTTCAAACCCGTTGATTAACGGCCCCTTTGGCGCTCGATCCCTTTGCCCAATCTGCAGAACTGTTTGAACGGTTTTGTTAATTTTTCGCTGGCAGTACTCCAATCGCGTAATTCGATCAGGCAGTGAATTTGGGAGTAGGTGTGTTCATAGAAGTATTTTTTCTCAGGAGTTTTGTTCTGTAAACGCTGTCGGAGATTGAATCTTTTAACTCAGATCTGATCGAGGTTTTTTAGCTTAAAGACTCCTTTTGTTATGCGTGTGGATTTGTATCAGTATTTTTTTTCTTTATTATAGTTTGATATTTAGGTTTTGGAGGAATATTTGCCACTTCAAGCAGCCTAAATGTTAATCCAGGACTGGTAGTGGCAGTTTTATTCTATGTGTCTGATTACGAACGACTTATTCTACTTATCCATCTACCCTATTCTTTCAATACTATTTTTCTGTATTAATATTAAGTAACATCTTTAAAGAAATTAGTAATTTGCAATCTACCAAATGACTTTTAGGATTTTTATCCTAACATTTAATTCTTTTATTTCTATGGACAATGTAGAGTCACGATTATTCTAATGTCGGTTCATGTATCATTCACATTCACCTACGTTGGACAGGCTAAATGACCGTTTACACTTGAATCGTTAATTCGACACAGTATATTCGGCGTTCTAACGTCCGTGTCCCAACAATTTACAATCAATTTGCATCCCGGCTCCGCGGAAATGGTATGTAAATGTGACGTGTTTAATCGTGACCATCCCCAATTATCACGGTTAATAGATTCTAATGGGCGGGGGGGGGGGGGGGGCGTATTAGTGGATCGGTTCGATTGAATCTCGTTTAATGGAAATCCGGTCCGAGTTCGAGTGCATCAGGCTCGATCGAATCTTCCGTTCTTTAATGAATAATTTACTATCCGCTTTACAAACTCGACCTCATTATCAATACTCTTCGAATGGATACCGCGAATATATGTATAATGAAAACAGTCTGAGCAATCAAAGAAATTGATACAGTGTAACTATCAAGTCTATCAATACCCAGTTGAATACTTATTTCAGAACGAATTGAACATTTGTGGTATCTTACTCCTGGTTGCAATTTATCAATCCTCCGTTTTAGGTATCACAAACAAAGTTTCACATAATCCCATTATTTAGTCTCAGAAAAGTGAATGTCGATCACTTGAAGTTTATGGAAACATTGAACTTATTTGACTCAAATAGAAGAAGGTAATCGTTAATTATGCGTAATTGTTATAAAAACAAGAAAACATACGACAGGAATGACTGATTTACCTTTCATTCGTTAATACAGTCCTTGGCCATATTAATGTGACCACTTGTCTTACATTAAACGAAATCTAACTAATATCAGTTTTAGTAATAATTATTCATAATAAAAATAATGCATTCTGCTCATTTTATTGTGCGTGGCTAGAGATCGTACATGTAATTTGATTGGATACTGTCTAATTTACGCCTGATGTTTTTTCCACTCCTGACTAAAAGTATCCATTGCCTCTGTTTCAGTGATGGTCGATTGGTAGAAGGAGATCAGATATTGGCGATAGATGGCCAGCCACTAGACTCGAACATCTCTCATGAGCAGGCAATCTCGATTCTTCAGAAGGCACGTGGTCTGGTCGAGTTGGTCGTAGCAAGAAGCGCCCAAGGTAATTGAAATTCTATCTTTATACCGCATAAATTCATCCTCCTTATCTCGGTGACTACAGACGCCCGGGCCACGAGAAAATTACTGGCGGGGCGCATTTATAATACGAAATACTTTGAAACTGAGGGATTTATCTACTCCTCTCCTTTTTAAATTGCTTAATTGTTCCACGCTCGACCTTATCTCCGGCCTTGGCCGTAAACGCGCGAAATTGAATTTCACTCGCCGTTGCGTGGGAATTATACAGAACGCTGCACAATTTTTTTGCACAACCAAAGCGAAACTAGAGGAGAATATGCTGTGAAATTTGTTGGTATGGAGGTTATTTTTCGAAAAACAATAGATAAAATTCCCACTGATGCCTACAATAAATAGAACAATTACAAGAATTAGTTTTAAATGTATAATATTATCGACGCCTGCAGCAAGTAGAAACGGGGAGTAATAGTCAGACACAGAAAACCGCCAGTATTATGATATATCATGAAGTTTGATTTTATCGAAAACGAAGCTCCATATAAAACAATTTTATTTCATTTTTTTTTATTTATTTAACACGCGGAATCGTTTCATTGGTACTTCGAATTTTGCTACACTGCGCATAAAGATCAATAATTGAAATAGCTATATGAGTTGACTGATTGAAACAAACGATGGACTAAACGGTAAAATATATCATCAGGTAACATGAAATTTATTTGTGAAATTGGGTTTTCCTCTGAGTTGCAAGTATCAGAATATTCGAAAATTTGTTGTCGCGAGTTTGTAGTTCTTCATTCAAATATAAAAGTTTTAATAAACAGACATGATACTGAAAGAAACACAGAGATATCAAGGAACTGGGAAATGTAGAAACAAATGGAAAAACTGAAATGAAATTTTACATGCATGTCCTTTGAGAGATAGGGGCAAAGAAGAAAAGACTGGCACGCAGACCCAATATAACACCGACTCGAAGTATCGGCGAATGCAAACTCCGAGGCTCATGCAAAGTTTCGTATAAATCCGGGATTGAGAAGTATCGCTCCCGATGACTACGAAACTAGATTAGTTATAATGTGCACGTAAACAAATTGGAAATTTACGGAAGTGAACCGGAGCACGGGGATTCACTCTATTAAATTAAACCTCGATCCCCTCGTACTTCACCATTTTCAGGAGATCAAAGTTCCATTACTTTTTCACTAAATTAACATAATTTTAGAATTCATACACTGAACTTAATTAACTTATTAATGAATACAATTTAAAAGTGTATTAAATTCTTAAATTAAATTTCCGTTTTAGTTCAATTGATGACGTTAAGTTACAGATTATGAACTTAGATAGTTGGAGTCGTATGTATAATTTTTCGAACAATCAAAATGGTATAGAATTACGAAATATGGAGTTAAAGACGAAGTTTCTGGTTCTTCGTATATTAACAGTATTCACTATCATAAATTTAATATTTTTTCGGAAAACTAACAAAACCCTTAAGGCGGAGTCTGGTGTAAACGGGCTAAAAATTCGTTTATTTTTACCTGTTTACACGAGGCTCCTCTCTAAAGTGGACCTACTCTCGAAACAAGAGTTCGTTCCACTCAATCCTCCCCTCGAGAGAAATATCCAGGCGCTACATGTCCCATGAAGAGGACAACGATCCAGACAAACGAATTCAGTTTCCCGTCGCTAAAGTATTCAGCGTAGTAACGAACGCGTTAATTAACCAAGAACAATTCTGCACTGTCCGTTGTCCTCTGTCTCCAATGCGCTCGCCTACTCAAACATTATTTATCCCATTCATCCACGTTGAAAGACACCCTGGAGGGGTGGGGACAATGAATGTTCCTCCTCTTTTTGATCCACCTTTTCTTACGTATCTTATATTTTCTTATGTACGTTATCTTTTCTTATCGTCAGACATTGGGGGTTCTTTGCCGACGGATGAGTTGTCCGGTGGTTCGAGTTCGACAGGGGCCGTGGGAGCAGGTGTGTCCACCATCGGCGGCGTTGTCGGTCCGGCGACCAGCCAGGCCAGCCCCGACAAGGATCAATCGGTGTCCGTGTCGTCTGTCGTTACATCGGCGCCGACCCCGAAGTCCAGCCAACCGGCGAGCACCACCTCCGCGGCAACACCGACCCCGACACCAACGCCGACGCCCACACCTACCTCGACACCGGTACCCGGAGGCCTCGTCGTCGAGAGGAGCCCATCCGCCGTCAGCGACGCCTCCAAGAGTGGCTCTGACATGGTGGTAAGTGTCCACGGTGGCTCCTTTTTCTTTGACAGCTATTTGGGAAGTATGACAAAAAATGAGACGATGTGGATGTCTTTATTTCTATTTGATATTCATAGTACAATTTCAACTCGGCTGTCTTATGTATTATGCATTGTATCGTGGAAGGGCCAGTTACCCGAAAAATTAACGAAACATAAACCGTGGTATGATAATTAATTCTATCATCATAGCTGAATGTCAGTCGGTCAGAACGCGGCGTAATAAACGCCGCATAACTGGAATAATTAATACAAACATTGCTTCTCCCTAAATACGTAGAATTTACACTCTGCGATGGCAACTCGCTGTTAAAGCACACCACAATTCGCTGGATTCGATCCGACATTTACGTACACTATCGATTTTCCTCTGTCGGTTATTGGAATTGCGAATGAGTGAATTTGTTTCCACCGTGTGCAGGTAATAATTTTCGTTCGTTAGGATGTAACGAATTAATGTAAATCACGTCGAATTGCGGCGTGATTATTATATCGAGTTTCCTTTCTCTGGTTGCGTGGGATCTGTACGTGTTGAATTCCACCGACGGATGTTACGCGAATTATGGGGTTTTGTATCGTAACTAGTAATACGCGTTCCAATTTCCGAACTAAATAAATGTTCTTCATGTTCTGAATTGAAAGACAAATTGGTCTCTATAAAATCACATTACAAGTACATACTGCTTTTATTTTTGTCGTTAGAAATATGGTCATATACTGAAAAATTATACTTCCTAAAAGGAAAACACTTTTCTAGTATTATAACACTAAATTTTTTAAATATTTTTCCTATTGTATACAGTATTATGCAGTACTGTCCACAACATTACACGTTCTTCCCATAAGTCGTTTATTCTTGTATCAAATTGCTGGAAAATTAATGGCAGGTTATCACCCATATCTATATGTGTTACATGCACGGATAAAAATACTATTCATTCAGTCCACTTTAACCCTTTGCACTCGATTGTCCCCTAATAACAAAAATTGAAGAAATTCTCCAGATTCGGTAATTCTAGCACTGAGAATCGTAACCGTAAAGTGTTCAAACAACCATGTATTTTCCAGCAGGCGTAACAGAATTAGGAATCGTGCGTCTCGATTGGCGAACGGAATTAACGTCGATACTTTGTTATAACCTGTCGACGATCAGAGTGCCTCTCTGTTCTCGAGGGAACGCCCGTTTGAAACAGACGTTCTCTGATTAACATCGGCGTACGCCTGATAATCGCTTAATAGCATTACGATTAGATAGCGTTCGAGTCTGTTTGTCATGCATCTGCATAATCGCGTCGTTTCCACGGACTGCGGATGATCGAGCTGCAAATCGTTTGCGTTCAAACGAAGGATGATTCTCCGTTCAGACAGGGCACACGAATATTCCTAACGTACAGAACGTTACAAAATGCATGGAATAGTTTGGGTGGATCTTGCGTGAAATTAATACTTTAAAGTATTAGATTGATTGGGTAAACGCACTAATTAATGAACACTTAACCCCTTAAAATTTGTTGAACAGTGTCATTATTTGGTCCACATTTTTCTTTTCTATTCCACAGTACTCTCACATCACTCGTTAATGCGTCCGTGACTCATCCCCGGTTAAAATGAAAACAAACAGAGCTCTCGAAAGAAAAGTGTCTTTGCCCGTTAACGATTCCGTGATCGACCGGTTCCATCGACCACGTGTACGCTGGTTAGGCAAACACTCGCCTGTAATGTTCCCCATCCATCTCGGGTTTCGTCGGTGAAAGGTCGACTCGACGGTTCAAGGAGGCGTCTCGTTCTTCCTTTGTACCTGCTTTGTGTCCCCTCGAGATGGAGTGGAAAGGCGAGCAAAGATTCGTGGTTCGAGCCGCGGTGTCGCGATAAGATCTCGATCGATCGTCCTCATAATTGGCCTGATTCGGCCACGCCGTGTTTTTCACCGTGGATGGGGATGCCTTTGACCTGTCGTACCCGCCCTTATCTGGGGTTTCCTCGTCTTCCCTCGATCACGGTAATAAGAACAGGGAGCTTGCGGTGAAAATAGGATTATTGGAGGGGAGTACCCTTCTATCTTGCTCCTGGAATCTTCTTGGGGGAGGAAGGGTTATCCTCCATTACAACTTCAACTGACAGTAACGATTTTCTTATCGTTTAAATCTCGGGAATACTTTGTCTTGTTGTATGTTATTTTTTTTAATAATAATATCTTGTAATTATTTGATTCGATGACGTGTTAAATTTATGTTTCCGTGGCTTCGAGCAGCGCTAGCAAGTGGATGGGGTATGTGATTGGTCTGACGTATTTGATGGTTTTCTTCAGAAACAGATGTTTTTCTTTTGTTTCGTTATAGAGGATGTTTCATTTACTTTGACCAGCACGAAAATCGCGTGGAAGTAGTAGTACAATCTATGACCGTGTACTTTTATACTGGCTGAGAGAAATGAAATATCGTGTATATTATTGTGAAGTCTTGTATTGCCTTGGATTTTTGTTGGTCAAGATAAATGAAACACCTTGTACATGTCATTGCTATAATGTTCTCTTTAGTATGTTTTACGTAAGTTTTGGTGTATTTATTTTATGCATGTCTGATAAAAAATAGGCTCGTGAAATTTTACTCGTCTGATCACAAAAAGCCTGTTCTACTTGTCCGACTACATACTGTAGTACATTCTACTGTGCAATCTGTCGAGGGAATATGTTTATTTTACTTGACATATTCGAATCAGTTTCCTCTCCCGATTTGTTTCACCGTGCACAATCGTGATTTCAATTGTAGGATCTAGAAATCTTGATGTACTACGTAATCCTATATCAAGTAATCCCTAAACAATCCCTCCCACTATTCCAACTATGTACAGATTCTGTATGTTCCACTTCTGTGGACTGAGAACATCGTTATTTCACTCGGCTGGTCCAAGAACATCCGTATTTCACCTGTCCGACCGGAAAACGTGCTTATTTCACTTGTCTGCCTGTATATTATTTTCTCCACTGATTCGTGAGATCCTATACATTCCTTATTTCGTGTTCTGAACTAAGAACTGCTTCGTATATTATTCTGTTTTATCAGAAATTCTTTTTATTCCACGTATCTATAGACAAACTGTCTGTATATTATATGTTGGACTAACACTTCTATCATTATGTCTGAGCATGAACGATCCTCATTCTACACGTATAATTGATAATTGTCTATATATTCTATTTGTCTTACCACAGAACCTCTCCTCGTAATTCGTTTAATTAAAGACTGTTTCGTTTAACAATGTGTCTGACCATGAAACCCCAATGTTATTGTCTCAATTAACAATTTCTTCTACCAATATGTCTGACCATAGACGGACTTCATTTCACTGTTCTAATTACAAATACTCTACAACTCGTTTCTTCCTATATGCTATTTTTACTCTACCTGTCTAACATATAATTCTTGACTGTCTGATCAGACACTGGCGCGTTCTACTTGGCTGAACAGTACTGATCCGTTCAGGGACCAAAGTGACTAAATTCCGTTTTTGAATTTTTTTTAAATTCCAGTCCCATATCGCTTGATTGGTGCTCAACTTCTGATATTTAGAATAAATTTAAATTAAATTAAAAGTTTAAATATAAATTTTGTGGAGTTAATCACTCTGCCAAATGAATTCCTCACATAATGCTGAACAATACCCACGTCATACGTAGTTAATTTCAAACAATCCGGTTCGATCTACTTCACTGTACACACACAGACAATAGGGGGGCTTAGTGGAAGAGGGCCACATGCCACAATACTATAAACTTACACAACTACTTTTAGGAAAAATAAGGTTAGAGCTTATTGATAGTACAAAAAAAACTAAAAACCGATATAGATGTGGCATGCGCCCCTTTTCCACTGAGCCCCAAAATTTTATTACATAAATCGTGTGAACAATTCTCGTTCGTTGGGTAGACAGTCGAACGCGTCGACAACTAATAACCCAGCCCATTCGCTGACGTCTAACACGTCTGCGGCTAATCTATTCTCGTATTTGTACATCAAACACATCCCCCTCGAATCGCCTTCTTATACGCGACGATATGTTTACCTTCATCAGAAGCCGTATCGTTCTCCGTATAATCACGTGTCTGTGAAACTTCTAACTTCTCGAGCGTGAACACCCACGTCGTTTCTCTCCCCCTCCCTCCCTCCCTCCAGGCTCTATGAATTTACCGCGGCGTGTTGCCCGTTCGATGGTTGTTTTCTTGGAGCGCAAACAGCCCCGAATAAATTCGTTAGAAAGTTGCTCTTCCGCCACATAAGTTACGATCAAATTACCCTCCGAAGCGAGGCTTAATCGCATCAAATTTCTCGTTGCTTACTTTACCCACGGCCCGTTTGCTTAAGGGGTTAGATCGGCCTAACGGTCGGGAAATATTAGACGAAGTTTCTGATTTCTTTGTTTTTTGTTCCTCGTCGGATAATTACACACCATAATGAAACTTTTTTCGAATATCATTGGAATGCCACCGGTAGTATTGCAACGTTTCGTAATGTTCGACAAGATATAAGTTTTAGGAAAATAATTTTTGTCGTTAATCTGTGTATTGTTGATAGAGCAAATATAAGTGCTTTTTATGGTGGTCTATCGCGTTACACTGTGGGCACTCCCTTTGTCGGTCGACGCCCTCTGAGGAAATATTTAGCTGTTGCGTGATAAATGTCGTCCTCGAACTACAGAGTGTAGGTAATCATCAGTTATCTCGAGGAGAACGGTTTTTCATTCAAACAAGAACTGAGTCTACAGTTTTGCCAAAGAGTTACTAGCCTTGATCCAGTATTTAACAATTTTAAGATAGCTGTATTCTTATATAAATAATTAGAAATTGTCTTGAAAAAAAAAAACGATTTTTCAACGAAGCATGAACCGTGTCAATGCTCTTGCCAAAGAGTTATGGAGTTTCTTGGTGGTATTGTTCAACGATTTCATGATGGCTGTTGCGAAACCTGTAGAACACATTTACTATGCAACAAATCGATAGCCAGTAGTACCATAAATAATATATCCTTACACGATCACGGAAGCATTAGAAGTCCTGCACTATTCTGGAAGCAATCACGTTAAAAGGGATAACTTTCTAAAGGTACGGACTTAAACTTTTAAAATGGCGCATGGGGTAGTTAGACATAGCTTAGGTAAAAAATTCATGTCTCCTGTTAGGTCATTTTGTAAGTGAAGCGGTTTCTTTCGGTATGTACATTAATGAGAATAAACAACTTTATGTCAGTAATTAGAAGTTAATATATTTTCAACTTCTGCGTTAGTTATTCAATATTTCCTGACGAATTTTGATGAAAAATTCGCAAAACGTCTTCATGTTGCTCTACGAGGTTTCCCCACCATCACATCATTTAATATATTAAGCCCTTCCCGGAACTAGGTTAGATTTGCTCGTCGTCTGTTCGAATTTTCCATTAAATGTGGAAATAAAATTCCGACTCCATGTCAGAAGTCTGCTAGTGGTCGTGAGCCCTTAACCTCGGAATCAGGGCGTTCGAACAATTCGTCGACGTAATCAAACGTTCCTCGCCTCGGTACCGCAGAAATCGATGGAAAGGAATTCATGCTCTCGTCGTGGCTCGGCGACCAGGGGAATAAGGGAGAAGCAATAAGCCTCGTGCGGATCGTTAATTTTTTCTTCTTCGATAATGAGACCTCGAATGACTCCGTCGCCACCGTCTGACAAGAAACGGCGACCTGAGCGATGCAGAGGACACGATCGTCATTTCGCCACGTACCGGTTCACGTTTGCCGGGAGAACGATTATTCGATCAGCGCTCGGCCGTTGGCCGTTTCGTTAACGATTCCGGTGACGTTCGAATATTAACGAGGCCGACGTGACGCGAGGCATTGAATTGCTCGTTCACGTCGATCGAACAACCTGCGCTTTCCGTTCGGTCAATCTCGAATAACTGCGGTTTCGTCGCGGAACATTCAACGGTTGTAATTTCGGACGTTGCCGTTTCGTTTTCGGGGTGACGGGGAATTGTCGGAATAGCGATTACAATCCGGCCAATTCTTTTTTCTTCGCGATGAGGGTCAGATTGTGCGGTTTCAAATGCAGATTGTTTGACAGTATTTTATATTTTCTGTGTCGAATAGTTTGAGAGATATTGCGGAAAATGTATTTTTTTTTTGCGCACCCAACTGTAAGGGCTGTTTTCACCACCTAGATATGGATTTCTATTAATATTTTTCAGTGCAACGCCTTTGTATAAAATTTTATTCAAATCGGTACGTTACACTTGAGTGATATCCTTTGTAAAGTTGAAGTCTGGGTTGAAGTTTAGGATGAAGTTTGGGTTGACGTTTAAGATCGTTTGATCCAGGTTCCGGTCCAGTTTTAGGTCGAGGTTTCATTTCCACTTCACATTCAGTCTTAGGTCCGGAGGTTGGTATTTAGGTTCTCCTTGAAGATCCCTTTTTAATGCACATTCAGGTGTAGTTATAGATTAAAATTCAAATTGATTTTTAGATTCATGCTCTGCTTATGGTGAACGTTCGGGTTTAATTTGAGGTTTAGTATGACATTAAAATTTATTTCTTTTTTCGGTTCAACTAAAGTTGGGCTAAAAAGAGTTCAATCGACAAAAAATAAGTTGATCTGAAGTGTCTTCTCAAGTAGGGATAAAATGGTTTTCAATACCAAAAGCTATTTTATTGTCGATTAGAATTCCACGATTTATTTGTTTTGAACTGGAGCCGAGTAAGTAAACGTTTCGAGATACTTGGAGTGGTTGTTTAAATAATTCTTCAACGTAATAAAGGAGCAGCGACCGATAACAGCGTCGCCAAGTGCGGTTCCTATTATCGAGAAATAAATTCAAGATTGCCTCGAGCTAAGATTTTCAATAATTGGTTTCCTCGAACGAAACGGGCGTGATAAACTAGGTTAAAGCTTGTCTTCCGCCTCTAAATCGATCAATAATAATCGTTGCTTCGGTTAGAGAAAAAACAATGTGTTTGCTTGCGATAAATAACGAACTAGTAGTCACAGTAACACAATTTCTCCAATGTTTCAATGACATTTGAAGAAGTTCCGCACTACCGATCGGCAAGAAATGTTCATCGATGATTTATTGTATTTAACTTTATCTTACACATTTCTATTTTTCAACCATGTCTGATTCAACAGTTTCCTACTCCCATTTCCCACCAACAAAAGCCATTGTACCCTATAAAATCACTATACATGACAATACCCGTTTTTCTCTTACCCTCCGTATCTGAACACGTGTCTGATTAGATCCTATTAGCGATTAAAATGAACCCAGCCGTCGTCTTGAATGATACGAGGATTAATCGTATTAGACATTAGGGGCAGAAGAAGTTTCTTTACGAGCTCGGCAAACATTCTTACCAACCTGACGAAGAACACCGCAACGTGACATGATTCCTTCCATGCTCCCTGGCTTCTCCTTTTCATCTTTTTTTTTCTTCTTCTTCTTCTTCCGGACGCTTTGATGAGAACTATTGACCCACATCCCCCTTTCTCTCTGTCCCTCTCGTTCGCCGGAATCGTCCAAGTTCTTAACGCTCCCGCGAACTCCGGCCCGATAATTAAAAAACTTCCTATAGTTAATTACGGTGTTTACACGGTAGCGTAGAAATGCTTTATCGGGGTATCGGGACCGTTACAGCACGGCAGTTCCCCTCTGTAAATATTTCCCGTTGCGTTTTCCGCGGAAATCGGTCCGCAGAGAGGGAGAGAGAGACCTTCTGCGAGGACTCGGGGAAACTGGGACGAGGTGTCTTTCATTTCCAGCTGGAACGTAGAGAAAATCGACGGGGGAAGAACTGACATATCTTTTCGTGTTGTACATAATCCTTCTAAAATAAACGTATCCGTGAAAACAACGTTACAATATTGTAAATAAAAATATTGTACATAAAAGTTTCGTGGCGCTTGTTTGACTATATTTGTCTGTAAACTGTTAAAGATCGATAAAATTAAGGGACACTATAGAACGTTTTGGTTCGATCTGTTGCAGCTGAACACGGAATGGGCACAAGTTGAAGTTATAAATCTCATAAACGATGGCAGCGGTCTTGGATTCGGTATCGTCGGCGGACGCAGCACTGGTGTCGTGGTTAAAACCATCCTTCCCGGCGGCGTCGCTGATCGGGTGAGTTTTTCCTCGACAAAGTACAATAAAAATTCACATCTACATAAAGTATTTTACATAAAATGTGTAAAATACATAGAATGAAGTTTCTCCATGGGATTCTTCAATTTCGGTAAAAGGTCGCTGTAAATCAATTCGGCGCACGTACAGAGACCTAAAGCCTCCTACGAAACAATTTATTCAGTACTTTTTTTTTTCTTCACTTTCTACGCAGAATCAGATTCCATAACTGATTCTCCGCCCTCGATGCATATTTATGACCAGCCAGTCGATATTTATGCAAAGTTTCATTTTTTAAAGCTATTCCAATATATTTATATTCGCTGTTATATACATTTTACTGCGAGAAAAATCCAAGATTAAAATCTCCGTTATAATCAGAATACATAAATATTAAAATTTTCGTAGATTCTGTTAATTTTTTACTCGTAGACGTTAGGAATGCACAATCTCAATTCAATGCACCATCAATCTTTACTGCGTTAATAATAACACAAAAATAGTATTAAACCTTATCGAAATTATCATTTTATTACAATTTCCAAGTTAAGGGACGCTATAAATGCATACACATCCACATAACTTATATCGTTCTAATCATCATTCCAAGAGTGTACTAACAAGTCATTTCGACTTGTTTGGTAGTTTCAATTTTTAATACCAAAAAATCTCCCATATATCTAACAAAAAATGATGCCCGACAATTTTCAACTAATTAACCCCAACCGAAATTTCGCTCGTTAATCGAGAAACGCAAGGGAGGTCGGAAAAATCCGCTCAAAAGCCAACTGGCTGCTGCTTTTTTTCCTTGTTTTTTTCGTTTCATATTCACAGAGCAGATAAACTCTCGGGGGATTTCATCGAAAACCCGGGAGGCGTCCGGCCAATCACGGTTTATCCGTTTCGTGAAATTAATGCAAAAGACGGTCTCGCGCGTGAATTCATGCATTCGACGGCACGGCTATCGAGTTTTCCGACGGATGGAACAAAAACACGAACGGAGGGATGGAAAAATGGGGTGGAAAAAGCGTGTGAGAAATAATAGGGGGGACGATTGCGTTCGTTAGGCAGTGTGGCGGCCGTGGACCGTCGGTTTTTGTGTATTTAAACATCGTTTGCAATGCGAATCGCAGGATAATCGGCTGCAGAGCGGGGACCATATATTGCAAATCGGCGATGTCAATCTACGGGGAATGGGAAGTGAACAGGTCGCCGCGGTTCTGCGACAATCCGGCACACACGTGCGCCTCGTTGTCGCGCGACCTGTGGAGCCGACATCGCCCGATTATCAGGTACGTTACTTTATTCAATGTATTGTTTTTTCGATTCTTTAACGTTTATTCTTTTTATTCTGACCATTCAGTGCTGAACCTTTTATTCTTGAATTATTTACAACCGTCCCTGGATTTACGCGGAGTATTCGTTCCATTTAGTTTTTTTTTTTTAAATAAATATTTGTGTAACTAATACTGCCTTTTCTCTTCAGAATCTTTTTTCGTACACGCAGGTTTTTGTCCGCATAAAGAAGAACCACACGGAGCAAACACTCCGCGTAAATCGTGGGACGGGTGTAATAATTAAGAAAAAAAATTATATTGCACCTTTGTCTGTATTGCATGACATGTAAAGTTTACTCACAGGAATATTTTTACGTTTTTAAGAATTCAACTGTTGAACTTCAAGAAATATACCTTCTATTCTGGGAACGAAATTAGCGAAACGAATTTACCGAACAAAATATCGAGCAATATTATTCTTATATTATCGCCTAAATTGTCTTTGAAAATTATTAAAAGCGTCCCCCCTCGCAGGATTCATAAAGGATTTCCGACCAAAACTTGCCGCGCGCGCCAAAAAGAACACGACACCAGGGACCCTCTTACTTAATTATTATTTGCTCCGTTCTGTACCCTCGAAAGTGCTAATGAAATAGGTTAATCGAGTTTTCTCTAAAATTAAATTACATTAGGGCGCTTTGGTTAAATGGTCGAGCAAGGTTTGTTTGTACAGTAAATACGTTATAATTGATCACCCTTTGGCATGTCCTTCTTGGATCCATAAATTCACAGAGGTCTTCAAAATATTTTCATCCAGAACGTTTTAATCACATTCAAGCTCTAACACACCTTTCAGCGATACCTTTTTTTGCAGACAAACATAATCTATTCATTTTAAAAAAAATTTTCTAAACGTCTCCTAAACTGGATTCCAAACAGAAACAGTTTATTAAAAATATCAACTCAGTGCATATTACATTGCAACTTTTCAATACAATTTGCGTTTAACTGTATGCACTTGTCCCAGCGCGAAATTACTTTCTT
Organism: Dufourea novaeangliae; assembly: GCF_001272555.1. Taxonomy (NCBI): domain Eukaryota; kingdom Metazoa; phylum Arthropoda; class Insecta; order Hymenoptera; family Halictidae; genus Dufourea; species Dufourea novaeangliae. Next base: position 4,022,410 of record NW_015374150.1, on the reverse strand, counting down.
TTTTCTTTCGAAATTTAGTTATCCACGATAAACACTTAGCACCGTCGTTAAATTCCAATGGTTCACGATATCGTGGCCTGGGTGGAGGAGAATGAATTTTTCGAATGATTCAGAGATATGTACCAATTCGGATGGTGCGTTCCAGGCACTCGGCAGCCACGCTCCGATCGTACCGACGAAGATTCTGGGTGACCCCGATGAGCTGGATCGCCACCTGGTGCACAGCGTGCCGGAGACGTATAACATACGTCACGTGCAGCCCGATACCGGTTACGACAACGGCTACATGTACTCCCAGGAATCCGACGTCGAAATACACGTGAGTGTTCGGAACGTTTCGGTATCGATGGACAGGAATATTTCAGCTCGATTACAGCTGGCCCTCTGGGCTCTGTATCTCTCGTATTTCCCCCGATATATTTCATTTATTTCTACTGGGTGGAAAAGTCTGGTACACTGTCGGGGATCTACAACGAGGAAAATTCTGTTAGCTCTGGAAGATCATGGTGCTGGTTCACTATTCACCGATTCCTTGGTGATCTCTACTTTTTTTCGTTTGCCTCAATAAGTATTGGGTTATATAAGTTTACAATAAGTTTTATGAAGATGGCATTTAAAAAATCGTGGAACGGTGAGAAATAGTAATTACGTCATTGATTAAGTAAACCACTTTCTGTAGAAACAATGCAGTGGAATTTATTTAGAATGAAAACGAACTTTCCGTTCGACCCAATATAGTGGGGACATTAATGTGGCGAAATGGGGACACTGATAGGGATATAATAAGAAAAAGATTATGGTGGTGTTCATCGTTGCTTGTTCTTCTAGAGGTTCCAATTTTAATTGAATGGACCATAAAATGGGCAGCACTAATTAACGACGAAGGTAAAGTCGAGAAATTAACGTGGGCAAATTGGGAAGGCTATCAGAGATAGAGCGAGGGTACTCTTTTTAGCTCTAGAGCTTATGGTGCTGTTACTTATTCTTCTAGATGTTCCACTTTTAGTGGATAAATTAACATGGACAAATTGAGGACGCTATTAGAGATACACTAACAGTAGTTCGCTAAGCTCGATGGCTTATAGCGCTGTTCATTAGTCCACTGATCCCTATTTCACTATAGTGGCCCGTAACATGGGCAGCATTTATAAACGAAGAAGTGAAGTAGAGAAATTAACGAGGACACATTAGGGCCCCCATCATAGATGCAGTTGGAGTAGTTTTCTAAGCTTCATAGCTTATATTGCTGTTCCTCGTTATTTATTCTTTTGAACGTCTCACTTTTCATGTAGTAGACCATAACATAGGTAGCATTTATAAATGAACTAAAGTAGATAAATTAACGTGGACAAACTGGGGACGTTATCAGAGATGGAGTGCAGGTCCTTAGTTCTAAAGTGTATGATGCTCTTTATAACATTACTTAGAGTATTAATGGTTCCATTTTGAGACTGGTCCACGATGCTCACAGACTCTGGACAAAATTTATCTTTCCTTCTTGAGTTTCTTTATCTTCATCTTTCAGCCTAATGACGTTTGCGTCAGGTTTCTTTTTGTTTTTTCAAAGAATTACTATTCCATAGGCAAGACCCGGTCTCATCATGGACGTAGTACGCAATCCCATGCCAATTGGAGCGATGCCAGTGATACCGGCGGTTCCGGTGCAAATCCCGGAGCTACCGGTCCTCACCATGGACACCATCGACGTTAATTCACTGCCTGAAATGGAACGTTTCACTGTCGAGCTTAAGAAAGATATTTACGGCCTTGGGATCACCATTGCTGGATACGTATGCGAGAAGGGTAATCCTTTAAACGATCACAATATACCTTCTTTCCGTGTATCATCTCACGAGGACACAAATTAGCGAATAGGATCTCATGTAATAAAAATATTGTCCGTGTAGACCATAGTTTCCCAATCTTTTGTGGCTCTCCGCCCTCATCAAAATTTTTGTTAAGTGCCAAAAAATAAAAATTCCATATGTAGTTCCTAACGTTTGCAGTAACAATATAGATAATATCATGCTTACGCTCTTAGTAAGATGTTCGTGTGGTACCACATGGTCGAAAATCATCTGGTAAACCGATGAATTTAGTGTTCATGATTTCAGAGGTTTTTCAGTTAAATTATCGAAATGGTTCTTCTATTGCAGAGGAGCTATCTGGTATCTTCGTGAAGAGCATCAGCGAGGGCAGCGCGGCCGACCTGAGCAACAAGATTCAAATAAACGATAGGATAGTCGAGGTGGACCGCCATTCTTTACAGGGTTACTCGAATCACGAGGCTGTCGAAGTTTTAAGACGAACAGGGCAGACGGTTGTTCTGTGCCTGGAGAGATACTTACGTGGACCAAAGTACGAGCAGCTTCAACAGGCGATCGCGGCCAGCGAGCTGAGACTACCTCAGCCGAGTTCACCGTCGATAACCAGTCTACCTAGCTTCCCTATTAGCGCCGTAAGTGTCGTTTACGTGAAAATATCGTCTATTCAAATTCAAGGAGATGCCATTTTTCTTAAAGACCCTTCTATGCAGCGTGGATCGCATACGAACTTCCACTCTGAACTTTTCGTTCAGGTGTAACCGCCATTACGGCAAGAAGCATCACCCGTAGTGATCGTTCATTACCCGGTACACAGACGGTTAATTAAAGATCCAATCAACTGACATGGACCGGTATGTCAGGTGCAGGATTCGAAACTAAAAAGTCTAGACACGTCGATGCGCTAAACATGCCACTCCTCGACTGGAAATATTCAGTCGTAGATCGATAACCCATTTAACGGTGTGTGTATGTGTGTCCATCTGTCGAGTATCATCACGTGCTCAATGTATTCTGTCGCAGGACGGTGAGACCACCACCGAAATAGAACCGGAAGGTGAATCGCACACAACCGTGGACAGCGCGGTCCTCCACGAGGGTGAACGTGAAAGGACATCGGACGAGCTGGACGACGCGGCGAACGTGGAAGCTCTATTGAGCGATCCATCGAGCGATCTTACGCCACAGATCCGGGCTGCCATCAAGTCCAAATGGCAGAAGATCGTCGGCCCAGATACCGAGATCGTGGTATGTATTCTAAAAAAAAAATTCCTTGAATATGAAATAAGTGAACATTTTGATGAGTTCTATCCGGCAGGCATAAAATAGACCCCCTATGTATCATTGATTTTTTTTATGAATACTAAGCTCGTACAAAATTGTGTTCTACGGTTAACGAACTATTATGACCGTAGGAGAAGAAAAATAGTTAAGGAATGCTTGATTTTGGGATTGTCAATAGGTGGCGCAACTGAAGAAATTCGCAGAAGGTAGCGGTCTTGGGATAAGCCTGGAAGGGACAGTGGACGTGGAGAACGGGCAGGAGGTCAGACCCCATCATTACATACGATCGATCCTACCGGAAGGACCCGTGGGACAGAATGGAACGCTGCGTTCGGGGGACGAATTGCTGGAGGTAATGTTGCAAACGTGCTTACCAATTTCAATTTTGTTGTCTTGCGTTTCATGTAATCCGAATTAACGCCTTTGGCGGATTGGGGCTCGCTGCAAACTTGAAGTTTCATACACCAAGTTGTACTAACAAGTAATTTAAAGAGAATGTTTCATAATACGAGGATATAGTTTATCATCGAATGCCTTAGTTCATGGTAATTCCCATAAGTCAGTAATATTTTATCGTAGATACCAAAAATACTCCTAGAATGAAAGACGTCTAGAGGACTAAAGATTATTTAGTATTCAAATGGCTCGAAATACACTTATTAAAAGTTGTATTCTTTTTGTGGTTCGTAAGGTGAACGGATATCGGTTGCTCGGTATTAATCATATGGAAGTAGTTAGCGTGTTAAAAGAATTACCTATACACGTTCGGATGGTTTGCGGGAGGAACATCGCGTCGCAGGATCCTCTGTGCCCGATCGATACTGCTCAACATCAGGCTGCGTTCCAGACCAGGGTAAGACGTTGAATATTCATTGATTATTTAGATGAGGTTCAGGATAGCTTTAATCGTCGTGCACTCAAGTCAATGCGATTCAAAGTGGGATTACAGACGTTTATCAGTTAATTTAATAGTAACACTTTACCTATTTATAAATGATCACTGTATTTTAATTTCATTTCGACTTTTGACGAAGTTAATGCAAAATAATGGTACGGTAATTGTTCAAACGATTACACGAGGGTTAAATTGTACAAAATACGATATTTATCTCATAAATAATTTAAAAATAGTGAAAGTGAAGAATTGAAATGTATAGAGAATTTTTAATTGAACGAAATTCTACTTATTTTGTTCAGAGCATTCTGGGTGGATCGCTGCAGAACTTGTTGCCAACGATGGATCGCCTTGTGAAAGCGAAGTCTGATGGTTCACTGGCTTCGACGACAACCACGGCCACCGTGACCGACGCCAGTTTAAACAAGATGAAGTCACGTTCCTTGGAACCGCTGACTGGCTTGGCGATGTGGAGCTCTGAACCGCAAATCATCGAATTGGTAAAGGGAGAGCGGGGCCTTGGGTTCTCCATTTTGGATTATCAGGTATACAGTAACTCACTTCCCTTGTCTTTTCAGTATTCTTACCCTAGGATTTCAGCACTGAAAATCTTGCCTAATCAAATCCATTATCCCACATTTATTTAAAAATACATAGCTGGAGGGCACTGTGGCTCAGGTGGTTAACGGATTGGTCGATCAACCAAGGAACCTTATACCATCAATTGTTTGAAGAGTTTTGATCAGAGTTCACATTCTCAGTCGCCCAGTATTCCCTCTTTTTCCTACGTTCCTAAAATTTCCTTATATTTTATACAGGCTGTTTCATTTAAGTGTGACCCCCCGAATGTGTTTTTAATTCTGAAAATGCAAAAAAATATTTTACACGTAATTTGAATAGTATTAAGTGGTCCTGTAATCCTGCAGGCATTTTTTTTTAAATAACTATACATTTTTCCTATGATATGACCGTCAAACGACCTTAGACCCCGAAAATGAAGGTTAACGATGGCTTCGAAAACGTGAAGAAATATTCAAGCAAGATACTGACCACTTAATATCATTCAAACTTACGTATAATATATATTTTTTGCATTTTCACAATTGAAAAACATATTCGAGGGATCACAAATAAATGAGGGACCTTATATAAGCAGCCACCAAGCGTGATGAAAGGAGACAGACGAGCTATATGTGTGACCCAACGAGAAATCTCTCTGCCCTTTTGCAGGATCCAATGAACCCCAACGAGACTGTGATAGTAATAAGGTCACTCGTACCTGGGGGCGTGGCCCAGGTGGACGGGCAGCTGATACCGGGCGATCGTCTGTTGTTCGTAAACGACATCGCCCTGGAGAACGCGACCCTGGACCAGGCGGTGCAGGCGTTGAAGGGGGCGCCGAAGGGCACCGTGCGGATCGGCGTCGCGAAGCCGCTTCCCATACCAGACAGTATTGTCCAGGTGAGCGATCAGGACGATCGGATCGAAACGAGCCGTGATAGGGATAACGAGGCGACCGCCTGCTCGATTCTGGATAGCCACAAACAGAGGCGGGAATATTTCAGGGAGCGGAAAGTGAACGTAATCGAGCCGCCCCATCACATGGATTTGATCGAGGGATTGAAGCATCAGCACAATCTCGTCAAATCCGAGAGCTTCTGAGCCCGTTTGTTCTTCCGTTATGAGCTACGTGTCACTGGTGCTCGAAAGTTCGATTACCGGTGGAACCGATATAGTGACTCTTTCGAGACCTAGCTGAAAGGACTGACTTGTTAAACGATCATTGCAATGAACGGGATCGTCCTGACCTCTGGTCTGTAGTGGAGAGGAGAACTGTAGGTGTCCTCTGGTCGAATGTTCCTTGTTCATTTATGCTGTGCACTAGGTCTTTGATGTATATTTAGAGACTTGGGTAATCTGGTACGGAATTAGGGAAATTTTGTGTTTGGCGAACGTGCAACTGGAAACGCTTATGTGAGTTTGGGGACGTTTATGAACCTGTTCTCCACTATAGAGGATCCAGGGTAACGTGGTCTTAAGTGACCAAATACAGAGGGGACCAGACCGGGTTTGTTTTTGAATCGTTGATGTGTACTGCTCAGGAAGTCTGTTGTTTAATGGACCAAGGGTTCTTGGAAGCAGTCACCGTGTTCGTTCCATCGTTACCGTGATTATTCAGCCTCTGTTGGACCAATGATATTGCATTCGCGAACCGCGTGTCTTCGAGACGATCGTACGGCGATTCTCCATGACCGATCGATTGTTCGCTTGACCAGGACTTGTTTTTGTTTTTCTAGAGCTCCGAATAGAGAAGACAATTTTTCAGGTATATCGGTTAGTTTCTAGGACGATTTTCCTTGGCGACTATCCGTCCATCGGCCGCTAATGCATTTTTTGACACGGTACTTTGTCACACCGATTGAAATCGGTTCGCTCTGTTTTTTTATTCTTTTGTAGAGCGAAGCTGGTAGATCGCGATTGATTCGAGTGCTCAAATAGTTTTATCGAAGTCGCGAATGGTATTAAGATAGAAGAAATGTTAATCGATTCGACGATACTCGAAACAGTCGAATCGAGATCGGTTTTTTCAATCATTTTGAAGGGAGTACGTGGTGAGGAGTATTAAGATAGTATTATGATAGGATCACGTAGGCCTGTTGATTTTTCTCCTTTATTTACACCATTTTATGTTAGCAACCTTTTTTTCGTTTCTCTTACTATAATTATAGAGTTTTATTTATGGTTACGGCACGGATTTGGTAATTTGTTTTTTAGCGAAACGAATATATAAGATTGCATTTTATTGACCAGCGTACAATATTACGTGGTTTATTAGCGAATATTCGGAATTTCATTTTTATTCTGTTTCGTCACGATTTAGGTGATCATTATTATTCCTTTTAGAGTATGTTAATTATAACGGAAGGAAATTATTTTTCTTATAAATTTAGTATACGTTTCTGCAGCGTGTATGAGTTATTGATAATAAATAGGGTGCCGTACACGTTATTTTATTTTATTTAACATTCCCCATGAAACCTTTTCCCTGTCTCCATTTCTTTTGTGTTGTCATGATCGATTTATTTTATCTTCCTCCCATACTTTTGATTTATTTATCGTGTTTCATTTATGTTACCTTTGTTTGTGTTGTAATAACCTTCGACTGTATTATTTCTGAGAAAAATTTTTTTTTAGTTAAATGTATAGCAACGAAGAATTGTTCAGATCATTCTGGCAGATCGTTCTAAATCATCTTTTTGGATGGTAGAGTAATGGAATTAATTAATTACATCTTTCATTCTTTGAATTTATATTTTTCGAAGTGAGTTTAAGATGTTTCCGGAGTCAGTAGTCTGTGGTAAAGAATTCTTTTAATCTTGAAATTTCAGTATCGTATGAAAAAGGAACATGAAAGTGAGTTTTTAAGTAATAAACAAGATAATTTAGGGTTTTATTAATTTTTGCAACACATCTTTTGGGACACCCTGTATGTCGTCAGTGCGACTGGTAATTGTCGCATGCAGCAATCTGAATCGATTTTCGGGCTGCAAGCTTAATTCGTCGTTACGTAAGCAATTAAACCAGTGGACAAATACGGGTTGTGTTTATCAACGCTGTGCTTGTGATACAGTCGACAATATTAAATTCATATTTCGTGAAATTACTCGATTATTTCAAACATTATGAAACTCATTGTGATTCGCCGAGAAAAACTTTAGTTTACATCGTTAGGAATACTACAAATAGAAATTACAAAACAAAAATAACGTCGACAATACACACTACTCACATTTCTGTAAGGGAACTAGACAAATCGAATTCATATTTAGTAGTAATCGATGGTGATTCGTATAGTTTGAGCGGAAAATACTGACTGTTCAAGGTCATTTTCATCACCCTGATAACACATTCGAAAATTGTAAAGTGCCTTGCATTTCGTAACAAACTACAGTAAATCATCGATGAGTGTTTGAATGCTCCTCGGCATTGAACATTAAATATTTCATAAACTAATGACTGTATGCGGTCGAAACAAATATTATTACCAAATATTATTCCATGCTAATCCTCATTAAAAAATCAAGGTCACACCTGGGGACTTCTCCTTGTCTGAGCCTTCGATGATTTACTGTAATCACAAAAGAAAATCGTTTATTCGACCCTCTTCGTACTCCTCCATTTTGAATCTTCCACTAATTTTCCAATAACTAACCACACATCATTTAAATGATCCATATCACTTTTGGCCATTTATCAGCGTACACATATATGTTCACCGACGAGCAAACTCAGCTTCCGCTAGGGTAGAAAGTGGCGTAGAATAAACGTCTCCTTACCACTTCGTTAATTTATTTTAAGTACTGAAATAAACGTTAAATCGAATATTAATTTGGCATGCATTTCAGTAATTCTAAATACCAAATGGTAGGAGGCCATTTCCCTACGTTACTTTTTCCCCTAGCGGAAGCCGAGTTTGCACGTCAGTGTACGTACTCCCCAAAGATACGAGCATGGACGATCCATTTCTTCCCCCGTCCGCCTGACATCAAGTCGGCCGCGATAAGAGGCCGAGTGCGGTTCAGTGGCCTTGATCCGTCAGACACCTTCCGCCGTCCAAGCTATCGATCCATCGATTTCGCGTGCTTTTCAATCGTATCAGAGTCCAATATCGACGACTGACTCCGGCCGCGATTCGTCGCTTCGAAGTTCGTCGCGACGGAACGCGGTGTGTGTGGTTCCTTTATTGTCAGAGGTTCTTGGACAATTGGAGGTGACTCCAGGGCCATCGTACCTGGATAATAACAAAGTTATCGGTAATAAGATTGTCGGGGAAGGAGCCTGAGAAACCTGGCACGAAAAGGCAACCGTTCACGCGGCAGGAACGTGTGACTCCGGGAAGTGCCGCGCGCGACTCCTCTACATATATGGCCACGATGGCTGATATCCATCCGTGTGTGTCAGAATGCGGGAAGATGTAGGGAGAAAGAGAGAGAAAGGGAAAAAGTAAACGAAAGACGACGGTCGCGGGCGTGTCCACGGGAACGTTGAATAATGATTACGGGTTTCGTATCGGGGTTTTTGTGTGATTACCGTGGCGACCATCGACTAAGTAAGTACTGAACAAAACGATTGTAATAGTGAATGAAAGTTGCCTGGTAGAGTAGCTGAACAGAACGATCGCGGTATCCTGCATTCGACTCAATGACTCTGTTCTCACCGTTCCTTCCGTTAGATCCGATTGTCGCGCGATTGTACGGCGTTGAGACTGTTGGAACGGCGATGCATTCGTTTTTGTCAATATTTGTGTCTGTGGAGAATGGGTTTGGAGATATGTTTACTGGGTTGCCGGAGGAATGTCTGGTTCGCTACTTTGAGTAAGCTATCCTGTCATTGGGTCGAGGTTTTAGGGTATCGATGAATTCTTGTACGGGTAGACCTAAAGGATATCGTTATGAGGATTATTTCACTGAGAAGATATTGTTACAGAAAGATGTACAGTTTAGCAGGAATCCACAAACCCTGGATCATCTAGATACATTCACTGGCGGACCAACATCTAGGAAGATTTTAGAATAAGTGTTGTTTTCATTGAAATAGGAACCTATAGGCCAAGGATAGTCATAGTAGCTATTACTTAAACATTGTAATGGTTCTCCAAGCTCGTTATTCTCCACAGACAATAATTCGGCGTAAACGAAAGCGAGTCGCCTCTCACCCCATACACTCGCGCGTCCAATCAAACACAAACGAACAAACATACACAAGCAAACGTTGCATTCGAGTAATCTTCTTTCTTTGTACATATTATATTCGCCGTTTGTCTCTTTGCAGTACGGCGGGGAGGGGGCAAGGAAAGGGAAAGAGAGTGAAAGAGAGAGAGAGTGGGAGAGAGCACATGATCCGTGAGAGAATGAAACCCTCGGAAGAAGCGTGTCTCGGCAATGTCGCTTCCAACAAATTCTCCACCTATGGAATCCATTCGAGAAAACAGCTATTAAAATAATGGTCATCGGTGACCGACGAGGCATAAACTGACGACAGTCGTTTGTGTGACCTCTTGGTACTATGGAGTCTATAAGTGCTCGAAGGGAACGCTCAGTAGACCTCTCAGCAATCATCTTTTCTAGACGCTATCTTTGTCGATGCTATACATTATATTCATCACAAGAATATAAAATATGGAATATAGTAAATCATCGATGAGTGTTCGAAAGCTCCTAGGCACTGAGTGTTCGTATCAGGTTGATCCCCCGCCCAATTGTGAAGATAACGTTTGAACACTTACTGCCGAGGAGCTTTCAAATACTCATCGATAATTTACTGTATCGATCGAAACCGTGAATCGGATAATTTTATATCATTCATAAGCGACGACCAAATATCTGAAACGTCTTCGTGTTCATTGACGATTCCCGCGATTTCATAGTCATAGGGGTTCTGCTAACAAATTTCCAGCAGTCTAAACCTCGAAACAAAGGTTCTGCCAATGATCAGTAGCGCTGTGGAATATGAACGATTCGCTGTACGTTCAAGGACCCTTCCCCCACTCCCGACCATCATTTCCCCCACTCCATCTCCGTGAAACGTCGTCCCGTTGGAGAGGGGGAAGGAGGCGAGACCATGTGTAAAAACGGCGATTCGATTGCTGGAGTTAGTCCAAGGACGATTAGAGAGGAGTGAGAGTCGCGGGAGAGAACGAGAGTGTACGCGAGTGTCGGCGAAAGAACGGGAGAGAGAGGGGACAGTTGTGTTTAATATGAGAAACGGGAGACACGGTTACGAAGAGGCAAGTAGAAAACAAATTCAGATTTTTCGTTCGTTCACATTTTGCGCTATATCTTTGTTTCATTTTTCTTAATGGCTCTCTTCCCCTCCTCCTATCCCGATAGCGTCCGTCCTACACTAGTCACTGTTGATCTCTCTTTTTATGTGCACTGTCACTCAACGATTTCGAGCAACTGTCGCGTTTTATCGAGCTGTTTTGTAGACACAAATTGTAATCTGAAAAATGAATTTCATGGGAACATCGTGTTACACTTTCATTTTATTCGTTCTCTAAAATATTATTTTTAATATAATGAAAAATTCATACAGTACTTATTCAGCACAAACTGTACACACGTGGACAACGTCGACAGCAACGTTCAGATTTCTGAGAATCGCGAATTCGAGGTCGTAGTTTTTCCGATAGTTTAGTAATCTAGAGTAAATGTCGTTCAAAAATTAGAAACATGATATAAAAAACTTATTTTAAGAAAATATTTTAAATAGTTTTAGAAAGACTATTTTTTTACAAAAGTTTTCTACAAGATATCAAAAAGCTGCAGTGAAAGGATTAAAAAGTGTTGAAACTAATGATCAAACGTTCATCCAGCTTTACAATTCAATTATTAACTCAAGTGTCCAGTAACTCTCGATCGAAAATATATGTCCCTCACAGAATACAATTTCACGTCGAAAAGTATCCGTAACATTCTATGAAAAAAAAGAAAATTCTGAAAAAAGTTTCAGTATCGGAAAGAGTCGGATCATCGCTCGAAGCTTATTGAGTGGGCAGTGTGCGCACACCGGCTTTCATTTTCCGTTCGATTCTCTCTCTTAACGAATCTAACAATTTCACAGCTCGTGTATGCGAACAATTTTTTTTGTTCACCTTTTTGTAGAGGTCTACTACCATTCCACCACTATTGTCTACTACTCACTGGCACCTTTCTTCACTATTATCAAGATGCTCTCGTGTGCGTGTCCGTGGTTCGATACGTGTGTGTATGTGTGTGTGCATTCGTTTTTTGTACCACCACTTAACCACACACACACACACACACACACATACACACACTAGGTGTGGGGGCACGTTTTTAGTACCTGAAAAGTACTCTACTCTTCTCGACCGACCACCCGACCCAACCCCCCGAATACTCGAAACGAGCAAACGGATTGGTATATAAAAAGCCATTTCCTTTCGATGGGTAGCCGCTGGATATCTGCCCGCAAAGTTACGTAATGCAAATCGATTCTCTCCTGCCAGGCTTCCTTTTGTTTCTCCTTTCTCCCCCCCCCCCCCCCCCCCCCGCCCCTTCGAACACTATAGTCTCTATTGTTCGACTTTTTCGTACACGTATATACACACATCGACGGCCATGCGTGTGCATATATACATGTAACCGCGGTAGAACCTTTTAAACGGAGTCTCGAAGGCACGCGATAATCACTGTCGTTATGTTCACCATCGTCACCATCGTTCATCTTCATTGTTGTTGTTGTTCGTATCGATACGAGTCTTTGACTGGGACTGCGCGACTCGTGGGCCAGTAAAGGAACGTGATTCTCGACGAGTGGAGAGTTAACCAAGCTTCTCAGTGATTGTTTAAATCAAACGACTATTTAATTGTACAATTTTTAATATAAATTTTTAAGTATATTTCACTTAAATAGCACCACGATGATAATAAGAATTTTATCTTGCATAAAATCGGTACAAATGACTTCTCAAACTTTATATATTCAAAGTATAAAAAATAAGAATTTCAAAGGAGGATGATACATCTAAATTTTTCAATTCTGTACTTTATACGAAAAATGAGGAAAGAATCAGCAGTTTGGCTTTCATGTGGCTTGTATAAAGTTATACTGGCAATACTGCGGCTATCCCCACCCCGTTTACTGCTGGCAACATTTCTTGTTCCCGCCATTTTGGCCTCGGCTAGCGACCAAACGGAACCACCCCGAAAATCTCAGTTGTTCAGGCCTGGTCTTAACGATCGCGTTTCTTCTTATCGTACGGCTGTGACTGTCGTTACTCTGGTCCGACTGAAATTGACAAATTGCTCAAGGCCAACGTCCCCAACAGATGTCAGTAAGTATAGGATTATTTATACTAAAATTGGATACGGTTGATTTCACCAATTAATTAATAACACAGAAAAAAAAAACATTGTAAAATAACACAAATTATTGTGTGGTATTGCTACTCCTTCTGCAGTACTATTTTACGAATTAAGGAAACTAGAAGAAATTATGTAGTGGAAGAATTCATGGGTGGCCTTGATCGTTCAATTAATTTCGGTTCGACTATAATTCGTTATGGTTAAATTAACCAATTGTTCGTTTAGCTCACAAGATCGATGTGGACAATAGAAATTTGTAGAACATTCTCTTTATCATATCATACATGGACATTTTTCTTGGTAGCTTTTATAACATAGAAGGTGGTTATCCACAGAAGTCTGCAGTTAAATTCTTTGCTGACATACTTTTTCTATTGCATAACAAAATGAAGTACAAAGTATGTATTACACAGTTTATGACGCTTCGCTTTGTTTCGTTCTACGGTAAATCCTCGATGAGTGTTCGAACTCATTCGACTTTTTAATAAGGTTTAGCACAGTGATAGATTTTGGCATTCTGAAGCCAATGATATTTGTTTCATCCGCATATGTTCAATAGTTTATGAAATATTTAATATTCAGTACAGAGGAGCATTAAAACACTAATCTAGGATTTACTGTACTTCGAACAATCGAATATTCTATCCAGATAACCACTGTCTATCACTACCTCTAGTAATATATCACTGTTAAAACTTCTTCCACACGTGTGCATACCTAAACGAACGCTTCTAAACAAGATTATCGATACGAACAACAATAATTCTCTGCTAATCTCGAAAAGGATCGTCGATCTATCGTGCCGCAACTGTTAGAGTTAAACCGCGTGTTTAAAATGGCCGCGTACTAGTCAGAGCCGTGTGCAAAGCAAAGTTTTCCTGATTTCTTTGACTTCTCTGCTTCCTCTTTCGAGATCAAACGGATTGAATCTTCTTCGTTGAATCGATCTAATTTTCCTTTGATTGCTACATTAAAATCTTTCGATGTCGATCGAAACCACTTTCACCGATAAGACAGGGTGGAGGGAAATTGGAAAACTGGAAACTTTTCTTCGCTCCCAGTTTTATCCTCGTACGGGGGAGGAGAGGGGGCAAGGCAAACTTGTGGATCGAGTTTCATTCCCGTTGAAACGGAATTACGATAGCTCGTTTCCGCTAATACCGCGACGGTAACTTCTCGCGTAACACTATGAAACAATAATGGTTTGCCTGGCCTACCAACCCTCCCTCGTGATACGCCACTTTAAGCTATGGCTGCAACATCTATTTACACGAGCATGAATCGTTTATTGGAAAGGGGGAACAGTATGGTGATTGGTGAAATTTCGAGAATTATTTAACAATTTAGTTTTCGTCAGCTTTGATCCGTGGGCTACTGCCCCAAACATTGAATAAATGACTTTTAAAGATCTTCTATCGAAATGAGATTGTGGTTTAATATTTGGACAGAATAAGTTATTATTTTTTTCTATTCACACAAAATATGAGATTGATCTGTATAAATTTTTATTTGAGTGAACCTCTTTTTATAAATACGTTTTGCGATCTTGTAATAGTTTTCTTATGAAAATGGTCGTGTTAAAGATGATACGAACAGTTGAAAATTATCCTGATGATCGTGTTTTCTGTCACAGTGCAGATACTATCATAAATAGAGTGCGGACATTTATGCAAATTTACAATTTTAGACATTCATATAAAAAAAACAATATTGCATAGAAATTTTTATAATGTGGATTTTAATACTAATAATAATGCGTGAATAATACTGAATTTCAACTGGAATCTTTATTTTGCTAGATTTTGCAGGTCAGGGAATGCTCTAAATCTCCTAATCTAAATATGTAAAATCGATAGTTAATGTATAAATGCAATTGCAGTTTTGAAAAAACTGAGATGAGCGCAATCTATATATCTTATTTTCAACGTAACTCATCTTTTTATTATCGAAGTTGAATTACCCTTTGATCTTGATTTCTGTGAAATCAATCAAAATTTAATAGAATCACTGACACAGATACTGAGATGAGCGCAATCTATATATCTTATTTTCAACGTAACTCATCTTTTTATTATCGAAGTTCAATTACCCTTTGATCTTGATTTCTGTGAAATCAGTCAAAATTTAATAGAATCACTGACACAGAAAATCAACTTTTTAATTAATCCTTGGATTCGAGAATTAATCCGCAAATATTTGAATTCGAGTAGATCTAAAATTCAAGATAATAGAAAATTCGATAAACTTTGATCAGGTTCATTATTTTATTCAGTACCTAGAACTTTTAATTGACTAGACAAATTTCTGCTTGATTCCAATTTCCGTGAATTAATTCCTAAAAATCTTTTTTGGCAGCAACATCCACTGCCAGAATATTTCATCCCTCCATTCAAGGGATCAATAAAATTTAAAATCGTGGAGTTACCAAATTCGTTCCTCATTTCTACTAAACGATTCGCCAAAAGATTTCGTCAGGCACGAAAGCATCTCTAGCGTTTGACACGTTAGTGCGCTTCTGTTTCTAGTTAGCAATAAATACAAAAAAAAAAAAAAAATAACAAGACGAGGAAAAATACGATTAAACGAAATTTAGAAAGGAATGCTCCGCGATGGAATGCGTACGGCCAGATCACGATCCCTAGGCATTGTTTCTTTAAATATTCTCGTGCGCGTTGCACAACGCGTTCCCGCTACTAATTCGGCAATCTTATTTTCATTTTTCAGGGCAATGCTTAAACGTCCGAGACCGGGACCGTTTGCGATGCAAGTCCGATCGAATTTGCCGCAGTTAACCGACCAAAGAAAAACGAACGAAATCGATCCGATATTAATTAGTGATACTATAACACGGGCCATGATATGTGCTCGTTCCACACGACCGTTTTAATAATAACAATGATATTCATATCCGAAAGCAATGACCAATCATGATGTAATATTATACATGAGTGTTTTTTCCTTTGCCTAAACGTGTTCTTCGTATAACCCTCTCACCGTTCCCGTTCATCGTCGTCTCATATCTGTATCCGAATTCGAACGATTTGAATCCGAGTGTTCGATCGATCGGGAACTTAAATCGAAATGATACGTTTTCGTAATATCTTGGTGATTCTTATTATGAATTAAAGTAGTTCTTCTTTGACGTGCAAACATTGGAAACCGATTTGATACTTAGTTTTTAAGATGACGGACGGAATTAGGGTGGAAAGTATTTTTCGAATATCTTTCTTTTATCATTATTTTTCAGTCGTGGATGAGAAAGTAGTCGCTGAGAGTCAAATTGGGAATATATTAGGAGTGTAAATAAGTAGTCTAGTTAAAAAATAATTTTTTATTAATTACTAATGAAAGTCATCAATATCTTACGAGGAACTAATATTTTTAATTTAAGTTCGAGCGCTTTTTGGGACAAATCGTGAACGTTTCTTTGTCGAATTTTATTTCTGACATTTCCAAGAGACAATCAAATTTAACGATTCTTACATCGAAGGATGTATTTGAGAATAGGTAAGTTTTCAAGTTCGTTTGAATCGAAACGATATATTGGTTTAAATGTGTCGAATGATTTTGGAACTGCGACGATGCAGTACACAGGGTATTAAAGGCGAAAAACCACTACCATGAATTTCAGTATTTATTTTAACATTCTGTATACAATTTCCAGTCGTGGAAGATGCATAGAATTATTTTTTTATATCGATGTAAGTGCAAGGCGCCCCCAGTAAGGTGCAGCCTTTCGATATTTTTGGTAATCGATGCAGTCGATCCATTTGTTAAATCTTCTTTTTAATGCGAAGACGTGGGTGAAACTGTCAGTTTTCCGGGTATTTATTTGTTACTGAAATATTTGACGTATAAAAGTTGAACAGGATCGAAGCATTCGGGAGAGAAAGGTGAGGATGAACACTTAAGTCATTCCAATCGTGGAACGCTTGTTTCTTTATTGAGAAGACTTATGTGATGGGATTTTCGACTTCCATCATGGTATAGATGTGGATCATAAACGAAAGATCGGGGTATTGTTCAATACATTTTTTATATAGACGATACGTACTCTTACACCTGTTGTCTGTTTTGCTAGAACGCAGTTTAACCCTTTGTCTGCTAGATTACATTCGAATATTTAAATTTTCAAATGTCCAAATTTGCAATTTTTTCAAATTCTCAGAATTTCAGAATTTTAGAATTTTAGAAGTTTAGAATCGCAGTACTGGAAAATTTCAGAATCTAAAGATTTCAGGATTCTTCAATTTCAGGACTAGAGTTCAGGATTATACTTAAAAATGTAATATTTCACGGTTTTAGAATATCAGAATTATAGAACTTCAGTATTTCAAGATTTCAAAGTTTCACGGTTTCAGAATTTTGTTATCAATTCAAAATTTCCTGATTTCAGAATTTTGTTACCAATTCAGAATTTCAGAAGTTTTTACTCGTTCGATTTCTGGCATCAAGGGGTTAAAGAACATTATTTCCGTTGAAGTACACCCGTTTACTCTGTACATAGAGAACGTATTGCTTTCAACGTGTTGTACCCGTGTTTGAGATTGGTGTCCAAAGTATTTGTTTCTAAATTAGCTGCTCGAGCACACACCGAAATTTCCGTTGACAAAATCGATGACGTAGTCGTAATTGGCTAATCCTAGAGGAGGATGTTGCACCAACCGCAACGTGTACAGTATTTTCCATCTCAGCACTTCGCCAGTATATGCTAGTGGATTAAGTAAACTATCGTGTTTCCAGCGTATACTATTATCAGCACCTTTATCAATGTCAACGCTAAATATGTGGCTATTTTTACACCTTCTGGTTAAACAAGAAAATCTTCGAGTGCCCTTAATTTGAAAAAAAAAAGAATGCTTTCTTAACGAAATAATGGATGATTTTAAGTGCCATAAAAATCGATCGATCTTCTCGATTTAGTCCATCGATTTGATTTGAGGAAAAAACGGTGGAAGAAAATGTATGGGTGAAAACGATGTATTGAGAATAGTATTGTAAATAGTAGTTGTTTATCTCTGTTTTATAAATGTTTCGAATCGTTGCTTCATTCTACATTCACTCTGTGTAACATCTGAAACTGTCTGTACTCTATTTTCCAATTCTATTATTTGTTGAATTCTGATTCTTCTCCTTCTAATAGAGCTACTGCTAATCACTATTTCTTGCATAAAATAAATTTATCAATAATAGTAAATTATTCGTAATAATTTATATGAATAACTTTTGCCCGAAACGTCGTGTCGTGTTAATTGTAACATATGTCTGACTATAAACGAACCAATTTCCCTTGCTCTAATAATTTTATCCCGAATAGACTGAAGACTGCTGTAAAAGTAGAAATGTTTTTAGTATATATGTTTTGTGCTAGTCAGTTGTCTCTTTAAAACATTTAAAAAGTATTATATGACAAGTCTAAAGGCTAGTAAAAGAAGTAGCTCTTGTCCTACCATTACGAAGTTTGTCTGATCATAGAAGATCTGTTTCCCCTGTCTTGTTCTTTTCCTCGATTGACTTTAGTGTTACCTCATTCTTTTCATAACATCTTCCATGCTCATTGTCTTAACGATGTTTCGAGTAAAAGTTATTCAGTGTGATGGAATGTAAAGAAAATTTGGTTCACTGACGATATAATTGTTAAAATTTACGAATTTAATTTGCAGGAGTGAGTTAAAACCATTCCTTTCCCTTTGATGTACAAATGACACAAAATTCATTTCCGAATTCTCTATCAAAGAACTAAAAGGGAGACTCCAATAGGACTACCACTTTGTTAATAAAATACCTATTGTTATTAACAATCATAACAGAAACAGTTTATAATCTTCATTATACAGTACTCCATATTCGAAACTCCGTAATTATATAGCGATGACAAGTGATAATATCCTTTTATACGATGTATATAAATACACAGGTACAAGAAGAATCGAAAAGATGTTAACAGAATTTTAAACAAAGTCAAAGAGACCGATGAAAACAAACAATTATAATTTTCTTTCCACAAGGGTTAACTGACAATTGCATTTATTATTACCAGAACTACTTCTGTATCTTTATCATTAGCAGTACCTCTATCGACAAATCTGTCGTTTCACCTAAAAGTTACGCTTCGAGCAAAACGATACTTTCTTAAAAACGTAGCACTATTTCAAAACTGCTTTCCTTTCCCCGCGTAAATCGCTCCACCCCGTTTCTCCACCGCGACGGTGTGCTTGACGATGAGATTAATTGCCTGATTTCTCTCGATTCTTTTTGTATGTCCCGATGGCCGATCACACGGTAGAGGGTGCCACCGATTTGTCCCGTGAGACGCAGCAAAAGCTTCCCGAACGAAAGCGAAACGACCGATCACGCGGCGGAGCTCGAGGACTTCCTCTCCTCCAGATCAGGTACACTTCAAATCGATCCTCCTCCTAACATTCAAATTTCTATACACTCGTTGCACCAATGAAACCTTACAAAAATTTTTAAAATCCTAAATTAATAGATATACTCGCTTGTAGATGACTCCAGATGCGATACCTTTCTCACAAATGTCCAATCCATTACAGATTGGTACATATACTTCCTTAAACCAATCTTGAAAGATCCCCATGTCTGACACAACTGGATCTGTCAGGTAGCCTTATCGATGAGTTCGCTAAGTAGGTTCAAGACGAAATGTTCCTATCCTTTCCATTCCTCTCATTTCTTCATTATAGCAACAAAATTTACCTGCTTGTCGAAATGACTTTGGAGGACCTGCAATGATCGTATAATAATCGTCCCAGGTGTGACAGAACTGTCAATGGACAAACCGGAAACAGACGAGGAAGAGGAGGATAATTGGAAAGACGCGTCCCCTCTGACCCCAACGTGCAGTCCCACCAAGCGTTCTCCAAGATTGCCCCAGGATCAGAAACCTCTGGAAAAGGTGGAGGTAGACGTGTGCCAATTCTATCCTGCCAGCAGCAGTTCGTTGGAGGACGTCATCATCGCCGACATAAGTCCCACCTCCCTGGACATGAAGATAGCTGCCAGGTACACCCACGACGTCACGACGGGGGAGGAAAAAGTGGCGCCAAAGGTGAAATTAAAGGCGGACACGTCGGGGGATGAGAGACCGACCGATAAAGTGCCTGAACCGGAAGCATCATCTGTCCAGAAGCGACCTGATCAGGAGAGGAGAAGAGAACTGAGGCGTATGGACTCGGTGGAGAGGATGTCCACATCCAGGGAGACTTTGGTCAAACAAGAGGAGACTGAGAAAAGTGCCAATAAGAAGATATTCAAGAAACATCACTCTGATCTTGAGCATAGAAGTGTAAGAAAGACGATCGACGAGATTGTTGAAGCTTCCACCAGAAGCCTCGACACACTCGAACTCGAAGAATCGAAGAGAATGGACCTAGAGTACATCCCGATGTCGAAGGAGCACAGGAAAAGTCTCAAAGAGCAAGAGTGTATCGAACGAGTCAACGAGTTCCTGTCGAAGCACAGTGGTCTGAGCTACTCCGAGTACGCTATCCAGGATCCAATCATCGTCCAGTCCCCTCAGGATACAAAGGAGCAACGAGTACGTCCATCCAGCTTACACGAGTTAGAGAAAGCTCGTCCAGCCGAAGCTGTCCAGGCGAGTAGCATCCAAAGATCAGAGGATGCAATGAAATACACTCCTGAAGAATCAACGAAGACACCATCCACGATAGTGTCAGAGAAACTAACGATCAGTGATCGACTTCCAGTGGCCATCGAAGTCTCCAAATCCGTTTTGACCCCAGAGACAGAGGTGTCAGTGACTAAACGGCGGAGTTCAATGAGGAAGAGGACGTTCTCCAGGGAGTCGTCCAGAGAGTCCCTGTTGGACGACACCAAGAAGGAGGTCAGGATCCAGGAGAACGTCGAGGAGATCTACTTCGAGGAGCCCAGCGAACAGATCACTGATATGTTACCAGAGGTCCAGTTGGTCAAGGCCAGGATCATCACCGCTGAAGAGGCAGCTGCCAGCCGAATCGAGGAGCCTCCAGCTAGGATAGAGGTGCACTCTCCACCGGAAGTGATAGTGGTCTTGGACTCGATCCGTGTGAGAAGTGGACGGGTACCTTCGCCGGAAAGGGTGGACACCTCGCAGTTACAGCTGGTCAGCCTGGCGAAGTCCACGTCGGAGAACACTTTGGTCGAGGAAATGGACGATGAGAACAGGGTATCCGAGAGGAACATCAAGGCTGAGATTCTGTTGGATTTGTCCAAGGTTCCTGATATTGCGGAGGTGGCGGGGAAGACGACAGATGGGGAGAAGAGGAAGGAGAGGAAACTGAGCAGAACTGGTAGCGAGGGATCGAAGAAAGGTAGTTTGTTGAGGGCCAGGCAGAAGGATCGAGAGGGATTTAGAATCGGAAGTCTCGCACTTCCGGATCAACCGGAACTCACGATTCTGGTGGAGGGCAATGCGACGGAGAGGAAGAAGACGATGGACGAGGAGAGGGAGAGGAGAGTTCCTGAGGAGGGCGAACAGAGGATCGTTAAGAGGTGCGTAGTGCAATGAAGTGCTTTTGGTGAATTTGCATAAATTGCCGCAATCTAATAATTTTCGAAAATCATGTATTGTCGGCACATAATTAACAAACATAGTAGATTATTTACTGATACGTTTAATATATTGAAGCTATTAATGCTATATCGATGATTTATTATCATAGCGCTGTCTCTGGCATCTAAAAAGTTATAAGCCCTGTTACTTTTAACCTCAGTCTGCCCTACTATTATTATTATCTATTTATTATTTTTATTCACATCACTTATCGACCTATTTTATTTCCGTTTGAACGACCAGTCTCGTGGCTAAATACCCGCAGTTGAAGGGTTAAATACATTAAGAGTTGCCCCGATTCGAGCGAAGCGCACAGAAGTCGCCGCGCTTAGATCGAAATTCCCGTTTTGCTCGCACGGTAATCTAAATTACCCCGCGTCGGGGCTTCGAATGCCGATTAATGAACAACGTTGTTTCCCGTCTGGCCTGGCCCCGGCTGGATTACAACCGAGCGTGTGGCCCGTTGGAAACACCGAGAAACGTCGAACAATTGGTCGGCGCGATCTGGGTCGCCTGGAATAACACACGGAATGTTTCGCGACCGGAAAATCGTGTGGTCGTACACTTTCGTTTTTTTTTTTCGCCGGGGCCGATCATTGAAACCGAAATAGGCACGAGTAATCAATTATTTCTCTTTCCGGTGGTTCGAACGTCTCGGAGGCCACTGTTTCAATCGTCGTCGAACGATCAATCGTTTCCAACATTTCCGCCCACGAAAACGTGAGCACCAACGATCTTACCGGAAGTTAGGTAAATTTTTTTTTTCGAACTTTCATTCTATTGAAACTTCGTTTGAATAGTGGTCGAGTCTGATTTCACGGCAGAGTTTGGAACAATTTTATTCGAGTAAAACTTGTCTCGAACTTCTATTCGAATAAAATTTCATTGGAATAATGCCAGATTTTGATTTAAGCACATCAATTCAGCATTTATTGCAGCATAATTTAAAACAAGACCAACAGCCTCTTAAACGCATATATTTTCGACGATTTATGACTTAAAAAACGAAATAAAGCCTGTCTGGCTACGTACGGTCTTTTTCACTGTGGTAGTCAATATGTTGAACATTTAATGAAATTAAATAATTGTTTGTTAAGTGTCTCATTCGAGAAGAAGTATTATTTTATTATGAAAATTGTAATTTCTACGTTTAATTAATTACAAATGCCGATGTACCTTTTTTTTTAATCTTTTATTTGGTCTACGAAATTCTTTATCGCGATAATGAATTTGCCCATCTCAGTTTCACGGCTCGCCTTATTGCTGTGAGACGTGCATTTTTATTCTTAACGTTGCCTGTCGGGCAGGCAGTATAATCGTGGAACAACAAACGGAACGAACACGCGGTCTGTACTGGGATATTTCGGACGATCGAGGGAAATGCAAAAATTTTCACGTGGCACCAAATGGATAGGGATAGTGTTCGCATGGTCTGGGTTAGGTTCTTTGTGGTACATTGAACAGATTGAGAAGACATATACATATAATGGTAAAACACTTATAGATAGAGTAAGGTGATGGAAGTCTTTGTAACATAATTCGAGAATTTATTTCGAAATGCGAGTTTCGAAGATCGATTATGCAAATCTTAGAAATCTCTAGGGAAACTGTCATCCAACTCGGGAATTCTCGAAACTACATACGTATAAAATCACATAAACCGCGATACTTACGTATCGTTTTATAACTGTAACAACTTCGAAATCTGTCTTCCGGCTACTGTCGACCTATCGTTTCGTCGTTCTATGGCTTCTGCAGGCTTACCACACGTATGATCACTTTTTATTTACAATTCTAACATTATACATAAAAGATACTGCATAAAATTCATTAATAAATACCATTCAGCCTACTGAATTTTTGTTACTGAAATGTACAATACAATATCACTGACGTTTTATTTGTTTCTTTAAATATCTTTTATATAGATGGAAGTAAGGTAGATGCACTAATAAATGAACACTTAAAAGATTTTGTAATTATTAAAGTCGAATTTTAAATAATAATAATAATAGTAATAAATATTTTGCATATGAAAATTAGATTTCTTGATATCTATACCTATAGATGTCAATTTGAAAAATTGGAAAAATGTCGTTAATTAAATTAACAAGAACAAATAAGGATGTCACCAGTGAATGAACAAAGGGTTCAGATATATATTATATAATTTTACATATACAAATATTATATATAATGTTCATTCACTGGTAAGTGGTCATTTACTGGTGCACCCACTCTACTATTTACTGATTCTCATCGAAAAGGACGTTCCCCCCATTCCAACAATCGCGAAGCATATCCGAAATCGTCGATATTCCGCGGACTGAAAGCATCGATCACCGCCCGCTATCATCCTCTTCTTCCCTCTCCTGGCTTTTATCATGCACAGTCCAAGCTTCAAAAATACACGAAGCCGTACAGCAGAGGCTCGCAAGATGCCCGCTGAAACGATTCGCATTCCTCGGTGGCTGACCTTTCGTAACTCGATATTCGAACGATAAAGTTAGCCCGTCGGAGTCGATCGAATATCCTATCGTTCGAAGTTCCATTACAACACAGAAATAACGTTTTTTTCATTCCTACCACCATACACAGATATGCACGAATCAATAAAAAAAAAACACGATTTTATTCAAGTGGTTCGACGCCATATTAGTTACAACGTATCCAAGCCATGTTAATCCTGGTGTGCCAAAAATTCTTTTTCAATTTTTATTTCTTGATTTCACCCTGAACAAGCGATATCAGGCAGTAATGTAAAATTGCTCGATGATTTTATCAATGTCCCCTATGAGTTTAAAAAAAAATTGGAATTTTCAGGGCAACGAAGTTTCCTTATTAATAGATTGTAGATTTTACGTATATACATCAAGATTTTTAGGGCACGGGACAACCAACCCTTCTAGGACTCTTTTAATTGAAAAACGGGGGGTGGGGGGACGAATTTTGTAATAAAACTTACATTAAAAATACACAAACCTTCGACGAACCCTTTATTTGTTTCACCCTGTATACACAGAAACGAAATGGGAAGAGAGAGAGAGAGAGAGAGAGGATCCATCCTGGTCCGTGTTTAGGTCAGGTGAAGAGACGGTCGGCGAATTGGGTTAAAGGGACAGAAAAGTAGTGGGAGCGTGGCCGGAAGGGAAGCCGAACACGAATATAAATATAGAAAAGTGCACAGCCGGGAGACGAATAGAGCGACGATAAAAGATAAGGAGGCGGGCGGTCGAGCCGTGGAAAGGGTGGTGGTGGTAGGAGTCGGAGTGGGACAGCAAATCCGATGCGGGACGGTCTAGAGAAGGACAGACGCAACGGTAACCGCGTAAACCGGTGTCGTTGGACGGAGAGAAGTGTATACCGTGTGTCTAAAACAAGACAAGGACGGAACTAGTGGCAAGAAAGGAATAGAGACGGAAAGCTTTGCCGCAACGAAGCTCGGCGCGGTACTTACTCCCACACGGACCGTTCCAAAGCCTTCCTAACCACTCGTACTCGCGTGGATTTGCTTTACTAACACGTGTGTATACATGAAGATAGTGGTTGTTGTGCGTGTATACCGGTGTTCGTGTTTGTATATGTGTGCAATAGGAGGAGAACGTTGCTGGAGGTGGTTGGTCGCGATTAGTCGTGATTCGGAGCCGGTATCGCGGTGTTCTTCGTTCCCAATAGGGAGGAAGAAAAAGAAGATATATGGGAGGATACATGTGGTTATGTAGCTAGTGTTCATTGTGTTTTTCAGGTGCGCTACTGGGGATGGTTGGGGCGCGAGTGTACGTGAGCGGGTGCACGTGAACGCGGCCAGCGCCACGCTTTTCGTGTACACGCGGAACGGAGTGTGTTGTGTTTATTAGATCAGAGTAAGCCAGTTTGCAGTGACGCACGACCGCCCAGAGACACGCCAGTGAACACCTTGGCTTCGTAGCGGAACGCGAGAGGTGTATATCTTGTGTGTGTGTGTGTGTGTGTGTGTGTGTGTGTTTTTTTTGTTTCGCTCGGGAGTCGGTGTTATCGAAGTGTGATACCTGGTACGTGGTTTTTTTAAGATTTGTTTTTGGGACATGGTGGTGAATTCGCGAGGAAAAGTATTATATCGTTTTTGAGAGATCGAAAATCTTAGTAATCTGATTTTTGATTTAAAGTTTTTTGTTTTCTTTGTGATGTGTGTTTTCGTTTCATTGTTTTGGATACGCTGGCGATTCACGGATGATAAATAGATTTTGTTTTAGAAAACTAGTCCCTTTTTCTATCGCGAGTTATTGTTCCATCTTTTCCATTTTTTCCTGGTGTGCCTCTTGTTTTCATTGTTTGGAGATGGTAGTGATTCGTGTGGAAGAAGTGGATATAAGATTTTAGTGTTACCTATTCGTTTTTATTATCGTGAATTATTACTCCCTTTTTTTGATATTCCTCCTGATACGTATCTTGTTTATTCGATTGAGGGGTTGGGGTAATTCGCGTGGGGAGAGGTGGATCTGATTTTCCAGAGTCACCCTCATTTTCTATTGGAAGTTCTTATCCCGTTGTGTCGTCTGTGCTCTGGTTTTCTTTATTTTTAGGGCAGTTGACAGTAAATGGATACTTGAACATGTGAAGGTTACCGTTATCTCTGCTATAAAATTCCAATACATAGAATTTCGTCGGTTGTTTTTACAGTGCAACGAAAATTACGGCGTTGATCCGTTTGCTTAAGTCAATCGAACTGTTTCAACAACCAGTGTAAGTTTTTTTTTTAATTGTGAAAGGTATCGTGAAATGATCAGATTTACTAAATTCGTAGTCCTCTTTTTCCTTTCCTCGGTGTTTATATTTTTTATTTACATTTGGCGTTCCAGATGTACCCAGTCTTCTGCAGTGAGTTAGTTTGTGTCGACCTTACATTTTGTCTCCTTATTCCATTGCTTTTCCTCTGTTTTTCTGTTTCGTTTTTCTCTTCTGCGTTACGACCAAATGTGCATAAAAAAGTTAGATCTGACATGAAATTTAAAATTCGTTCCGTGTCTTATGTTTCACCCAATTTTGTCTTTTCCCTTATTCAACAATGTGACATAAATTTGCATAGAAAATTTAGATTTTATATTCGTATGGCAGCATGTCTTATTAATCAAATATTCTCTCTACTTTTCCCTGATTTTCCTCGTTGATTATATTTCCATTTTTGTTTCTTTTTTTTTATTTTTAAGTACGGGGGGAAATTTGCATCGAAAAGTTGAATTTTATGTCACGCTGGAAAATGCAATCGATCGGAGTGTCGATTGGATAACGAAAAGCCGCAGGAGAACCTTCGTAAACGCGTTCTTTTTCCGGTTCTCGGATGTGCTTTGTGGTCGGCTTTGTCGCTCGGTTTTGGTTGATTATCATGGACAGTACATATATCTCTGCTTTGTTGGCTGCACTTCCATAATATTTTGATGGTGACACGGTTTCGTAGAATTTCTGAAAAGACAAATGGTTCCTTTGTATGACGTGAATTGGGGGCTATTTAATGCTCATTTGTGCATCGATTATCGATATGTCTGAAATAGTGAACAGGAAATTATTATTACAAGAAGGTAATAATTCAGATTTAATCACATTCTAATTATTTCATTCCTATTTGAATTCAATATTCATTTTTATGGATATCACAATTAAGGTATTTTGCAATAAATTAGGTTATTATATTTGGAAATATCTAGTCTGCATAAAAGGCAACTAAAAAATAGTTGTCCTGAAAATCAACGATGTTTTAATTTTAATTTACTTTGTATATTAATATTTATTTGATTGTGGTTAACTGATACTACGGGAATGGTACACGATACAAACGACGCAACCAAATACACGTGTGTCGATAGCGTTACGTAGTCTTATTCATTGTGAGCCAGCTGCTCGAAGTCCTAGAAAGACGTTGTGACGGAGAATTAGAGATAAGGCACGGGCTCTTTTGTCGGTGATTTATTATACAATACGACGCACTGACAATGGTCGAGTGTGCATCCATGGGACCGGCTAAAAGCTTGTCGACTTTGTACAGGACGTTCCAAAATTGTGGCTTTGACTCACCGTTAAAGCTCATATAAATTAAGAAAAAACAATTATATGCGACAATGATACAAAAATTAAAAACAACAATATAACATGAATGCTATTTTTATCACACATTTAGCTAAATAAATTCTCCAATTCACGAAATCAATTAACCCGCTCACTGAATCTTTTTGGTATCTTGTACGAAACTTAAAAAAAAAAATCAAAAACCAATAGTCATTTTCGGACTATTTGAAACATTTCGAAAAATGTTCTTTTTGTATAAACAATGTGTTTGCTCACGATAAATAACGAATTAATAGTCGCACTAAAACCCTTTTTCTAATGTTTCGCTGTAATTTAAGGAAGGTTCAAAAAGGAAATATACCAAACATTGTGACTAAAATAGTAGAGTAGACGTCCACTGTAGTTAGCGGGTTAATTTCGTTCCGTATATATCGTGACAGAAGTAAAAAAGAAACCCGACGGAATTATAAGATTCCAATCACTTCCACAACAATTTACGAGCACGTAATTTTGATTGTTTTGTTAGATTTGATCTAGAAGTGCTCTACAAAAACTGGAATTAGCATAGACGTCCAGAATCTAATTGCGACAGTTTCGCCATGATCGAGTCATCAACGACACGTAATTCCGTATTGTCCACCTCCACGTCTCCGAATGGACGCGCGCAAGAGAGCCTAGCGACCATAACGTCGCCGCAATTAATGGGTCACCGCGGAAGACCTTTCCATTCGCCGCTTTAGCGGGATTCCGTCTAAACGTTCCCCGGGACTACCAATAAGAAGCCCTCGGAGCCGCTCATTAAGACCGTGCACCGACTTCCACTCGTTTCATTAAAATCTACCGCCTCTGTCACAATTTCGCCTCGTTGCCAAGCCAGGTTTTTTTTCTCTCTCTGAACACGTTATTTCCTATATTCCACGCAGCCCCGAGAAGCCAGAAGGAGGTGTCAGCCCGAGTCGATCGGAGGATAAGGTCGAGGAACCGTCATCGAGTAGGATCCTCGAGGCCTTCGAGGATAGTGGACAGGACCGGAAGAGGCTCGAGAGCCAGCAGGAGGATCGAAGTGATCCGGAGGATCGAGCTCGTGATTATGACAGGATCCTCTGGCAGCAGAAGCGGCCGCTGCTGGAGGAAATCGTCCCGTCCAAGCTCGAGGAGGACACGTTGATCAGCAAGGAACACTCTCTGGAGTACCAAAGTCAAACCCTCGAGAGCCAGTCGGATCATCTGTTGCACGGATCACTCTCGACCTCGTTGGTGGACATATTGAGACCCGTACCGGATAGTTGGCCAGATAAAGGGATCGAAGAAGTCGTCGAGTGTAGCTTCAAGGAGACCCAGTACTCGCCCAAGGAGAAGCAAGACGCTGAGACCCAGACCGAACAGGAGACCAAGAGCACGCAGTGCAGTCCCGAGCAAAGTGTCTGTCCCTCGGAGATCTCTAAAGACAGTCCTCTGCGCGTGATCAGGTACTATCAGAGCCCGAGAAAAGAGGTTCAGACGCAAACTCAAGGGGAGAGCAAGAGCGTTCAGTGTTCGTTGGACGATCTAGGTAGCCTATCGAGGATTCCTGATATTGGTGACAGCTTCGATAGCCCGTCCAGGTCGGATAGAACTCAGGTGAAGGAGTCTAAGAGTATACAGTGTATTCCAGAGGATATTTCGACCAGCCCCGGTAAGTCTACAAGCGGTGCTGGATCGCCTAGCCAGGAGAGGCTATCGCGTAGTCCCAGGAAAGAGGCTGAGGTACAGACCTATCAGGAGTCGAAAGCAGTCCAGTGCAGCGATGATGAGATTCTAGAGGCTGAATACGTCGGTGGAGGGTTTCAGACGCGGTTACAGGGCAGACCAATCAGCTCCGTGTCGTTGAAGACCGAAAGCACAGCGTCTTCTGTTTGTGGCTCGCCGTACAAGGTCCCGACGGTTGCATTCGTCGAGGAACCCATCGTCATGACGGTCACGCAACGGGACCACGACGGGAACGTCAACTGGTCGAAACACTGGGGACCGGAGAGGCTGGTCCAGATCTACCGGGAGCCGAAGACCAGTCTGGGTCTGAGCATCGTCGGCGGAAAGGTTCGTAACCCAACACGCGCCTACATTGTGTGTAGTTAAAAATAAGAGCATAGAGCATTGGCGTAACTAGGCAGGGGCCAGGGTGGGCCTGGCCCTCATAGAATACAGACTGGCCCTCCTGTACAGAAGTTATGGAAATATATATAAAAAAAGAAATCATTCGTCAGTTGGTAAAATCTTATGTTATAAAAAATAAATACATGGGTCGATATGCAATACGCAATCTAGCTAAGTACAAAAAATACAATAGGTACTATCCTCATTACGTTAAAGTATTAAGTGAAATTGTATTAGAATTAAGCTATTTAATTTTTACATTCTACTTAAGCAATAATCCTGCAACATCAATTGAAAGGTAATCAATCAAATTACATACAGGTGCCTGATGGGCAGTGTTATGGGCGAAAGTCAGGGGACCTGGCCCCCTCCCAGAACAAAATTCTAGTTACGCCAATGGCATAGACCGCGTTGCCTTTAGTTATGCTTTGTGAACGGGGACGGGGTCTTTTCGAGCTGTTTTGTGGCGATCCGGGGGGTAATCGAGTAACAGGGATTTAATATTGTTGTTTTGTTTAAACAAACAGCGGTTTCTTGTGATTATGATAGTATTGATTTATTAAAAAATGGAGATACGTTTTTTGGAGAATTATTCTGTATTGTAATTTCTGTTGTTGTTTTTTCTGGCACGATTTTACCAATGTTTTTAATAATTCTCCACGAATTGTTGAGGAAAGTACATATCAATACGAATCATGGAGACTAGTTCTACAAGCATTTCTTAATTGCACGCTTAATTACGTCGTGTACCGAACAGCTAATGGGCCCACGTTGATGGCATTGGTTGATAATTTCAGTCGAGTGAGACAGGCTATACATGAAGCAGAAAGTTGCATTGGTATAAGTGCATTAATGTACCGAATGGCTTCAAGACACGAAAGTCGACACTGTGACTGTGCAACGTAACCGAATTGTCGCTGTTAATTCTTCTACTTTGAGGTTGTTTGGAATAAGTTATATCAAACGTGTAAAATCACAAGTAGTCTCTGTTGTAAAATATATTTCGAATAACGTAATACCTTCTGAATTCAGTTTTCTTACTGGATATTAGTTCGAAATGAAATACAAGTTAGTTATTACCACTATAAAGTAGATAACTTTTTAATTAATTTCAGTAGCATGAAAAGGGATTATTTTGTGGAAGATACTCATTCGTTATTGGTGCCATTACTATTGTTATCTTACGTATAGAAAATGGTTTAATAATTAATTGAATATGTTGTAAATAAGATGTCGTGACTGGAACTTCGATTGTTACGAAGTCTAATCTAATTTGCATTACGTTCAACAATCGGATCACACGATTTGAAATATATGTTTTAGGTCGATCTGCATAATGGCGGTTCTAGTAAATCCCAGAATATATCTGGGATATTCATAAAGAACGTTCTACCGAACAGTCCGGCCGGAAGGACCGGCGAATTGAAGGTAACGTAATGATATTCGAGTTTAATACAAGAATATAATAATGTCGGATTCAATTTCAAACGGAGTATAATCATGTACAAAACGAAAGAAACAGTTTACTATTATATTATACGAAATTTATTCTTCATTTTCGATTCAACAGACCACTATTGTCACTATGTACGGTATTTTTGAACGGGTGGTACAACCTGAAGGAAACTAATTCCACACGAAACAATAAGTCGAATATATAAAATTCAATTTTTCGTATGGTGCTTCGCTTTCGAGATAATCGAATTTGAACATCTGCTGGATACGTGTGTAATTGAATAGGACTTGGCTAACGCGTCTGTTCATTACATTCTGTTTCTACTTACTGTTAGTACCTCTGTAATGAATTTTAAAAATTGATTATCCTTGAAACAAAGCATCGTACGAAACAATTTTACTCGACATTTTCAACTTATTTTTGCACGTAGAATCACCCTGTTTCCGGTTCCATCACGATCATCATTGACATCCTGCGTGTCGTTGGAATTGCTCGCGAACGAAGCCGAGAATCGCAATGTAAACACGGCGAAATTGAAATATTTAATACGCATGTTTTCTGTTCGCGGTTTGCTTGCAGGTCGGCGACCGGATAATCGAGGTCGATGGCGTGGATCTGCGACACAGCACGCACGAGCGGGCAGTTGAGGTCATACAAGCATCCGGAAATCCCGTCTGTCTTCTCGTCCAGTCTCTGGTGCACCTGGTGAGACCTCGCCACGGCCAGGAATATCGATGTGCTCCCCTTCAACCCTCTCCCCCTCCCACCTTCTCTCCCATTCCCTCCGATTTGGCCACATTTCGAACTTATTACCGGTGAATTAGTTACTTCTTGTTCCTCCAGTCAACGCTTGGGCGACAAACTAGTGGAACCTTATTATAATCGACTAGCAAATTAATTTGAACAGTAACATGGAAATGTAAACTTTTTTGATGGTGTTGGTATTTAGTTTGGATTATTTTAGAGTTATTATGAAAAATAGGAGATATAGTGTGTGCAAATTTTGCTGTAATAGAATTGCATGGTATTCATGCGTGTTTGATTTGTGTTTTATAGTAAGTTGGTTTTATTGTGTTTGAGTGAATGCTGGGAGTATTTAGAGAGGATGAATGAAGTAAAATATATTTTTGCGTTGTGACGAAATTCTGTTGATATTGGATTAGAGGGGAAAGAGAAATTTGGCAGTAAATTAATTGAACATTGGTGTTTTTAGTTTGACGGCAGTTCCACTTTTTTGGACCGGAGGGCAGAATATCTTTATTGTTTCCCTGTGTGTTAATTGATCCTTGTTGGAATACCTGCAGAATTTGAAATTGTTGTCAGAGTTGTAGTTAACAGAACTTACACAACTACTCAATAATCGTTTTACCTTAGATCCATTTTTTATTTTTGATGTAACTAAAGTAGTAGTTTGTAGTTAATATAGTTAATTCTATTTAGACCTTTATTGTCATGTTCTATATTTTTTCTGAAACGGGAACAGTAAACTTGTAGGTACTGCTCATGTTTAAATTTATTTTTGTTTTAATTTCAGCTCGACATATTTTATAATTGATAATTAAGTAATTAAAATTTCTGTCGATCAAAAATACAAAAGATAAGTAGTTTCATCACTCTACGTACGTACATGAAAACAAAACTTCTTGCCATTATACTCAAACTTTCAGACAACAATTTTTCAGTCTATCGCTACATTTTATTAAAAACGTTCCGAAAGTTTTACTCCTCGTTGGAACATATAAAACTTCTGAGATACCGTGTCAAAGTTCCGCGATAACGGAAGGACAAATGTCTCGAGTGACAGTGTCACGTGCTGCGGCAAAGATGTCGCAGCTTTGCACTTGTTCTAGCTTAATCCTATAGGTTTCAATTACATTCAAGTACCTCTCGACATTTAGAATAATTTTTCTATAACACTAGAAATAATTTAATCACTAAAAATTCTTTCATATTTTGAAGCTTTCAGATTCAATTAAGAGGACATCATTTTGAAATACTTTCAAGTTGAAATGATATTTATTTCTAATTTGGAAGTCATTCAAATGATTTCTATACATTTTGAAATTTACATGAATGTTTCAGATTTTAAAGATCACATTGAATTTATGTCTCAGGTATTTTTCAAAACAGTTTAGTAGTGTTATAAAAGTCGCGATGAATTCATAAGGCATTATTATTTAAAAAGAATTTAAGGGTGATGTAAATATATTAAATACCAAATATAGTTTTTTTTACTATGTCGTAACACTTTGCTATCAGCATATCGATTAACACATTAAAACTTTATCTGTTCCCCGTCCTCAACCCGTCACTGACATTTTCACATCTTCCGCCAACCCTTCGAATCGAACAATAAAGCACACCCTTGAGGCACGCTCGTATATTTGTTATGATCGTGCGATATCTTGAGAAATCTCGCTTCTTACAAAGTCAGATTAGCTCGACGCGAAACATCCTTGAACACACATCCTCGCTTCGTCCTCGAGTCTCTCCTCTGGCTTTCCTCGTTTCGTTTTTATATTATTATGGTTACGTTCGGGCTGCGTGAAAAGTTCCATCGTTGATGACACAAACATACATTATTCACAAAGAAACGGATTCTGTAGTTGTTCTTGCGGACAGCAGGACGTTAATTTTAATGACGACAATTTTTTAATGGAAACACGAGTTCCAAATGGAAAAAATCAAAAATGGAAGAAGTTATTGTAAAATGGAAATTTTAAATGTAATTGGCATAATTTAGAAGGGATATTCGTCTAAGTAAGGGAGTAAAGTTGAGCTGAAAGTTCGAAGAAAAATACAATATCGTCGTGATCACTGAAATATTTATTCCGAAGAATTATTTTTACAGTGATCCCCAAGATGGAAGATAAATAAAAAAAAAAATGAATTACATGAATCATTTATTCGAAACGAATTACTTTCAAAATTCAATTCTAAATAGAACTCGAAAAATCAGTGATTCTATCTAAAAAAAACTGTCACAAAATATCAGGCGCACACAGAAGTGTAATATTCATTGCACGTGAGTTCCTGTTATTGCACAAAAATAGGGGATGTTGGAAGCATTTTAAATACTCCATAAATATTTCCAACTGAAAAACGACCATTACTTCATCATACACCTAAATGCCAAACGGAAGTTCTAATCTCAGAACCAAATCAAAGCAACATAAATCCACCTGTTCACAATTCCCGAAAAATACGACATTCGCGATAACTTCGAAAAAAAAATAAAAAACAATGATTAATTTCAGTTCGTGGCGAGAAATTACCCTCGGAACATACGGGTCCGCGCGAGTTCTCTCAATTTCAATCGATTCGATCGAGGGGCACGTCGGGGATCGTGTATGAAATTAAAAAGAGAACGCGAAATGGTGCAGAGGGAGAGAACGCAAAAAAAAATGCAGAAGAGGGTAGTTGAGCGGGATGGGTAAAAAAGAACGAATAGCGAACAGAGAGAGAGAGAGAGAGAGAGAGAGAGAGAGAGAGAGAGAGAGAAAGAGGGACACGTAGAGACACAGCCATTATCGGGGAACGGTACCTTATGTGTGTATGTAGGATGCATCGAGGTCGAACTTTCCAATAAACCCGTTGACGAGGGGGGTTGACAGGAGGGAAAAAACAGTGTGAAAGGCAGAAACAGAATGAGAATCGTGGAAATCAGAACAAACTGGTATATACGCTTGGGGGATCGTGTGTGCATCGATGAACGTAGGGGAAGGGGGCGCGCGCGCGCGCGCGATCGAAGGGAAAGATACCTTTGTCACCGGGGACAAATTTCATAAACCGTAAAATGCTGGATTCCGGGAAAAAGTCCACCGATAAAAAGCTCGGAGACGGGACTTTTTGCCGGGGAAACGAGATCGAGATTTTTGAGAGAGTTCGAAAAAAAAAAAATTGCTGTTTACGGACGGTGGGTGCGTTGTTTCGACGAATCTCGCGAAACTGATTGCGTACGTGTAAATTGTGGGGATTCTGAACCAGGAATACACGGTGGTTTTTTCTTTTGAATATTTTTGTGTACTTGAAAGGTTTTTTTCTTTGGAAAATCTTGTTAGGACTGTAAAAAGATTCTTGAGATTTGAAACGTGGTAGTCAATTTCATTTTGATTTGGGTACATGAGAATATTTGCTATAACATACGAAGTGTATATTTTTATTATTGTAGTTTATTAACACTTTACTGACCGGTAGCCTATTAATAGACTTTCAGTTTCAATGCTCATAAATAAAAAGCCTATTACCCTCAGATTAGGGTTAAAAAAGAATATGTTGTTATTCTATTAGAGTCCTTGCATTTTCTCGTGAATGTAAAAAAAACTTGTTAAACTTAAAACATCAACTTTAAACATTTAGATTTACCATTAATATTTAATGTAAATGATACACTTGCCCTAAGAATAAAATTCCTTTTGTATCTGGAAAATTATAAACGATAAAGTAATGCTTGAAAGTACAGTCGTCAAAAAAATCGTAAGGTAAGGGGTTAATCCAAACATCCGAACCGGCTCGATTTAATTCCAATTCATCCCCCTTCTCGGTGAAGATCCCGACAAAGCAGGTCATGAAAACACACACATAGGGTGATGAGAGACAAAGCAAAGGGAGAGTGAGTGAGATAAAAAAAAAATCGACGACGAGACCCACGGATCCGGGGATGTCCGATTGACAATCCGGCGCCCTGGGAGGGGGTTGGGGGTTGTGCGGTTTGACGGAAAGTGTGGATCACGTCGTTGCAACGAGGCGTCCATCATCGACACCATGGACCGCCGCGCCCCTTCCATACCTGCCCTCCGGGACCCCCCTCTGATTCAACACCATCCACCTTCTCTGTCTCTCTCTCCCTTCTGATATGTCGGCACCCGCAGTTTCATACACGAAACCGGCCGGTAGACGTTCCCTGGCACACACCGTGTGCTGTGTGTGCCTCTCAAGAGCGAACCGCGATGCATCGGCTCTTCGGGCGCAAATGCGTCTCGTTCGTAGTACGTTACGTAAGAATCTACGTGAAACGACCGCGAGTATCATTCCTTGTACCGGATATACACCCTCTTGGGGGGGAAGGACGCGCTGCGGCACTTCCGGTAGAACGTTTCCGCGGCACCAAGAAGACTTCGTATCAGTGACCATGTCGTGATTTCTTTTTAAAGTATTATTTCGTTTCCTTTTGGTTAATGTTCGAAGTTAATGTTATTGTGATTTATAATCTGAGAACTTTATTTATTCTTTTAGCTATGCTTTGACAATACATTATTATACTTTCGAGTGACTTTTTGATTTTACTTAACGTTCGACGTTCACACTATAGTGGTTGCCAATGTAATAAATTCATTCTTCTTTTTTTAGGTAAAATCCTACATTTATGTTATCGTGGTTTCTAGTTACTTTTTCGTTTTGATCGACGTTCGATGTTCACACTACAGTGGTTTCTAATTTAATTAATTCATTTCACTCTTTTGATTGAGATTCCACATTCACGTTATCGAAAGTTTTCTAATGTGATAGTTCACTTTTTCTTTTTACCGAAGTTCGACGTTCAGCTCCGCCGACAGAGGGTGAAACTTGACGGCGAAACTGCACGTTTCTCGACGGGAACACACAAGCAACGATCCGTCCAAGATCCTTGAGCCCCAGTCAGTGGAATGCGTAGCCAGTCTCGTGCGAACCCCCTCGGTCTCAGCAGAACACATATTAATCACGTTCCAAGCTGCGGCGCGGCGGCGTCTTGGCGGGGGAGACTCACTGTGTTATCGTCGATGCCCGCGGAATTGAAACGCGTCACGCTGTTAAATTACAGTTATTCTGGCAACAATTCAACAATCCGCCGAACGAACACGCTTCATCCGCTCGCGGCCGCGGTAATTTAATCCGAAAAGGTTCTTCCCCGACGCGCTGGACGGCGTCCATTTTCTTTTTCCTCGGGCAGTCGTCGCGTACAGTGCGTTTCCTCGAGTGTTTGGTCCGACAGAAAATGTTGCACAAGTTCTGTTACCTTATTACTTAGTATTGTACTTCTGTATCTTTTGAAGAAAAATGGTGGATCGATGTATTGATTTAACGGAAGTATCGGTAACGTGCAATATTTTCTGTGGAACCATGGGAATAGATCTGGCCATACTTTAAAACGTTGGGATGACAATGGAACGTTTTGAATTCCCAGAACGAGAACGAAGGCGGCCAGAGCGAAGACAGTGGAAGACCAGGAAGAAGGCAGAGCACCAGAAGTCGGTTGCCCGCGTCTGGGGCCTCTACTACCCAACGCCAGAACACGTCTTCTGTCTCTCCGGTCAGGTCCACCACGCCGGAAGTGACACAGGTGGGTCGTTTCCTTTAGTCCAAACAGTCGCTGCTTTCTCTTACCTACACGAATCTATCTGAAATAGATTCCGTTCCGTCTATCAGTATCATCAAAAATTGTGTCTTTGAAGATATTTGTCTGTGTTGCAATATGAATCGATGCATATTATTATATTTGAATATATTCGATGCCTGTTGTGCTTATTATTGGGTTGAGTCTGGGAGAAGATTTCACTAGGATAAGTTACTAGTATAATAATATTAGCTTGTCGTGATAGGAAAATAGTGACC
The DNA here is from genome assembly GCF_001272555.1 of Dufourea novaeangliae. NCBI lineage: Eukaryota > Metazoa > Arthropoda > Insecta > Hymenoptera > Halictidae > Dufourea > Dufourea novaeangliae. Next base: position 3,984,729 of record NW_015374150.1, on the reverse strand, counting down.
ATAGTGTCGTGAAGTTTGACGTTGATAGAGTTATAATGGTTAATAGTTTATGTCTGTCAGTAGATTCGTGATAGATTAAAACATAATATTATTTTACATATTTCAGTCAAAGTCTCTCCTTTGAATTTATTAGGTGTTTACAGAAGCAGTCGATGATTCTCCTCGTTTTCGATAACTCATTTTTCTACCAAAAGTTGACGTCTTTGTTGATAAAATAAAATGAAACAACAATACCAACTTAATCCTGTTGTTCTCCTCGGGTCTATGTGACCCGAAATGAAGATTCTATTTTAATAGCTATCATGTTTTCAAATATTTGGTTTTAGTATCGAACATACTTAAATTGCACGTCCACGTATGGTGCTTGCAAATAGTAAATATTAGAAAAAATAAGAGACTTTTTCCTCTTTCATTTTTTTTCTTTTTATAATTTGGAAATGACGAGTTAAGGGTCGGGGCGTTAGAGGGTTAACACACTATAATTAACAATAACCAGTACTCACTTTCTCGCATGAAACGATCACTTCCTTCCAATTATCAATGCTACAGTGTACTAAAATCATTAAACCACCAATCAATCCAATCCTCAACGCTACCAAACACCAAAGACGAATCCATCGACAAAGAGGCTAGACCGAAGATCGTCGCGAAATGGAGCCTCGCCGATCGAATTATAATTAGCTAATGGGATTCGATTCTCACGGCGATCGTTCGCAAGAAACTTGGTGGGGAGGTCTTGATCGAACGACGGCGAGAGGGTGGAAGGAGGCGAGCATGCGGGAATATTCGATTGTGTTCGATGTAAATTAATTCGCACGGACGGAATCAATTGTTATGACTTGGAACAGTGTTTCCCAACCTAAAATAATACCCACATAACGTCGACATTAAAATATCTGAACTGCCTCCACCCACAAAAAAAATACGTACCTCATAAGATGTGCCCTTTGATGTCATGTAAGTTCCACGCCTAAAAATTTTCATGAATAAATTCAAAATTTCCAAATAGTAAGTCCGTATTAAGTAATTTTACTTGTAAAGTAAAGTATACCGTTAAGTACTTATTCGAAGTGATGAAATTAGCTCAAACACCCTGTATAATTGCAACCAAAAAGAACTTCGACAACCCTCGAGAACATATTTTGCGATCCTCAGATTGGGAACCCGTGACCTGGAGGGTTAGCGGGGGAGGAGATCCTCTTGTGGATCTCTCTCCTGATTCTGTCAGTCGGTCTCGTCGCGCCACTCAAGACTCTATCCCCTCGGATCACCTCGATCCATCCTGGATCCTTGGATTTACGATCCGGAACACTTACGCGGCAGCCGCTACCAATTTTAGAAAATTGCGCGCGCGTGTCTCGATCGTTTCGCGGAATTAATACATCGGGCGTCCCTCGTGCAACCACTACACGCACCTGATTATATTCGATTGATAGTGAATTCTAAGTTTACACCGGCTATAGTTGTTGCGCAAACCAGATACCAGATCTACGGAGGATGAACGCGATCCCCGACGTTTCAGCGTCGCGGAGATCCAAAATGGAGCAGACACTGTTCAAAGTTTACGCGAAAATCGTCCATTGGGACACTATTGTTGCTTCGTATTGCCATGGACAGCGAAATGTATGTCGTTAATTTTTTTACGACAATACCGTAACTCAAAATTTGCAGTTCTTTAGTTGTTAGCGTAGAAAAAATTATTGGTGTCTGTGTTTTTTGGCGGTTGAATTCTTGAACTCTTTGAATAGTTAGACTCTGGATTACCTTGTAGTTTCTCTAATAGAATCCTGATCATTGTAGACCACAAACACGAGGAACAATTTCTATAATTCAGATCGTTGTTTACAGACGAAACTAAGACTTGTTGTCTCAATTTCCTTAGGGAGCAGCGGGGGACGAGGAGAAGCAGAGTGGTTCGAGGTCGGATTTTCGCAGGCAGAGCACAAGAGCATCAGATGGCGCGGGATCCAGCGCGCGAAGGTAAACAAATCGACGACAAACATGGCTTTTATATTCGCCTGATTCGTTGCCCACCGTCGAACCCTCCACGTGACGATTAATTTCCCAGATCCTCCATGAAGAAGTCAATTCGGAAGAAGGCGCCGTCACCGCCTTCTAATCCGGGGATACTGCGTGAAGTGAGCGAGGAGAAAGAAGATAATGTTTCGAAGCCGGAACCACCCAGACGGAAGTATTCTTCGGACGAGAGTTCCGAGGAGGACACGAGGGATCTCGAGGGTAACATTTACACGAAAGCTGGCATGGAGGTAATTGAGCAAAAAAATAAAAGAAATCTTGTAATTTGTCAGTAAGATTTGAGGTTCCACGGACACAAATTTCGAACACGTTGAAATGATTCGTTGCAGATCTCGAGGAAAAGCGCAGGAAATGTGAAACGATCGAAAGCGGAGATCGAGGCTGATCCTGAACAGGAGGACGAGTTCGGTTACACGAACAGTAAGTTATTTGATACTTTTAAATAATAATAATAATTTGAAAATATTGATTTTGTTTTCCACTTTAGCACGTCGACTGTCACAGTGAAAAGGGTCTTACATAGCCAGACATAACGTTATTACGTTAAAATCGTCGAAAATATATGCGTTTAGATAATAGTTGTTGGGTCTGTTTTAAATTGTACTGCGATATTAATTTCACGCATAAATTTTGTAATTGTATTTAACACTACGTAATCCCCCTGAATTTTTTATCGGACGGGGTTAAACGAAACTATATCGTTACAATAAATACCACCTCCTAAACAATACAATGGGTTCTCCAAATAGACATAGAATTAACGATTCTCCATGACCACTCTCATTCATGAATTACGAATTCATGTTTGCTGATCCCCGTGCATGCAAACAGACCTGACAGAGAGCACCATTTTGTTTTTCAGTGAAAGTTCAAAAGAAGTATCACGGGCTTGGCAACAAAGTGCTATTAGTCAAGGTGGAGAAGGACAGGCGTGGCTTGGGGATCTCCCTAGCCGGGCATAGAGACAGAAATCGGATGGCGGTGTTCGTTTGTGGCCTTAATCCGAAGGGCTCGGCTCACAAAGGAGGCGAGCTGATGGTCGGTGACGAGATACTCGAGGTGAGACAACCGCCATTTTACTTTATCCTTTTTCGGCCTCCGTTAACGTCTTTCCACCATTGGTGTCCTGTTCGGCGACGTAATAATCGATATTCAACGGTGGCTTTCCGCGCGACGAAAAGGTACTTAATTGGGTGCGAACCTACTATCCACTCCCCGATATTGATTTCGGACCAGGGAGCCGTTGAAGTTATTCATGAAGTCGCCTCGATTTGTTCGACCTTCTGAATTATATTTGTCTTGTGTACGTTACGTTTGGTGTACTTAACGCCGTGGTTTATTTAGACGTTTTGTCAGCCCATTTATTCACATCTTTAGCCATTCGTTGCATACATGTATTTTATTTATAGTTAATTCGGATATATTATTTCTATATAATTTTGTGCATTTAATACTAATGTAGTATTTGTATATGTATATATTTTTTATATTTAATTGGGATATATTATTTCTATCTAGTTCTTTGTATTTAACATTGGCATACCATTTATATACTTTTCTTATTGCACTACATTGTATACTGTTTCGAACGAATCCGTTGAAAATCGATTAATTGAACACAGAAGATGAATGGAAAGAGTTATTATATACGTGAGTATGTAAATTAAGATGTCCGAAAGGTACCCAAAATGAATTATATATTTCAATGAATTGTCTTCACAAATATACTTAACTTCATTTTTGGTACTTCTAGATTTTGTAAAAATTGTGTCATAGAATAACATTCTGCCGTAAAATATCCGTGTACTTTTAATATTTTCAGGTAAACGGCTGTGTTCTGCAAGGAAGGTGCCACCTGAATGCGTCCGCCATGATCAAAGGAATGGCCAGTACCTGCTTCAAAGTCGTTATCGTACGGTAACGTATATAATTTTTTCGATAAATTGTTATAATCCTCCCATATTTCATAACAAGAAACATAACAATAAATCGACAGGAGATCGAAAGCCATCGATGACATTGCCGTGAAACCAATCAGTCAGTTCCCTCCAACTCTGGACGACGTAAGTTCGATCTTTAAAAATTTCACGTACCTTAATTCTCCATGGACAAATCTAATAATTATCACGATGATTTATTCTCATATACGAAATATCTATTTCCCATACGCACGATACTTCTGTACAGTCGGAAATGTACAGTCACTACAAAGGTGTTCGCAATGTGCCAGTGAAAAAGGCAAGTTTCGCTGAATAGAATACCGTTCAAATATATTCTACCGTCCGAATAGATTCTTAAATGTATATTTTATTGTTTCAGAGTCAATATGGATTGGGCATAATGATCATCGAAGGAAAACACGCGGAAGTCGGCCAAGGTATATTTATCTCCGACATACAAGAAGGCAGCGCCGCGGAGCAGGTAATTGTTCTCTTGGCGACACAATCGTTCCCACTTGTCATTTGCCGATAATTAGATACGGCAGAGACAATGCACTTTTCTGAATCGATAATCGTCATTTTCATTTTTACAGGCCGGCCTACAAGTGGGTGACCTGATCTTAGCTGTGAATATGGACTGCCTGTTGGGTTCAACTTACGACGAGGTAATAAACAATCATTATAAATTACATTGCACAGCACCATTATTCATAATAATATATGACCATTCCGTCTTATCGTATTCACCTCAAAAAACCAGCGAAAAATCAGATTCATGTTTCTCGAATTAATATTTTCTTCTGTCTTTTTGTGTTTCTAGGCCACGGGTCTCTTGAAGAAAGCCGAAGGAGTGGTCACACTTACGGTCTGCAATCCAAATCAGAGTAAAGTCGCGAAAGAGGAGGAAGACAGGGCAAAGGGTATAATTCCTGAAGTAGAAAAAGGTATATAAAGCGATTTAAAATTCTGATAATCATACATTCAAGTGGAATTATATTAACATTGGACTCATTAACACGTTACAGTCATATCAGACAAATTTTTGTCCATATAGTTCAAATATGTTCAGCACAAAAATACTTAGCATTTGGGTACGACTGTCAATAAAATAATTGTCACGCAGTGTGCTCAAATCTAATTTTGGAAAAGAGTGTTTTTTGGATGAATTCGAAGCAGATGACATTTTAGAGTAAGGGGAGTGTATATAGAACTGTGCATTTCTTGCGGTGTTACAGAAAAACCGAAGGAACCAGAGAAACCAAAAGAACCCGAGCCACCACAGGACCCGAAGGACTGCAAGATCGCGGTTGGGAAAGATACAACGATAGAATTCCAAAAAGAGAAAGATAAAGGCATTGGATTCACTATAGCCGGTGGATCCGACACTCCATGCGTAAGATCTGATTTTTTGTCAAATGATTTACCATTCCCATATTAATAATATGACGACGGATGACGTCACGGTAGCGTCATGTGAATGTCATCAAATACTTTTCAGATTTGTTTAAATGGGATTACATATTTTTTACATTGTGGCGTAATAGCTGGGATCAAGACCAATCCAATGACTTATAATAGTATGACCTTCATTTGACCTTGACTATGAAAAATCCACGAATCTAAAGATTTCAATAATAAAGTAACTACTATAAAGGGATTAATGCAAACATCTGTCAAAGTTAATGGTCATCACTTTAAACATTTATTAAAATTAATTTTCTGCAAATCAAAAGCAAGATTCACGATGACTTTTTTTTCCATTTCAGAAAGGTGTCTTCATCATCGAAGTGTTCCCAGACGGCGCAGCCGGCAAAGATGGCCGCCTGCAGTCAGGTGATCAGATAATCGACATGTGCGGAAACAGCTTCAAGGAAATCGAGCACGAGAAAGCTCATGCGACCGTTCTGAAAGTCGCGGGAACCGTGAGTGACTCGTTTTTCTTCCGTTTCGTTTTAGAAATTTCAGGATGCAATTCTTACGGATGTAATTCGAATCCATAGATCACGATGATCGTCCATCGGCGTGAGAAAGCGGAGGAAGAGATCGAAGTCGAGCTGCAGAAGAAATCCGGCAAAGGAGCTGGCCTCTGTTTGACGGGCTACAAGAGTGGCAAAGGGGCTTACGTATCGGACTTGGTAAATTGTATTTTCATTCTTTTCTATTTTTTAAGCGAAACATCATTTTTTTATATAAAATCTTTTAAACTGTACAACTTCGTTTTAAAACCAAAACTTCATGAAATTATCAATATAGTTTTAATCTTAACATGTTAATTACTAGATGTATCAATATGTGGTCCACTCTATTTTTGTCCCCAAGGAACTGAAGATAATACCTCATAAAAATTCACATTTGTCCTTCATCTCATTCCATCCTCCAATAAAGTAAAACGAAGAATAAATCATTACTTTGGTAACAAAAAATAGTGAATTATTCTTTGGTACATCAAATAATATTGCATTAGAAATTTTCATTTTTGATAATTGGAGAAACTCTGGCAATACGTTATCGAGTCATGCATAGAAAAACCATGTCTACGACAAGCATCGTAAAATTCTCCGACATTGTGAAACGCGTGTGTTCCAGTTGCCAGGTGGCAGCGCACTGGAGAGTGGGAAAATCTGCAAAGGTGACCGAGTGGTGGCGGTCGGCGGCCAGGACGTCCGTGAGGCACCAGTCGAGGATATCGCGGTCCACGTGAAAGTCTCGAACCCGGTGCAATTGAAACTCGCCAGGTACAATTCCGCCAAGCAATGACAGGTAATTATATAGATCTATTAAATCTATTAATAACGTCCACACGAGTAAAGAACAAAAATCTCTCGGCACGTATCATCCGTGAGAAAGTTTTCTAACGAAATCACGACATTTAATTACCCGTTAACTGGGCATTAAACGATTTACGTATTTCATGCCGACTATGATCACTTAATTTGTGAACACACTTCTTCGCATATTTTTTTAATTTATTCATACTCACTTTATTTCCATAATCGTTACACTTTCATACGGGTATCTGATTTTTTCTTTCATTTATGGTTTTCCCTTATTTTAATACAGTTATTAGAAAATATACGGAATTGGTAATACTTTTTGAATTTCAACCTAACAAGATCCGCGATACAGTAAATCCTCGATGAGTGTTCGAAGGCTCATCAGCACTGTACTAAATCCTGAGGAGTCTTCGAACACTCATCGAGGATTTACTGTATAAGGCAGAAATGTCCCTTAAAATATAAGAAACAAATGTCCCATTCTGGATTTACTGTACAATGAACAAATGGCCCTTCTACTCAGAATTTACTATATAAGCAAGAAATACCTCTTCCCTCCAGGATTCACAGAAATAACCCCCCAAGAAAAGTCTGAATCTTCATAAAAATGCTCGTGAAAAATACATGAGTTTGCAGTTCACCTATAACTCGATAGTTTCTTACAGCAGTTAATGTTGCAACATTATGAACAGTAGCATAAATTCCACTAACAATTCCATCATCTCATCGAACGTTCATTGCAGGGTTCTGCAGGCGGAACTCTGAACACAAATCACCGAGTAGGGATTCCCCAAAGGCACCGCGGATTTTAGTGTGATATAACTGACTATACCAAAGTAACTATATAGAAATAAGGTACCGTTCGACTGTAAGTATCGATAATCCTATCCGAATGGACGAGAGAGGTACAACAACGCATCGTCCCATCGAACGCGATCTATATAGGCTTATAATACGGTTCCCATCGCGTGGCCGTAAACGTTCCGAAAATTTTTCACGGCAGCGTAAAGACACCGATGGAAGCGCGACCATAAACACGATGGAAGAGATTGCGCGTGGTTGAACCATTGTTTAGACAGAAGAAATAACGATTTTATAGGGTACTCGACGTGGTACAGTGTCTGTTAAACTGTCCACGCTCGAGACGACGCTTAACGTCGTAACTTGTAAAGATTCCGTCTGCCGTTTGATTAACAATCCGGCGAGTATAGTCGATAACGATCCATTACAACACGCATATTATTTAGCGACGACAGAGTATTTATGCAGTTCTAGCGATTAAATATATTGTAATAGCCGACGAGTACGAGACACGTGGTGAACGAAGTTTTTCGGGCTGAATACAAAGGAAAAGAGTTTTGAGAAATATTTATAAAAAAAGAAACCTTAAAATAAAATATCATCGCAAAATTTTTAAGATGATTATTACTGATAATCAGAAGTGAATAGAAGGGTATTTCTCGGGACAGTTTTTCTTTCGAGGCCATGTTCACTGCGCCTTCTTCATACGAATAGAGATCTTGCTTGTACGTTTTCGTATTACACTTACCTTTAAGTTAGGCGACTTTAGCGACGTAGGGGAAAATTCCGCGAAATTTTACCATCCGTGACTGTTCACGATAAACATTCTAACTCGCCGCGGGATCGACGTTTCAAAAACCCCTCGATCCCAGAGACATTTTTCGTAGGCGAGGCGTCGTTTTCTTTTATCAAGCTACCGTACACCCGTCGAAGAAGATCGATCCAACGTTTCGAAGGGATCATTTCGAACCGTTTGGTCCTTCGTGTGGAACTATGGGGAACGCGTATTGGCGTTCGTGTTGAACGAACATCTCGTGTGATCTGAATCGTGAAAGTGTGCGTGGTCGAGCTTCGACGAAAGTAATCGCTCGCGAAAGAGTTGTTATAAACACTAGACTGGCTTGTTGATCGCGTGTAGTTCAATTTATCATATTATCCTAGTCCTTAGCGTAGATTTTTCGACCGGGAGCTGGAGCGAGGCGACGAAGTTATATACAAAGTGTAGTTACACGCGGACGAAAACATTTATTTAAGTGAAAAAATAAAGAAAAATTAATGATCATCTCTAGCGGCTGTCCAGACGCTTCACGCTCGAATCCTATCGAGTTCTCCGCTTGGATTCGCATCGTAGCGGGATTAATTGACGTTTCGATGCAGAGGCGACCGCGTGTCCCACGCGTCATTATTAGTCGTTCGTTGTTCGTTGCTTTTCGTTTTTCGATATACGCGACATCGAAATTCGAGATCGAGAGACCGACGCGAAGCTAGCCAACGAAGTAGCAAAAGCCTAGCAAAGGCGGACAAAACCATTGGAAGAACGTGTTCCGAGTCTCAACGTGTTTATATACATAGGTGTTACCTGTATACACATTTACAAGACGCTTTGTTATCGAATACAGAGAGACAGGACAGTACGAAATCGAAGGAAATGAATTTCAATTGTTGCACCTGCCTTCGCGATCGTTCTGTTCGCTATAGCATATAGTTTGACCGATCGAGACTTGGACCATAATTCGACACCTCCTATTGGTCCTCAGGTTTCATTGGCCAAATTATATACAGACTTCTCTCGATTATCGTCCCAAACCCGGGTCTGCGCCCGGACAATAATCTTATAGGGAGAAATACTTCAGATCTTCGTAAATTCATTAAAAAAAAAAAAAAAAAAAATAAAGTATGAGCTTGAAAGATTCCATGGCCTCCCCCTCACCAGTAGTGGAGAGAACGCCTGGACAATAATCGTGTGGAACAAACCAGACGATAATCAAGAAGAGTCTGTATCGTATATCGTTAACACGTTGAACGCCACAGTTATTACTCTTGCGATCGTATCGTCAAACACATTTGTTTACGTCTTTGTTATAAACAATGTACAGTCGATCACAAAAATATTCGGATACCAGTAATAATTTTGACTTCTGCGCTTTATATTTCGAACATATATACATATATACATTACACTATATTTCAATACAGTATACATATACATACAGGGTGAATCGCTCGCTGCTAAGGTCGAGAGACAACTCACTGAAAAACTAGGAATTCAAAATTACAGATGTCAAAATAAACATAAGAGTGAAGAAAAATATAGAAGTCAAATTACTGCACTGCTGTCTGAATATTTTTGTATGACCAATTGTAAGTGTTTTCCGCGTTGATTTGAATTTTTACTCGACTGAAACGATGTTTTCGACATTCATTACATTCATTATTACTCGACCATTATTTACTTTTAGGGAATGTTAGATGTTTCTGTTTTGAAATTTAATGTTTCTGATTTAATGGAGTCGTTCATCGGTGATCACCATGGCAGCCAACGTGTTAAACGAGCAGCTAGGACGTTTGATTGTAAAATGGCGGGTAAAAACGATAGAGACGACGCGTGGAATTTGTTCGTCGTTGTTGGATGATAGCGTATATAGAGGAGAAGATTTTAGAGCGTTTTGCTATCTTAATAACGAATATAGAGGAGTTCAGCCACTCCGGACGCCTTCGAAATTCGGGGAGCAATACCAAAAATCGAGCCACTTTTACAGTCAACGACGTAAATTATTCTTATTATTAGTATCGTCATTATTATTCCCATTCCCACCCATTATCCTCAGGCGATCGTTATTATTCTAATTCCCGTTGTGATTACGGTTCACTGTCATTGTAGCGCGGCACTGTCAAACGTAACGACGAAAAAGAAAAAGGAGACCTCTGGTTATAGAGCGCGAAATATACGGATCGAGATCTATTAAAAGCATTACACTGCAAAGTGGCAAATACGATATCGTTGTTCTTCCAATGGAAAAATACCTGTTTTCTTTTCGTTTTACCTGACTTCAGGCAGGTAAGTGGTCTTTCGTTTCAATATTAATCGCGTCTGATTACATCTTAACTGGATAGGAAGTTATTTCCCTTCATTCTTTTACAATTACGATTATTATAATTTGCAATTACTGTAACTATTAGATCCCGTACAGTTAGATTACAATCTCTAATAAACTCGTCGTTTTACCGTCGTTTATACGTCCGCTAGATAAATAAATAACACCCACAGGTCTATACTTCAAATTTTAGAAATTCATAGCATTCACGATAGCCTGTAAAAATCTAATATAATTAAAAGTTTAATAAAGCCCGGTACGGTTCTCTATTTTATTAGCATCCAGATACAATCCTCGATAGACTAAAGTAATTATCATTCGACTTCAATTATTAATAGTAATTTAATATATTAAATTTATATTATTTTTGAGTGGACGTTGAAAAACGTTAGATGAACACCGAATCAAATGTCAACGGTTCATTGCGCTGTCGAAGACACATTTCGCCGTTGCTCTTCTTTCGAGCGCGCGCGCTCACGCGGCTTCTAAGTGGACCAAAGAAATCGTATATTCGCCTCGGAAGTGGGTTACCGGCACGGGGCTTCGTAAACTGCACGATTAATTAACCATAAAAAAAAAAGCGAACCGAACGCATAACAGTATGCATACAAAACGGTGATGTATTTGGCGACGAACTTTATGCATATTAATCCATCACCGTCGCGGATTTGGAGTCATTTCTCTCGGTTTCGATATCGATATCCGACACTTCGTTTCGTGCTTCACGGTATTCTAACGTACAATTTCCTTTTAAACATTTATTTAATTTTAACAAGTCAGGTGTAATAACGTGTCCTATTAAGTGATTCAAGAAAATGTAAAACGAATATTTAAAGAATTTTTTATAGAACGTATTTTGAGGAACGTCTTTTGCTGGATTTGCGATTATTAATAAAATTCTCCGAGTAGATTTATTCTTATTTTTGTTAGTAAACATTAGGTTTGACTCATAAATTCATTTTCCATTTTTCAATTCACTGTGATTTATATTATTTTACAATTAAGATTAATGTTTTGTATAATCTTTTCCACTAGTGACTTTAGTAATTGTTCAGTTTAATATTTTGTTATTATTTTATCGCTTAGTTAATTTTCATTGTCAGCAAGAAGATTATTCATGATTTAATCGAGTGTTTCCTGGGTTCTAGAATCTCGAGCTTTATCATTGCAGTATAATTATTTGTATGAACTACATTCTGCAACACACGGTATCGTAATAATAATAATAGCAATGTGTTTCTTTTTTCTTTTAGAACTCCAGCATCCCTTTTATTCTTGTGCCTTATTAATTATGCTGTTAGACGTAACTCACTTTTCTTTCTTGCTTTTCAAGCGTGCGAATCATGTCTTTCGTTTTACCATTCACTGACATCATCTCGGATATAATTTCCCTCTACCGTAACTTTTTTCTTCGCTTCATTCTTCTGCTTTATCTTTCGTGTTTATTCTTTGTTGATCCTATTATTGTTTATTAGTATTCTTCGCAAGACCCTCGAGGTTTCCTTTTAATTATGACTTCCCTTCATTACCGCGTATTTTTCCTTTTTCAATCAACCTTTCTGTCGTTATAATATATTTAGCATATTTTAATAATTTTGTCTAACCTGCACTGACACGTAACAACTCAACATTTTATTAATTTCTAGTTATTCATTATTCTAAGACACTAATCCTCTACATTTCATTTATTTCTGAGAAGAATTACATAACACGATCAAGTGGATAAAAATTTATATACAGATTTTTGATCGCAAGTAGAAAAATCATTTTCACACCGACGTCACAGTAAATCCAGACACGACAGCAGACAAATGAACGAAATCATTCAGGTATGTACTTAGCTTTAATCTCGTACAGCGTCATGGAGATGCAAATCGTTCTTCAGACCTTCATATCCGGTTGCTGCACGAACTCTATCACTTTCTCGACCGATTCTAACCCACATCGAGAAACTAGCCATGCAAAAATAATATTCAAAACCTGTAAAATCTGTTTGACAAACCGTGAAACACAGTGTACATACAAACTTCCCTAATAGAATCAAAATCTCTATCTAATATATCTTCAGGCGAAACAGAATTTCTGTAACAGCCTAAAGGTGCGTATCCATTTGTTGCATATCATTGTATCGTTATCACCATACGACACATTTTCAAACGCAGCGATGCAACGCTTGCTCGTCCAGATTGATAAACAAACGGCGATACGATACGAGGATACGCAACAAGTGGACACGCACCTTAATATTCAGAGTATTTACCGTTCCTATTGTTTCAGTTTGATTTTACCAATGAAAAACTGGGTCGTTTGCAAATAAATCGTCTAGCCAGCCGCGCGTGGATCGTTCGCGTCTGCTTTTGAAACGCAACTTTGCGAAACGTGTTTCTCTTTTCTGCGATTCGCCGCCGTCGTCCATTCGCTCCTTTATCCGAGGCCGAGGAGTTCGTTTCCGTCGACACGCAATTTATATTCGCGTCCGGATCGTCCAGTAAAATTTCGAAACCTCCTGCCCGTGTGATTCCGTGTCGAAACTAAGCGTCATGGATCGGTGCACCGGTTTCACGGGTCGATCTCGCGGTCCTCGCGTGGCCATTTTCACGGACGAAGCCGTTCGTTTCCCCCGTGGAGCGTTCGGCGAACTTGACTCAGGAAAGTCACGATCGAAATAAGAAAGAGGGAAAGGAGGAAAGCTACGAATTCGCGGTCGATGGATCATCCATTATCTCGTGGAAAATTCAGTCTCGAACGATCGCTAACACAGGGGAACATTTAATTTTATTTTCTGCACTGGAGATTTTAGGTTGCCGATCGCAGTACCGGAATAGCATGCAAATTGGGAGATAAAAGTAATTCAATCTCTTATACCGATGCGTAGAAATAAAAATTTGTTTTATTTTTATTTTTTGCATTGGAGGTTTCAGATTGACAATCAGCAGTACGAGAATAATATTGGATTTTATTTATATGATGCTTTGAAAGTTGGGGGATGGAAGAAATTCAATATTTTGGATACTGATATGCAAGAAATCAGAATTGGTTTTATTTACTTTTTTTCTGTACTACAGGTTTCAAGTTGCCAATTACAGTACCGAAATGGTATTGGAATTTGTTTACATGAAGCTTTGCAAATTGGGGGATGATAGTAATTCAGTCTTTTGGACACTGATGCATAGAAATCAGAATTGGATATATGGAATTTTATATATATAAATACTAAATAAAAATACCAATTTTCTCTACTTCCTACTGTTTAACATTCTAAATACTTTTTTATACTGTAACAATATGTGCATAATTTAACGGTTTCCAATACCACGAAATTGCACTCCAAGAAATTATTTAAGAAAACAAGTGGTTGTTTACAAATACATTTATTTCAAACTGGATGACTCGGCGTAAATGAAAACAGCGAGCGTGTCTCGTTCGAATAAATTTGCAAATTCTCGAATCTTTCATCGGGGCGCGAATCCGAAGGTTACTCGTCCGTTACATCTCGTTCGAAATATACATAGATCCGAACAACGTGAAAGTTCCATAGGAACGATTCACGTGAAAACGGGTCTGCATCCGTAGGATCTCGCGTTAGCGTGTCGTTCGCGATACGTGACGTGGGCTATGTAGTTTATTAGAAACTTGACGAGTCCCAACCAATTATAGAATCCGCGTAAACGAACATGTGTTTTCGTTTTTTTCGAAAAGAATCGATCCCTGACAATTGGCCCTGAATGAAAATGGTCGACTTTTACGCTTGAAATAGAGATACGTATGTAATGATGTAATAACGATAATAGTTCCTAAGTTTACCGACAACTATGTAATGTAATAACCATCTACAATACACCATACAAAAAAATTAATACTCACTTTTCAGTTAAAAGAAATGAAATTTATTCACGTCTAATTCCAGAAGAACTGAGAAACTGGAATCTTGCAATCGTACAATGTATTAACCGTAATTATCGTTGAATTCTCAGAGAACGAACCATCCAAACGATCTTCACGATCGTAAACCACTCATATTTATAGTCCTAAAGAAGTTAAAAATAATTAAAACGTACGAGCACCGCGTTCATTTCGATAAGTGGGGCGATTGTTATCCACCGCGCGAAGCCGATTAAGTAACGAAAGGTACGCGGCTAATTCACGATCATTCTCGATCCTTTATCCCGTAAAAAGCATCGCCGACAGGAAGAAAAAACCGCTACCATTCTCCATTTTTATTCATCGCTGCAGTCATTGTGGTCGACCACGAAGGCACGGAATTACGTATTTGTATAAATTTAATAACAATTGCTTTAAATATTACTTATAAATATTCCAATTCTATTTAATATAAATGCACCATTTTCGCGTGGCCGACACAAGGTCAGGTTGCTTCTATCGAGTGATACGCTAGTTTAGATTAAAATGTGCGAGAAGGGTCAAGGAATCCCAATATGCAAATATGTAATTAAATTTTCTGCCCCGCGTCGCCTTCACAAGAGCCCGCGGCTGCCCGCCACTTGCCCGTGCGGGCTCGGTTGTCCATTACTGGTGTAAACGATTCGTCGGGTTCTCCCGGTCGACCGGTAATTATGTCAGTTCCGACTCGACTCGTTTCAGCTTCGTGGTGGGGAAGAAGCAACAAAAACAGGAAGAAAGTTACGAACGGACCGAATCCGATCGCGAAAAAATCGGAAAACCCGTTCGATCCGTGACTTCGCTTCCACGGTGAATAAACTCGTGTTCTAGCGGGACACGCCGCCGGTGGATTCGATCGATTGGGATTTTAATTGAAAAGTTTTCATCCAGAGCCGGCTACTTCTACGGTAAATTATTTACAGGAAAGACTTTCAGACAGTACGGCAACTTGGTCCCCGTTTACTTGGTAGAATTCAATGAAAGATACGATAAGTGGTTGGACTATAGTCACCCTTCGAAGCGGTGGATTTTAATTGAAAAGTTTCATTGGACCGGTTCCTTCTACGGTACATTATTTATACGTAGGACGGCTGACTGTAATCATCGCTTCTATAGAACGAGAACTCAGTGTCGACTATTTATAGTCGAGAACAAATGTTCTGTGTCGAGTGACTATAATATACAACGGGCAATCGTTGACTGACGAGAGGTCAGTGATGCCAGCCAGTGATTATAGTCAGGCAACACTGACCTCTAGTTACATACCGTCAGAGACTACAGTCATTCAGCGCTGAATGCTCGTTGCATACCATCAGTGACTATAAGCATCTATAGCTAATTGCTTATTCTGACTGACTATAATCAGTCAGTGTAGACCAAGCAGCACTCGGTATTCTTTAATTATACTCACCACCAGTATAAACCAAGCAATCAGCGTTAAACGCTTATAGTCACCGATAGTATGCAACTAGCGCTCAGTGTTCGCTGACCATGTTCACCGTCAGAACGTGTAATCAGCGTTAGATGACTATATCGATCGAGGGTACGCAACGAGCGCTCAATATGGGCTGACTATAGTCACCCTTTGAAGCGGAAGACTGTGGTATGTCCCGTTCCCCAACTCGACGGGCAACACGTGGTGCATCGAGAGTTGTCCGTGTGGGGAAGGGCGAGGGACGCGCGCGCGCGCGCGCATGTTTCGCAGGATAGGAAAAGAGGGAAGGTTGCCGGCGAACCGGCATATGGGAGATAGGAAAAAGGGGGGCACACAGGTTATGACATAATTGCTCAAGAAAGTTCGGAATGCGAATATACGCCGCGAGTAGCGGCTGGTAGAAGTAGTTCACGCGGCGGCGTTTCGCAAAAGTTGCCCGTAAGCTAGGCCGGCTGCTGCCGCTGCGTTTATATCCTGCTGCGACCCTGTTCTTTTCTCTCTTGCTCAGAACGGGATTGCATTGTAATTATATATCATGACTATTTGCTACGTTTTCCTTTCTTTCCTCCGATTGGTTTGTTCTGTTCTATTTTCAAACTGTCGTGCGTATTTCTTCTAGAACGCGTCCTATCCATTCGAAGACATCGTGAATGAATGAATTTTTTTCGGACTTGCTCGTTGCGTAACGATGACACGCCTTTTAATAAATCTTGCGTTCTACACGCATACACAAGAGTTCTAAGTGTGTGAACAGTCGATTGGACGGATTTAAACCGGCTAGTTGAACGTTTCGTTGCGTAGCTAGTCGTCCACCGGCCTTCGTGTTTTTCCAGTTAGACCGACGATTCTTTTTTTTTTTGTTCGTCGTTTCGACTTTTACGGACAGGCGGTAAAACGTGTCGCGGCGTACGCGCCGGGCCTGTTGCACCTAACCGAATGATTCGAATACCAGAGGTGTCTCTTACTGTTGTTTCGTTCATCGTTGATTTGCAGCGGATAAATTCACGTCTAACAAGCTCAATTGCCATTAATACCACTTTTTCTTCACTCCACACGCATTTAAGTCTCTCCTAAAAAAACCCAATTTCGATTTATCACGCGCATCATTTCACATTCATACAAATCCCCAAGGACATAGGTTCTTAAACTGAAGCGGAATTATAAAAAATAGTTGCAAACAGTTCAAGAAGACGATGAAAAGGCAAGAAGCGCAGAGCAATAAAAAATATATTTTTAAGGCAATAAATAAAACATGAACCTATTATTATTATATTCTGTGATTTTTATATAATTTTTGTAAGTTTCGTGAAAACAACTGCACCCATCTCAAGATCTATTTTGACCAACATTTGACCAAAAATATTTGTACGAGTAACTTTTTTAATTCTTTTTACTACTATTTTTATTCATTTTATGTTTTTTATTCTATATCCTAATGAAAGTGTTCATCTCTATAAATGCGCAAGACCATTTATTAAAATAACCAGCGATACATTTTTACCAATATTCATTATAACGTAGTGCCTATAAGATTATAAACCCAGAAATTAAATCTCAAGAACGACGTAAAATGCCTACATAAGTTTAAGAACCCCTGCCCTAGGAAGATCAGCCTCCAGTCAAAATTTACAAGATCTTCCTCGCTTTCCACCGTCATCCCATCGAAATCCCTGTCATTAAATCCCACAGACGAATCAATCGACAACGAACCGTGCTTCAAATCACCTCACGAAACGATCCCCCACGATGTCGGGGGGGGGGGGGGGGTGTCCCCAGCACGCGTCCACGCAATGTGTTATAACTTTCCACGCCAGGTGAAAAGCCCGATCCGATTCGAGCGTCTGTCCTCGTAGCGGCAGGTAATAGCGAAGTCGATTCACGGAATAAGAAGGGTCAGCCGAAGCCTACTTTCTTCCTCTGAATTGTCCCGGCCTAAGAAGCAGGGGTGGGGGGGGAGCCCAGCCGGTGGAACCACGCGGGGGAAGCTGGTCCCCGCGCGGACCCGCTCGGGCCAGTGTCTGCCAGTCCTCAGGACTATAGCGTACGGGATCTCGAGGACCGATGGGCCCGTGATACGTTGTTCCCCTATTGCAACGCGTAACCGTTCGATAAAGTTTACTACGTCGCGTGTACAACACACCAGGGATTCACGATACACATAGACCAACCCCGAATAGGATTCTACTCGACGATCGATCGATCCTGGGCCACCGTCCATGTCCGATCAGTTCCTGTGACCGGCTTCACTGGACTACGAAACGGACTTCCCAGACGTGTTTGAATCCGTGAGTACACTCCGTGGCGGTTTTATTATCAAGTTTCTCGAGAACCTCGGAATTTCTGGCGAAGTAATTATCCTGCGAATACGGGGGCAGACCGTTAAGGAAGGGTCTTTGAGCATGCTTGAGGGTTAGCAGAATTTGGGGCGAGTCTTGACTGATATTGGGTATGGTGATCGAGTGTTTGCTTGGATTTTATTGATTTGTTCTTGTGATTTTTTTTTTGGTAAGATGATGTCGAGGATTCGATGTGTGGTTTTGACGACACTTTGAGGGAGTAGATGTTATTGTATTTTTTTTTTATTGTTATTGCGAGTATGCAGAGTTTTATATTCTCCATTTTATTCTTTGTGAAGGTCGTTGCGGTAACTTTGTTTAAATATGTTTAGTTTTTGTTCATTTCTGGAATCCGTTTATAAATTTTCCAGTTGATATTTTGTTGGGGTCACTTTGGTATGGTACCTGAGTGTTTGTTTGGATTTTCTGGTTTGTTTTGGTAGTTCCTTTTGCTAACTTTTGGACGGTATCAAGGATGCGGTGGATGTTTTTATGACACGTTGGGGGAGTATAACAAGTGTAATACTATTGTTCTGAGTGTGCAGACTACTATATTTTGGAATTTCTTCTTTGTGAAGACTGTTACGGTAATTTCGCTTGTATATGTTAATTTTTTGACAATTTGTGGAATGCGTTTGGAAGTTTGCTAGTTGAAATTTTTGTCGACGTCACTGATAGGTCCATACGTGTTAATTAACACACTATGTAGTTCAAATATCAAAATAATTATTAATCATTACACTAACTCGATGTAATTATTAAAAATTGTTACATTAGTTCTCTGTCTGTCTATTATCCGCTATATCAATTTTTGATACAACTAATAATTTAGGAATACAAATAAAAAAAAATTATTTTTAGAGTAACAAATTCTGATAGCAGATATATAGCAGAAGTTTCCTTTAGAAATTAATTCTCCTAAAGAACAAATTCTGATAGAAATTAGCAGAATGTTTTCGTTAGAATTTTATACTCTTAATTTCGAATTAGAAAGGAAATGGCCTTCGGTGAACAGAAATTCGTGCGGTATTGTTAGTCCACGCCAATTAGCTCCCGCATCAACAATCTTCAACTATAGTGGCTTATTTGACGTTTCGTACGAGCTAGTTCAAGACGCCGAAATTCCACGTTCACTTTTGCTTGTTCGGCGGGATGATCCGTACGCGAACCTGAAGACGGTGAAATCACGGATTCACAAACGGAACGTCAGGCTAATGAATTTCCAGCACTCCTGGATCCGTCTGCGGTCCGTTGAATTAATCGAATCACGTGGATTTAATTCCGGCCGATAAATAACACGGGGATTCTAATAGATGTTGCACGGAACCGTTGAACGGTCTGTGGTACAGAAACGTGATACGCTCCCGGACGACGTGAGAAAGTTTCAAAATATTGGTCACCTCGTTCGACGCGATGGCATTCACTGAATTACTTTCGGCGAGCTAACGCATGTTCCACAAATCTTCATCGATAGTCCCTGAACACGCTCGTAGCTCATTACTTTCCTTTCACTCGCGAAATTTCACTTATTGCAATAATGTGTAATTTGACTTTGGAATGTGTTTCTTCACTTCAACAATTGTAAACAATTTTCTGGTGAAGACTATGGTATACGATTATGAATTTAATTGAGATGTTCAGTTTATTAGACAAGGTTAATGAAGAATATATTACGCTTATATGAAAAGCTCCTTCATTGCGGACAAATGTAATTGAAACGAGTATTGAATAACCACGTATTATAATCTGATTATCTTAATCAAATTTCTAATCTCTTACTGTACTTACATAAATTAATCTACTCACTCATCGTCTATTATTTAACAAATTTAGCCATTTACTTCGTACTATCAATTCGTTTTCTTATCGTTCAATAAATTAATCAATTCCCCCATCTATATATTATAGTAAATTTCCCAAAACTTCTCAGGAAATGCAGTTTCCCTAAATTTCAAAGAATTTTCGTAAGAAATCACGATACGACTAGCTTAACCATTTCGATGGATCCAATATCGGAGTACAATTTTCAATCACTGGGAATGATTACGAACTGCGAACTGGCGTGTTTCTGCTCGAAAATTCAAGAGCAATTCCTTCGTATCGACACGATTACTTTGCGTTGATGCTCCTGTCGACCGACGGCGAGCATCAATTTGTCGTTGGCTTCGTGAATGTTGAAACACTTTCGAGAGGCAACATCCGCGGAAAACCGGGAGGAATATGCACGTAACCACCACCCAGGCCTCCCCGCTCCGAGATCTAACACACTTTCCGAGAGCAGTTTTCTCCGATACGACCGGGAAAAATTCCACCGGCTCGCGACGCGGACTCGATCAACGAACTGTTCCCTCCTCCATTCACATCCGTACTTCCTCAAAACTCCCGCGACGTAATCGGTTTTCCTTGGACGACGAATTTTCGTGTTCCCGTTTGGAAAATTCCCATCCCTTCTCGTCCCTGTCGTTCCTCGGGCTTCTTTTAAATATTTCTGCCCGCTGGGGATCTCGTACTGTCGCCTTGGAACGTCATATTGGATATCGGTGCACACTTTTTCTGTCAATTTTTTATCGGTTAAGAAACATAGTTTTTGTTTCTCTAGAGAAATTTTTCCTAAAACTTTTTATTTTAAAATAGAGATATCGATTGACTTCTCTGGTTATTTCTTTTTCGATTTGTTGTTTAAATAATAAGGATTTTTTGACGGTAGATATGTTAGTGTTGAATATACAGTTGATATCTCGATTTCGACCGAGTAAATTCTTGTAAAATAAAAATCGAATGTCGAATGTGTGTTTTCTGTACTACCATGGTAGAAAGCTGTAACGTCGTAATGGAGGAAAACCGCCCACGAAACAGTGGACACGTACACCGGACATGGCAGATTGTACAGCCATAAATGTCCTTCGAATAGCCATTAAAACTGCGATATTCCCGGAGAGTGGCTCGAAAGTGCAATAACTGGATTCGCGGAAGATGCGCGTTATATATGGAGATACTTTAAGACGAGTAGCCCCTATAGATGACTTCGAAGCTTAGGAAACAATTGACATAAGTAAGACGAAGTGGGGCAATACGTTCCACTTCGGGCCAGGAAGTTAGTGCCATTTGAAAAATTACGGGTGGACTTGCGTTTGCATGCGAACTGCAAAATTAAACATAGTTCCCCAGGTTTTGACCACACACACAGAGCGTTGTCATTGAACTGTGCCAGGTATACACGAATTAATTCGTATATTTGGCAATTCTATCTTTTGACAATACACATTTTTGACAATTCACATTTGAGAATTTTATAATTTAACAATATACGTTTGATAATTCACATTTTTTCAAATATTCTTTTTATTCTTCATTTTCATGACCGGCCAAAATTGAAATACAGCTCCACTAAATTTTCGAAGTATTATATTATAGACTGAGAAATCGAGGAAATCTTTTTATGGCATCACTGAGTTTACTATGACGCTATATCCTTACCGTAGACTATACGCGATCGACGTAGTGCAATATGCATGAACCTATCTGGTGGAATATTTCCTTTACTCCCCAATTTTCTTAAAGATCAAAACTCAAGTACAGTTCCCCCAAATTTAGGAAATATTAGATTTCGAAAAAAAAGAGACCATTTAATGGAATACCCTCTTTACCCCTCAATTTCCTTGACCACTCAAAATTTAAATTCAATTCTCAAAATCTCGCAATTCTAGCAATGGAGGAATCACAGAATTCCATTTACGACTCCGCTGAGTTTACTGTGTCACTACATCGTTACTATCCGCGATCGATGGCAGCACAGATCGAAATGTGTAACGCACCGATGCAACCTAGATGACCAATACCGGAGGCGGTGAGCAGAGTTTCCGGCCGTTACGTGTTATTTACGATATAAACTGTAGCATTATCGAGTCAGTTTCATGCCTCTGCCCATTGATTCGTTCCTCGAGCATCCCTCTCCCCGTCCATACCATTTTTCCTAGGTCGTTTGGTAGCTTAGAATGGATGGTACCACGATTCCAGAACGCGTTCTGTTAAATACGGCGCTGGCATGACTGACCGTTTCCCGTGGGGAGCGAAAATTCACTATTGTTTTCCCCTGGTTGTGTTTAGATCGGCCTGTCGAGATAGGGAAACAGTCATTAACCGGTGGACGATTTTTGTTTTCTCAATAAACTGTGGGTAACGTGGGGGTATCGTACTGGGGTATCGTGTTCGATTCTGTTTGAATGATCTTCTGATGGACAGGTGTTATCAGTGGACTGCGAATTTTGTGCATTTTTATAGGATTATCTGTCTGAACTGTTTTGTCTTATCATACAAATATCATTTTTAATACAATTCGATTGTATTTATGACATTTGACGAAGTATGAAGGTGGTCTTTTTTTCTATGGATGCAATTGTCATATTTCAAACCAATTTATTATAGATCGTATATATAGTAACTGCAGCAGAATTGAATGTCGAGTAAACGTTACGACGTAATAAAAGTTATCAAAAACTATTTAAAAACTACTACTTAACTTTTAGTTTGTCAAACTTTACATATACGAAATACGATTTTTTCCCCATTTTTTACAATTCTAGTCCTTATTTAACATGTTATTGACCACTAGCCTATTAACAGACTTTTAAATACCAGTGCTCATGGATAAGAAGAAATTATTACATGATTATTTAATCTGCTATTGCGATTGAACTGTTTAATAATAATTCCATAGCTGTTGATCATTGGATCTACTGAGATACTATAACCCAGACCTACTACTACGTCAACTCTCAGCTTTTATTTTAGAAAAAACATACCACTACATCATCCAACATCAAAGTGTCAATTACAACAGAATTTTCCATACCAATTACTCCAACTGTCATTTATTACATCGATATCGATCAGAAATTACGAACTCGTTCATGTTGCCTTCGGCAGTTCCACTCTCAACAACGAATAACTCGACCCAAACTTATACAAACAAAACTAAACGACAAAGATCGAATAAAACGAACTTAAACTAGGTACCACGTACGAATTCCATGTACGTACGTATTTCATTCAGACCGAGTAGGATCCTTCTTTTTGCCGGATGCCAGAGCGATCGGAAAACCGTTTTTCTCGAGATGAAAATTGCCGATCGAGGGCAGCAGCCGGTTCTCCCCCTACGTCTCCTTCCCCCTCCATCGATCGACGACGGTATTAAATCAATCGTTTCCGAACAAATCGAACGCGACCGGTTTTGAATTCATGGGAACGCAACGGACCTCACTCGAACCGGTCGCGCGTTATTATTCACGCATCAATGGAGGCCCGTTCATACGGAATAGAGGAACCACCGGAATCGATAGGTCGATTTGGTTCCACGTATCAGCCCTTGGCCCCCGTGGCTCGCCACCACCCCTATTCCAACTGTTTACGCCATCCCCGTCTCTCTATCACCACACGTTTCATAAACCGAGACGTAACGACGCTTTTCACGTCGCGGCAGATGATGAATCCGCGCTGGTGAGTTCGATAGGCATTGGCGATATCGGGGGTAATAAACGAACGTTTCGCTGAAGTCCGAACAAAAGGTAGATGGAGTGTGCCATCACTCGAAGTGTCCACCGCCATAGCATAGATTTTGTACACTCAACTAGTTTTTTTACATTCAAGATACGTTCCTCAAAAAATCGTGGAAAAAAAACCGTGCGAAAAAATATGTTTCTTGTAATAAAATAGGAGATTCGTTTCAAGTTGTTCAAAAACTGTGTGAGATGAAATAAAGAACTACAGACTCCTTGCGATTATTATCCGGCTTGTTCTACACGATTATTGTCCTGGCGTTATTCCCACCAAAGGGATTCCTTTGTTGCCATGTGACCTTGAAAAATCATAAAAAAAAATCTCTTGAAACCATGCTATACGTGATAAAAACATTTTCGATTGGACTGGTAATACCAGGGTAATTTCTACTGATCACGATTCGTGGTTCACTCTGTATACAACAAACGAAAAACGATCAGCGAGCCAAAAATTTGCGATGTCATCTATACTTCATCCCAAAAACCTTTCGAATGACCCGCGTGCTTCCGTCGGTTCGTTACGGTAGAAGCTTTCCCCGTTCGTAATCGAAAAGGTTCTCGTTAATATTTTCCATCGTTCCGTGATACCGAACGATTCTGATCCCCCGTGCGCGTTCGAGGCGGTGATTTCAATTGCTTAATTAGACCAGCTCCGCGCCGGTCGAGTGGGCATTCATCGGGAATCCGTGGCACAATCGAATTTCACCTGGAGCCTCGTCAGCAGCAAGTAGGTCGACGCACGCTCGAAAATTTTGCGCTT
This sequence comes from Dufourea novaeangliae, assembly GCF_001272555.1. Taxonomy (NCBI): domain Eukaryota; kingdom Metazoa; phylum Arthropoda; class Insecta; order Hymenoptera; family Halictidae; genus Dufourea; species Dufourea novaeangliae. Next base: position 3,960,096 of record NW_015374150.1, on the reverse strand, counting down.
CTCTCTCTCACGCGCACGCGCTTCCGATAAGCTGGATCCGCGCCTGTTCCTGTCAGAATTCATCGTGTGTATTGGGAAAGTCAGAAGAGACTTTGCTTAGATTTTGTCTCTCTTATGGTAAGATGAAAAACTATTGATAGTATGTCCTTCAAAAGAAGAATCCTTTTTTTTTCACTTTAAAAAAGTCTTTGCAATGAAAATAATTTTTTTTTCACCTTACATTAATTTTTGTTCATTTTGTTCAATTTTCAACTGTGTAGTAGAGACTATACTATGTTAATAATAACACATAAATAGCTGTAAATTCTAGTGAAACGTTTATTTTATAGTATTTTTCGAGTTAAGAGCTGCTATAAATGCATAAACATCCGTAGTCTAGTTATCACATTACATACCCCTATTGCTAACAATTTCAGAATATATATATATATATTATCAAAGAATTATTACCCATTCGAATTCAAGAACTGCGAGGGTACACACCCTGCCGTGACTCATTTGTGCTAATAACTCGAGCCAAGTTCTCGACATAAGATCACAGAGTTCGAAGCCTTCCCCGTCAGAAAAACTACCCCCGCGGTTCCTGTCCCGTTTAATGATCGTCCCAGCCACCTCGAGAGAGACCCCAGGCTCGAGGGATTCGCTGAAGTCGTGGCTAGGGGGTGGAGAACGAAAAAGCTCCTCTCGCCCCCATTCATTCTACTTAGCGGGGTAACCGAAGTACGTTTGTTTCGCGCGCCCTCGAAATAATTAAAAAGTTGCGAGCGTCCGTGTCGTAAATAAAGCTTCTCTGAGGGGGGCGGCGGGCGGCTTTGAAACGGAGCGGGGCTCAGACGATGCAGGAACCGTGGCCCCCTCTCCTGTAAACGGTCGTTTCGTCGCGTGCTCGTTAACGGTGCCCCGCCAACGTTGCTTTTTTCTTTCTTTCTTTCTTTCTTTCTCGACTCGCCTGACCTCACCTAGGCTCGTGGAAACGGGAGCTCGGGCGAGCCGTGTGGCACGCCGTGCTTAGAAACTGCAACCGCGAAAGCCGAGGTAGGGCCGAGAAATTGCGTCTTGCTCCTTAAACCGAACGGAGGGGGTGGGAGAAAGTTTGCTCTTTTTTGTATCGGGCAACGTTTTCGCCGTGTTCACGCATCACGAGTAACTGGCACGATCAATCCGTCGGGAGCCCGAGGAGATTCTGAATCGAAAACTGCGCTTCCGGTGCCGCAACCGACACGCCATCGCGAGCGCTTCCGTGGCCCCTACCGCGACGGGAGATAGGTGCTCGCCGTTGAGAGGTTTATTATACCGTATAGGGTGTCTCTGGAGAGTGGAACGGGAGCTGTTTCTTGGAAACTCCTCGCGGATTGATGTTTCGACAGGTGAGGGGGAGTATTGTCTGAGGTCGTATGGTATTGTGTCACTTAAGGGGCTATGCTGGTGTGACGGTTTCAGAAAATCGGATTTTTCTTTTTTGCAATTTGTAAGAATATTTTTAGGAAGGGGAAGGTGTTTTATATGGCCCGGAATAGGTGATTAGCTGTAAGTATGAAACATTTCTCTTTTTATGCTCTAAAACAGTACTTGGAACTTTGATTGCATTTTTCTCGAAGCTACTTTTTCTTAATCGGCAGCCATGAAGCCTAAGCAGGACAATTATATCGCTATACTTTTACGTCGAAAAGTGTCAAAAAGTGATTCTTTCCGTATTTCTTTTTCCAACGATTTAATAGTTGCTCAACCTGCTCAAAAATTTCATTCGAAATCGTTTTACACGTTTGAAAGATAGAATGAGAAATTAGTTAAATTCCCTGCTATTACGTTACGATTAATTTTCTCGGAAAAGTTCGACGGCAGCTAGCCGCGGAAAGTTTCGAGTGGTTAACGCTCGACGAAACTTCGAGGCTCGTCACGACTACGCCAGTCGAGGCCGCCGAAAAAAAATGGCACGCGTGAGCACGCGTCGACGCGAGGCGCTCGACGTTTCACGAGCAACCTGAAATCGTCATAACTTTCCCTTCGTTAGCGGCGCGCGCGCGAGTCGCTTTTCATTCAAAACGCGGCCTAAAGACGATAGACCAGCTGGGGATTATGGTATGCATATTAAGATTCACGCACCGACGTCCTTACAGTGGGCCGCTAAGAGCGAATTATATCGACCCAGATACGGTGTTAGTGAAAATAGGCACGCTGCTCAAAATAATTGGAGTATCCGACGGATAATGAACGGAATACGGAATGAAATTGATACACATGGATTATACTAATACGCACACACACACAGGGTGTTCGCGATAATTTGTACCATCGTTTTTTTCGTAAACAGTAAACATTAGAAAAAAACCGAAAAGGAGGAAGTTGTAGTACGTTTTACTAGTAAGATGATAGGTTATCTAAAGTTTTTGTATTTTTAATATTTTTCTAGAAACAAAGGTAACCTTAATTTTTTTCAATGTTTCGATTATTTTGAAAATCGCAGCCAATTTAACTAAAACGAAGATATATTGTAAAATCAGGATCTTCGAGTACTTTAAAACCGATCTTAAATCTCTGTCAGCATGAAAAACATTGTTTTTTCCCCAGTGTTTTCTATTGTATTATCAATATAAATTCTAGATCTACTGGAGATATAAGTCATCTTCAGATCCGTCGAGTCGATGTTATAAAATATAATGATGCTCACACGACAAATACAGTTTGCACGTCGCGATCGATGTTAATACAACTGTTTCACACGGAACGATGAAAGTTTCCCTGAAGTTCGCAAACGATATTGAAAACAACAACGACAAAGAGTAATTCCCTCGCTCAGTATTTCCATTAAACCGACTTCAAATGTTTCCCCAGCGCTTCTGCCCACAGATCTCTACATATATCTATCTTCTGTGTACGGAATCCTCGAGATGTCTTGCGGATATCATCCCCCGTGGTGTGCACGGCGATACAAGCGCCATCGAAAACTTTGCTATCCAGGGATTATGGGGAATTTTCAATTAAACGACCCGCGCTCAGAGCTGGGAATACCCGGGCCACATAAAACACAAGTGCAGATAGCTCCGCCGAGTCACACACACACATACACGGATTTATTTGAACGTTTTCCATACAATATCCCGGAAGATGTTGAAATTGATTTCTCGATCCAATAATCGGATAAAAGTGAAACTATCTGTACTTGTACTAGACGAATATTGATTTTCTAAATTAGTCTGTGAAAAGGCCATATTTTTCCTTGTTGTCTAACAAAGACGAGTTAATTGTCAATCTTACAGTCACTAGTCATTCAGTATGAAAGAGTCTCGGAGTGCAAAGGGTTAAGGAATATTCATACCTGCTATGAGATGTTTGTTACTACTCAATTGGGAAACTTTTTCGATCACAAAATATGCTGGCTAACAGGCTGATTAGAACATTAAGATTTTTTCACTAAATGACTGGTAAATTGTTAGAAAGGTGATACATATATAGTTAGTTGAAATGTGTACGTAGCTTATGTTCCAGATTAATGGTAAAGTGAACGTAACTTCTAAATCAAGGTGGTAGATCTATTCGGGAACTGTATTGTAAGACCAATTCAATCTCACGAATTTCGTAACTAGGCTTTCAGTTTCATAGTAATTGTGCGAGTTCTTTCGAAAGAATTTTTTTACGAGGCAGAAACGAGAATTTACGGTGTACTTTTAATTGCCAACGACTTAAGGCGAACCTGAATCATACTACTCTAGACAGGTTAATTAAAAATACCAAAGGGGTCGTCTAATTATGACGATAAATAATCGGGAACCGATGGTCATTAATTAACGTGGATATGTGTATATTTACTTAATTCACGAAACATCCGTATCAAGCTAGTAACGAGATATTCCAATTAAACGATACTTCGTGACGTCAAATACCGACTTCGACAGCCGATGGTAAAATATAACTATTTATTTGTGCTTTAAAAAGAAAATTTCAAACTCTCCAAACTTCAAAACCATTTCACTCCACAAATTCAACTACATTCGCCCCCGATGCATGATCAATCCTCCCCTTCGCCAATAATTTAATTAACTCTCACTCTCAATACAAATACACTACCCGCTCGAAACACTCATCCAAAAGAATAACAAACAAATTCAATACCTACCATTTCAACCACAGACGGCTTAAAAAAAAAAATAACGAAAAACGAAAGACCGCATGCAATCGACTGTTTAATTGTTTCATTAACAATTAATTCCTATCCCGATTGAATTTCCACCAGTAACATTCGACACAAAAGAGAACAGAATATAAAAAAACGGAAAATTTACCACGGTAATACTCTATTGCCCGGTGAGTTTCGAGGCTGAAAAGCAACAGCAGAGAGGAAAAAAAGACGAGCGAGCAGAGCGACTGGCGTGAAATTAATTTCGGTTTTAATCCTCTCCCGAGCTTTTCTCCGCTCTCCCTGTGTTGTCCACGGCGTTCGTTCCGTGTCGTTCATATTCAAGAAAGTGTAAATAGAGTCTCGTGTTCGGCATTCATCGACTCCTCCTTCATTATTCCCGCGACGAAGCACGGTTGTACGCCTCTGTTCGATCGTAAGCGGCGCACGCGGTTCACGTTTCACCTGGACGTGATCACACGACCAGCGATCATCGATGCAATTAATTGTCTTCGATCACGCCCGTTAAATTTCTATATGCATACCTCGACAAGTGAGGGGAGGTGTCGAGCGATCTCCAAACGGAATCTTTCACTTAGGAAAGTGTTAGCGAAACCTAGATCGTGGCAGGTAATGTCTCGATGAGTGCGACTATAATATTATAAATTAATATTAAGTGTACAGTTACTTTAAAAGGTGAATATTAAAATCAACGAAATAGTGTTTAGTTTCAACTTGAGGAGAATGAATAATCTTCGTGGTTATGAAATACAGTTTGAAACTTAATATTGTAAGGCAAGAGGTTAATTTGATATTCTAAGTAAACTTTCTTCATATCCCGTGATTTTCACAGACTGTTCCATTAGACTTGAACTTTTATAATATTAAGTATCCGAGATAAGAAGATTTCACGCAATGGCCTAGTATATTTTCTTCTTTATGATTTCTCATGACCAACTGCAACACGTGTATTAATATTAACTTTTACAGTAATAGTGATGTATAAGTAAAAGTAATAAAGACCAGTTACTCAATTATTAGATTCCTCGATGTTCGATAGGTATTCGATAGAAAGTTGAAGAAAGAGCACGATAGAAAGCGAAGGTTCGGTCGAGCCACGGACCCAAATCTCATTAACGAGCACGCTTAAAGATTCTAGTGTGTATTCGTGCACAGGTGACGAGTCAACAATGTGGACAATACACCGGCGATTACGTAACGCGAATTGATAATAACCCGGGAGTTCCCGGACAAGTGTACCATTCGATGAAAACGAAAACAAGTTAAATATGTGTCTGTGTGGAAACTTAAAGGATTACACGGGCGGAGTGTTATGTAAAAGGGAAGACAAAAAGGACGATAAGACGATCCCACGTAATCGGTACGATCCCACGCAATCGGTTGATAATCCATTGTTCTCGCGGCGCATACTATGAATGGAAGAAAGTCATTCACATCGGCGAAACAAGGGGATCATTGTACAGTGTAATGAGTGGAGTGTGAATTTTACGCTTTTACGGCAATACACACAACACGAATGAACAATCAATTAACATCTAATAATGATCTCGTTCGATGTTTAGCCTAATGAGACTCTCGATGAGGGAAATAAATTTTCATTTTGTTATGTCGAGTTAGAAGATTATAATCCGATCATCTGGACTTTAGTAATGAGTTAGAAGCATCGTTTGTTGAATTGTTCAAATAAATTCGATTGGAGATAGTGGAAGCAGACGAGACTAAATGATACAGACAGAATAACCGATGGGGACACAGGACGTTTCACGTTACCTAGGGAAATTTCACTGGTCGACATGGACTGTTCGATACACTGATAAATTACTAAACTGACTAAATTGACAAAGTAGGGATTTAATTGTTACAGATTCAAATTTAAGTATCCACGAAATAATTACATTTAAAATTAGTTCAACGTCCATTTTCTTTACTCCTGTAGGAGTCTCAAGCTGCAGTTTCGAGTATAATATATTTATAAAACATATTTTACTTATTATTAAACATTTTTTTTACCGATTTTAGAATGTATACTGCAAACCACCTTGAAATTTGCAATCCTTATGTATTGTGGTTAAAATAAAAACGAATCACGTTTTTTCTAAAGACTATAATTTATCCTTTTCTGGAGAAATATTATTTCTCAACACAGTTTCAGACAAGGCAACCACAATACATAAGAATTGAACATTTTAGGATGGTCTTATAGTCAAAGGATTTAAGTATTACACACAAAAAACGTTATAAAATATTTCCCGCCCTATTATGGACGAAGAAGTTGAACGTAAAAATTCCCGAAGGTGCAACGTGTATCGCCATAAAGGGAACGGAACCTACGTGGAAAAGTTTGGTCACGTAACGTGTACCACAGAAAGTTAAATCATACGTCTGGCTCGAAATTAATTGCAGCCGTTCGTTTCCGATCGTTTCCATTATCTTGTTACGCTGACTAAATGCGACGGACTTCATTTGGCACGGATATTTTCCCTTTCGTACGTTTCTTTGACCTCCCTAACGAACTACCGAAATATTTCATCGGATTTCTCGGTCAATCATGAACCATCAATCTTCTGATCCCTCTTCATTTTTACCTGCACTGTTTCTGTCACAAAACCATAAATAATTTCTCGAGTCAATTGTAGTCGATTCCACGCCATTTACTGTAAATACTTCTATTATTCGATCGCGACAATGCCCAACCGTGGCGCGTACACGCTCCGTGGCGGATTAATTTCATCGTCTCCCATTTCACCGAACGTTGAGCATGACTAATAGCTATTAATTATCTCTATTATAACGACGCCCGCTTATCACGACCCCCCCTCCCCCCTCGAGATGTACGAGGAATTTCTGAGATCTCGGACGTACGCGACCCGGAAACGCAATTTATCCGAAACTCGAGTTGGTCTCGCCTGCGTTCAGTGAAACCATACGGCGACGTGATCTCTTAACCTACGTCTGGCGAACACCGGCTGATCCATTTGTATACACATCTGTGCACACTATCGACCGTATAACATAATGTAGAATATACAGAGTGTTTTAAAAGAAAAGGATCTAAGTTTTTAGGGGCTTGCAGTAACTCACTAACAAGGGAACTTGGGGGTATTCTGAAAATTTATGATTGTTTCTGAACCATTTTACTGCCACGGAATTCGAACACGGGTGACATGTACATTGCAAATAGGGTGGATTATTTAAATACCGTTAGAAAATTCTTTTGTAACATTAATATCGAAGTATAATTTGAAATTGTACCTGCAGCCTCTGGTAACTGAACACATATATTTTCGACGATTTATAACTTTAAAAATGAGATAACATGTGTCTGGCTACGTACAGCCCTTTTTACTGTGGCAGTAAACGTGTTAATACTTTTATAAAGCTGTGCTAGATTTACTTCACTTTTGTGAATACTACAATGAACTAATTGCTTCCAAAACCAGAGTTGGGCGAAATGTAATCTAATTAAAACATCCAAAACACAATGACATTGTAATTAACTATAATACCAAATTTAAAATAAAAATTACAATCTATTTATAAAATTACAATATAATTGTAATTATAATTGTCCCGCAATTACATTGCAATTGCAACGAAGATTCTGTTATTAGATTACATTTTGACCAAAGAAAACGAAATATGTGACTAACTTTAGAAGCGTGTACATTACAGATAAGTAGTTTCGATCGCGGAAATGCAACGCGTGGAATGGTAATTTTTCCAGGGACAGGGATAACGTGTCGAGACGTAGGCCAGTTCGAAAGGCGTTCAACGATCTAGAAGCCGTAGAAAAGCCAATGCACGATAAGATTCAGGGGCCCGGTTTTCAACAAATCGCCTTCACGATCTCGCGAAAGGGTCGCGCTCTGTTTCACCCGGCCTTTCGCTTTCCACTTGCGTGTCGTGGCTAGGTAGGTCTACGCGTTAATTGTCAATTATTGGACGGAAAACGACCGGGTTGGACTTGGTTACTTAACGCAAATGGCGTTAAGACGCGAATAAAACGCCAAAATCTGTGTTTGTTACGTTGATTACACGTAACACGCTTGCCAACGTAATACGTCTGGAAGTCACTGGAAAAACAGGTTATTATTGATAATATGACTTTATTACGTATCGTGATCGAATAAGTATGGAAATTAAAAGATTTGTTCGGCAGTGTAACATTTGTGACTGAATTGTGCATGGTTTTGTTTATTAGTAAGTATTATATGGAATAAAGTATAGATACTAGTTAAAAAGTTTATGATTTAGTGATGTAGGATTTGGAATATATTTTGTAGAATTCGAAGTATAATATTTGGTATTTTGTTGAGCAATAATTAATTTATGTCTCATCCTTTCATCGATGTACAGTCGATATTTACAAACGATACGTACAATCGATTTTTTAAACTGATCAACTGTAAACTTATTAAGTGAAGAATGGTGAAATATTTATTGGTACTTCTTACTACACTATAAACCCTTCGACGGAGTGAATTAATCAGATGTTTAACTAGAATATTATTACATTGAATAATATATAAGTATAATAATGGTCAGACTTAGCGTCGATTCTATTGAATCGTACATTTCCACGATAGGACGAATTATAGGTAATCGAGGACACAGTACTATAACAAATATCTAAATTCACATATGAATTATAATTCATTGTACCTAAATCCTCTCAGATGGTGAACACAAACTTCTCCATTAATCTGTATAGATCACCATGTTATTCTTCACGTCACAATAAAACAACCTGAAAGATATATAAGTGACCATAAATATCTAAAAGATAAATTCCAATCAGCGAATGGATACATCCCAAGAAAGTTGCCAATACGGTGTCCATTTTCTCAGTCAATTGACCAAGCGAATGACAATTTATCATTCCACTTCGCCATCGTAACGATACACTGGATCCCTAATGGGAATTCCTTCCCCTTGCTTTACATCTCACGAGATTTCCCTGGGAAAGCTTCTCCATCAGCCCATATGCTTCCTCGTACGCACTTACGGGGCGAATATATATGTATATAGCGTAGACCTGTCTAACTAATGGTGCGCGTATCGCGTGACGCAATCCCTGCTGCAAAACCGCCTATTTCTCAAGACATTGCACCGGCTAACTGTGGATCCTCGTTCTAACAATGATGCAGATCGTTCCATGTGGGATTTCCACGTGGGATCCAAGCGAAACGAGCCGATCTATGTCTCTGCTCGGGAAGCTGATTCCCAACGGGATGAGAACTAGAGTAATGCTGCGTGTCAATTTTAGAGGAACTATCGGGGGTGTAGTTTACATTTGTGTCCACTTGAAAATGGACTTCTGCGAGTTCAATTCTCGAGAGGAGGAATGTAAGTGTTTGGTGAATTTTGTTGTATGACCATATGGGAGTCATTAGTGAGGATTATGATGTGTTACCTCCTACTTTCATTACTCTCGAGACAAGAACTGACATCGATGGATAGCATAATGCTACGTATCCACAAAAAGTAAGTCTTCTATTTATGTCCTCTTAAAGGTAGACTTTGAGTTAGGCTTTTTATAATAGAGTATATATCTGTCGTAGAGTAAGGTGAACAAGGATTACTCTCTGATCTACGTCCACTAGAGATAAAAATTCTCAAGAGCGTGTTCACCCAGTGTACACCCAGCGTAACACGATGAATTACTCGCGCGGGAACGCGTTAACGAGCGTGTAACAGTTGACATTACCAGGTGGGGTTCGTATGACTCGCTCGAGTTTCAGCTTCGAACGGGAGCGGGTCACCGTGTACGCAGCGGTTTTTCTCTCCGAAATTAGATACTTTCACCCTGATGTGTGATATAGAACAGATCCCGCGTACGTGAAATAATATAAACCTGGGCCGACTATTATGGAAAAGTGAAAGCACCGTAGGTAAAGTGCAACGGGAACGAAATCGAGTCGCATGCAAATTTTTACCGAGTAATGGCTGAATTAGAATGATTGTCCGGTTCACTGACCAGCGATACTTTTAGGGGGATGAAGACACGTTTCAGGAAGGCTAGACTTAACCCTTGAATGGTAAGGTGAGTTTTAAAAGAAAAGTTATCTTGAACTTGTATTTATATAATAAGGAATAATAATTGAATTATATTACATGTAAAATATAAGTATTATAGTAAATAATAAAAAATATTTTTAAACGAAAATAGTAATAAAATAGTGAAAAATAGAGTGGGGACGGCTCAAAAAGAATTATAACTTGGGACGAATACGACCCTGACCTTACCATTAGTGGATTAAAAATGGTAGAAATTAATCAATGTTAACACTTAGTCTGTTAATTGAATAACCATCCGATAATAGGCGACAAGACAATGAATTCTGCTAAATAAAGAGCTTACTTGCTGTTCACATTAATGTACGTATTATGCCGCAATAAAAATCAGGGATATTCAGTTAAGCGCACAAAGTACACGATAATGTACGGTATTAAATTCCATCGTAATTAAACCCATTTTCTTATCATTACTCTGCTACATATTTTGCAGAATGCAAAGTTTATACAAATTATACTTCTTCAATATTCATTTCCACAATTTCGTATCTAATAAGATAAATGCCTTCCTTTTTTTCACGGAATGTTCTGCAATTTTACTAATAATGGAATCGAAGGAGGGAGTACAACGATATAAATTTCCACATCCACCTCTTTGCTCGGCCATTAATTGCCCGGACGAAGTGGTAATAAACACTTAACGTCAAGACTTCTATGATTCATTGCCCCGTTAAAACTTTTGACCACGGGGACCGTTTTATGGGGGAGAAAAGGAATCCAGCGAGGGTGCAAGAAAAACCGCGAAAAAACAAGAATCCTCGTTATCAGCCCGCGTAAATTACCGCTCGCGGTCGTTTTATCGAATTCTTCTATCTTCCTTTCTAATAACCGGGAAACCACGAGAGCATATTCGAAAGGTTAGTCAATCCATGGAACGCGCGTTGTTGTACAGAAAGTTAGTCAAGATAATGGGCTTGATGATAATTAAAGGTATCCTGTCTCTTGTTTGTTATCCGTTTATTAAGTTGAGGACTTCGAACTCATCACGTGTGTCTGGCGAGAGAGATCGAGATACGAGGGCCACCAGCGGCGCGGGTTTCTTCCGTTTATCTGTTTTCCGGTTCACGCCCGTCGACGGCCGCCATTTTTTCTCGATAATTCTCTACACGGCGATCTCTCTCACCCACGACACACTGCACGGAGGGATTAAACGATAAACGCGCGCGGAACCGTCGAACGTAATTAGAATTATTAAAATGAGTGGAAGCGAGGCGTTTGATGAGGAAACGCTCATGACGAGGGAAAATGAGGGGATTAATGGATGAGAATGGTGCCTGAAGAGCGTACTGATAGGTGTTAAATATTTTACGATATGAGAATGGGATCTTCATTTAAAATAATTAATGAGTTCGAGCAGATTTTAGAGAAGTGAAATTGAACTGTGAGGTAAAGGGATTGGAAAGATTTACGTATGGTTTTTAGAATTTTTGTCACTAGTTTTCATTTGTAATTAAGGATTCTTTTTTCTTCTATAATTACTGTTTTTTAATGGTCATGTTCGTGTGGTCGTAAAATATATCCACTGGAAGAGATTAAATGTAATAGTAAGTGAGGAGTTGCAAACGTATGTGAATACTAGTAAAATATATCACTTATTAAAATTATAGCAATCCAGAAATTAATTGTTATTCTCTGTGGTATGTATTTTAAAAAAAAACTTCCATTATGGTTCTAAATTTGAGATATACTGTAGCTGTCCCGCAAAAAGCAGAAGCTATTTCATAACACTAATAGAATGGACTAATAAAAACTTCCCTTTTTATCAGTAACGAGGTTACCAGTTTCACATTCTTTATGACTCACGGTAATTTTCAATAGAATTATTCGTACAAATATTCTGACTTGTAGTAAATCATTTTTATTCTTTTTATTTCTCATTTCTTCTTTCTTTTTTTTTTTATCCACACTCATATTTTATCGAAAAAAATCTCTACGCAGCTTTTATATTTTCCATACATCAAGAGAACTTTGACGGACAAATTATTCCTCCATGTTAACAGCAATTATGTATACTAATTTCTCATCCTATATCAAAAAAATTCCCGTAATGCTTTTACGTTTTAAGGCATTACTTCAAAGAACCAAATGTTATTTCATATTTAAAGTAACTCATTTCCTTCCTTTTTACTTCTCCTTTCTCCCTTCTTTCTTGTTTCATATATACTCATATTTATATCGAACAAGGGAACTTCAAAGATATTTTAAAGAACATAATATTGCTATATACTACAACAACTCATTTTTCCTTTTAATTCTTCACTCCTTTTGTCCTTCCTTCTTTATCTACATACATATATCCATTTCTTATATTATATTAAAAAAAAATCTCGTATTGCTTTTATACTTACTTTAAGGATCAATTTCAAATAACCAAATGTTGCTTCGCGTTCGCAACAACTCGTTTCAAAAGTGCCCATTCTATATTTCTCTCCCGACGTCCTAATTTATCAATGTAACCAGCAACGCTTGTGTACTACAAATAATGCAACAATTTAATTGTCGTTCGGGGAGTCGGTCGGACAGGAGCAACGCTCGGTCAATATCTTGCGAACAATTCCGGTGAGAGGTGTTCACGATTTTTTTTTCAGGTGACAGTCCTTCCTCACAGTTAGGACGTGGTGGTAGCCTATTAACTCTTGCTTCTTTCGTGTCTCCTGAGTATTTTCCATGGCCTTTTGTTCATTCCGGTCTTTGTTTATCCGCTATCGCGTAGACGCTCCTCTTTAATTTGTCCCTGGTCGTCTATTAATCACACGGGTAAAGTGGCGATTTCTGCTGTGCTCGAAACCTGGGAATTGTTGGGCAAGCTAAACACGAGTAGCTGTAATTGAAAGCGGCGCCGGCAGTGTTTGGAATCGCTTCGGTTCTCTTTTGCTTTTTATCGAGACTGAAGCTACACCGTTTCGACCAGAGGGAAGTAATTAAAATTTAATGAGGAAGGAAAACTATTCTTGGATTTCGAAAGAATTCTCTTGATATAGTTATTAACATTGTTTTCTACGTGTGTTCTAGGCATTTGATATCGAATTGATATCAAATGCCTAGATAATAGGTATTTGAAATCACTTGAACCACGTTGTGTTTTTACGGTAACATAATAAAATATATGAATCCTTTAATTAATGTATTGATACAATGACTCATAGATTCTTTCATGTACTTTCGAAATAACAATTTAAATTTTAATACAATTCCTGCTTATGTATTCTTATTATCTTCACTTTCATCGTGAAGCTCGTGATAAATGTTTAACTCTGAAATAAAGTTCGCAATTCCGTGCATAATTTACAGCCTTCCGGAAACTTTGTGAATTTCTGTAATAGAATTGTTATTATTTAGAAGTATAGTATCTTTTTCGGAAAGTGAGTAATTCAATAAATTATTTTTTTAATGGATTTAAATAGTAGAATTAGAGTGAAAGTAGCGATTATAGGAAAATTACAAGTAAGCGATCAGAGAAAGTTGAAGGAATTGTTTTTCTAAAATCCCGATTAACAATATCGATGACGATGTACACACGATAAGGTTCGAAAAATTGCCCTTTGTACCTATTATCGACAGAATACGAAGTTCTCAGGAGAATAAGACCGTGCTTTCACTTGGAAATGTGATACATTATTATCCCATTGCAACTTCCATTAGAAGAACTAACAGGAATTTACGAGTAGCCCGATAATGGAAGAAAAACTTTTCGCACTTGTTGAGCTTCGTGTATTTTAGGGTACTAATACAAATATCAGTAGAAAGTTCCCTTTTCCACTTTTTCCTCCTTAATCAATCGTATAACTCACCTGTTACCCTTCCTGAATTTTTTACACCATCTGATATCGAAACCTCATCATTTCCGTAATAAAGAACATACCGGAAGAAAATAATGTTATTAAAACAGAGTTCATTAAAATTCTCCGAGGTAAAAAAATATTAACGGAGCTTAGGGTCTATAATTTACGCCTTCATTATGAAGAAATTTATCGTTAATTTAATATTTTGTATTCACAGAAATACTTTGTATTTCTAGTATAGAATTATCTACTCTGGGTGATTAATTCGTCAAAATACTTTTTACCATAGAATTGTGTATTATCCGTCCTTAAAAAAAAAAATACTGTAATAATTTCAATAATAAAAGGCAGTTCACATGAAGCAGTCATGCCGACTGAATTCTAGGACAGCTTTCGTTGGAAATAAAACGACAAACAGCAACATGGACATCTAGCAAGATTGCGACAATTGGAGTAAGGAAGGACTTCCTCGTCCGGCTTACTACAGATTACCATCTGTTTAGAAGTCCGGCGAACTTTCTCAAAGAAAAGCGACCGGTTAACCAAGAAAGTGTGGAAAATACATTCAAAGAGTTAATTGAACGGCGTGGCCGACAGTACAACCGCGGTGTCTGGATTAAAAATACTGTTATTTTTTGTCGGTGGTGGATGACGGATAGAAGAATATAGGCTAGAAGCAGCATTGAATATGATAATTTTATGGTTTAACATGAAATCTGTAAAGGAGATCGTTTCGAAATTACTTCAAACGGATGTATTCAATTACCGCGGGGTAATTTAAATGATTCAAATACATTAGACTGTCACTCGATTGTTAAATTTCCTCTTTCGATGGATGGGTCGTTTTAGACCCATCTCTGATTGATCTATCAGATTTTCAATATTGTCATCATTTTCTGAGGATGTTTACATAAATATACGTACTTTAATTAGCAGAAACATTTTCATTTTGTTAAGAATTGTATTAGGTTCCGAATAAAATAAAAAATTAGTTATATATTGTTTTTAATGTACGGATGTTTGAGTAGTGTGAATTTATGATTCATTAGAGGAGATCGGTGACTCGCTAAAAATGAAACCAACTGAAATACCATTAGCTCCTCCATTTCAAATATTAACAATATCATTTAAAATCATATAACCCAATTACATTGCCACCAATAATGTAACACCGAATTGAGGTCAATGTAAAATTGCAAAATATTTACAAATTTTTACAGCAACTGTTAGAGTCGTTAAAAATGTTACCAAACGAAATATTAGAAATTCTTCCATTTCAAGTGTCAAAAAAAAATCTCAAAAAATCACGAGTCTTGCAGAAAACAGCCTACCGATCTTATTTCCAATACTAATGTGTCGGAACCGTGTCGGTGCACAGTTCGAATTTTGCGCGCAATTTTCCGATTGCGCGACGAGCCGTTCGAAAATGTTCGCCAGAGAAACCGCGGACTGATGTCCTCCAGGGGCAGCAGGCTAATGCTTGTAATTAATTCAACTGCGAATCTGCGTGAAATTTAAATGCACCTGCTCTATTGATTTTCTGACTCACCGGCGATTTTGGCCGCGCAGGTGGCACCACCTGCGCAGCCCATAATCACCGAGCAGGCGCAACGTCACTCGTCACAAACCCGTTCGAATATTGGTCTGTTTGATTTTATGGAAAAAAAAAACACACGTGACAATCCGCAAATATTGATTAAACGCGCATATGAAACGCGACATGGAAATTTCCACGATTTTTTTGAATCGTTTAATCTTTCGAAAATGGTAACTCAATTGGAACATCGAGCGAAAACTGTTCGCGGAGCGTAACAATGGGAGGGTTTTAGTTCTTTTTCTGAAGATATACCTTGCAAATAAATCTGTTAGTGTAAAATTTCACGGGGAATAGGAACATAAAATTTATTACGATTTATTTTATAAAAATTCAACGCGAGATAAAAAGGAATAGAAGGATTACCTTGGAAGGAGTAGTTTTATAAACTGAACCCTGTTTCAGTAGTAGTCAATCATTAGAAAAATTAGGTTTAGTTTCTAATTACTTAGGTGAGTGATTTCTTATGAGAAAAATAAAATTATAGGGTCGAAAATATGGTTTGGGACCGATTTAGAGTCTAGGGTAATTTTGATGTACAATTCTGTCCCAATTTCAGGCCTGAAATATACTATAGTGTAGTTTCGAACCAGCTGTAGATTGTGGACCAGTCTCGGGCCTGACGTATGGATCAGACCTTCTAATAAAAGATCTGGATCTTAAAATTGCACAAATACATTTAATAATATGTACTTAAATAAGGGATGAACATTTATGCGGCACTCAAATGAAAAGTGGATCAGGTCGTAATCTATTCATCGATTACAGAAACAAATTTCAGTGGCTGTCTGCATCAGTAAAAGGATCTATTTCCATCCGCAGCCTGGGCCAACATTTCTATATTCATTCACCTGTCAGTCGTTCCGTTCACGCGGACTATTCTTGAAAATACCGACGAAACTTTCCTCGTATTAACTTTCGACTTATTTTCTCGCTTGTTCTAGTTACCGTTTTCGTTCGCCGTACGTTCCAATTTCAAGGGGCATCAATCGGCCGATTTAAGGGGCATCGAATCACAGGGAAACACGCTTCGACGGGCGTCGATTTTTATAGCCTATCCCATTTACATTTCTCGCGTTCGAGAAGTGGACGTATAGACGAAATTACCCGGGAGAAATCGTAAAAAAAAAGAATAAATAAAGAAAAAGGAAGAAATTCCTTCCGTCATTTCCCAGGTTTCACCGTGTTGCTCGTGATTCAGAAATGACAAAATGGCACCGGAAACGACGGAAGTGGACTTCGATAGATCCAATGCTTTCACCGCGTATCACGCTACACTTTTTCCCCGTCTGTCGTGATCAGACGATTTCTCGCGTCGGATGCGACTCAACTTGAAACGTTAATGCCTGTTTTTTAACCCCTCAGTCTCGTAATTGCATAATCTCACGGTGTGGCAGCGATGATTTGTTTTTTCTTAACGATCGAACCGTTTCTTTTTCTGTTGCAGAACACAGTTACGTAAATGATCCCATGGTCTGTCACAATGAGGCCGACGCTTACGCTGAATTGTAAGTACGATTTGCATAGACACGCGCAACACGTGGAAATATGTTAATTAGCCGATTCAATTCACTTTTACCTTGTGCTGTTGTTGTTGCCTCAGGTGTCCTAGCGATGGGGCTTTTCACCTGCATCGGCGCGATCACCGTATCGATTGACCGTTCTGATAATAAACCCGTAAGTAAAGTGACAATGTAATCGAATTATTACCGAGTTAAATACTCTTTATGGACAGTGTACCGGGGTGAGTTTTCTATTTATATTAGAGGTAAAATCATTTTCGTTGTTGGTGGTAATACGAGAGAATGTTGGCTGAAACTGTCGTTACGAAGACCAATTGCAACCCGTTTAACCCCCGTCGGATCCGCAACCAGCCATCCTCCGGCAGCCGACAATCCGTTATCTCATAAAAACGTCCGCCCATCCTAAATTCCCAAGCAAATTGACGCCCTCCGCTTTATAGACCCCATTTCCGACCAGTCGAATTTACAAGCGACAGTAACGCCATAAATGGTTGTTAAACGCTGCTACAATCCTCCTGCTTCGATCCTCTTTCAGCCACCGACGCGATCGTCGATGATCGCAAACGGATGGAGGCCCCTGACGAATGGCTACGAGGAAACGATCGGCACAAATGTCTCGCCGTCGAGCAATCTCGAACGGAACAACGGTCCTGTCCACCCTGTGTTAGGCAAGCTACAGGAGCACATGGCCGCCTCGGAGAAGCTGAAACCGCAACGTAAAGGCAAACCATCCTCGTCGTCGTCATCCGTCGTCGTCCACCACGATTACAATCCGCCGAGTATACTCGGCAGTTTCACGGTGTTCGGTCACGCGGCCGCAAAAGCGCGTGGCGAAGCGCATAATACCCACAATCACCTGAACAAACACGTGCCCTCCGAGACGCGGGAGTACACGTTCCTTATCCCACCCCCGAAAGACGCGTACAGGTTCGAGCTGGACGCCCACAGGAAGCCAATTCTACGGGATAACGCGGCGTACCTCAGGCAGCCGCCACAATTCATCCCGCAAACCGCGCATCAGCAGCCCGATCCGATAAAAGCTGCCACGTATTTCATCAAAGGTTACACCTCCACCACGAACACACCCTCATCGACACCGAACAAGAATAGACACTTCGGGGATACGTATATCCCACATCTCCTGCAACCGCCTAGATATCAGCAATCGAAGCCGTTCGAGTCGCTAAAAGTGAGCAACGCGAAGCCATACTTCCAACCCCCAGGCGCGTCCCCAGCGAACGATTTCGGCAAGGACAAACGTCTAAGCGAGCACGATCATCGACTGAATTACGACAAGTACCCTGGACAGGTCCACAACGAGCAGATCATCAGCCCAGCGAGCACAGGGAACTTCTTCAGCCAGGTGAACCATCCGTATAAAACGTCCTACGAGAGGGATCCTGCGTTCCTGGTGCACGAAAGTCACGAGATAAGCTACATCACTCCACCAACAGTCTATAATAATTACAACTTCAGACCATCTCTGCCGTATGAGACACTTCTGCCGCCGGATGTCTACAGCTCGTCCACCCCGCCACCTACCACGCCTCGTGTGCAAGAGTCTAACAAGTATCAACAGAATGTTGATCTTCAGGCCCAGGATTACAAACAGCCGAATCAAGGCACGACGTCGAAGCAAGTAGACAATGGACCGCAAGATGTTCACCCAACTGCTGGGATAGCTAACACGTATTATGTCTCTGAGCATCAGGATCTAACCCCACCGCCATCCTCCTGGCCCCTGCCCAAAAACAAGTACACGTCGGATATTAACGAGGTTCTACCACGTGTCAATCCTCCGTCAAAGTTCAACCAGGAGGTGGTCGGCTCGGACCAGATACAAACGGTCCCGAAAGTTGTCTATGTGGGCCCACAAGCAGCTGCGCCCCAGTTCCAGAGCTCTGTGTTGCCGATCGACGTACGGCCAGACACCGCTCGGCCAGAGTACGAGACGCCGGAGAGTATATCGCTGAAGCATTTCAACGAGCAACAGTATCTGATCCAGCAACAATTGCTGCAGAGGGACAGACAGAGGCTGGCGGAACAGGAGAGGCAACAACAACTGGAGATCGAGAAGCATCAGCAGGAAGAGCTGAGAAAGAGGCAAGAGGAGCTCAGGCAATTGCTGCAACAGCAGAAGGAGGAGGAGGAGGAGGACGAGACCAGGCTGGCCGTTGAGTCCGCGAAGAATCAGTCTGGCCAACTTGAGAAAGTCACTCAGGGACAATCGCCTTACACGGTCCAATTGGCGGAATACGAGATCCCGAAGGTTACGACCGACGCGGCTGCCGTGATCACCGAATACGGAGATGTCGGGGGGTTGCAGAAGGTTCAACAGTCTCAGGTATACTTAACTTTTGTTGCGAAAAGGATGGGGGTTCGAGTTATTGCCGCGCGTTCTTTGACAGTTCGATTGGACTTTTACGATTATCTACTTGGATTCTACCGGGTCTCCGCGTGATATAGTTGCAGAAGTTGCAGATTGTAGAGGGTGATTCTGGTCTATAGCTTTTATTGGATTTCTGTGTGATAATGTTCTAGAAGTTACTTGGTGCATATTGTAAATAGTGATTCTAGAATCTATAGCTTCTATCGGATCTCTGTGTGACAAAGGTTGTAGAAATTGCTTGGTACAGATAGTACAGGGTGATTCGTAAATGTAAGGTAAACTACGAAATAGGACGTTATAAAATATAAAATAAGTGAAATAGATTTTGAATATAGTTTTAAAGAATATTCGAAGGTAGTAAAATTATGTGTCGTTGCTTGGTAATGTGACGTTTTATTATCGGACTGCTAATAACAGAGTAATCTCTACTGATCACGATTCGTGGTTCACCCTGTATAACGGCTACAATGCAATTAATAAAAAAACGGAAAGAAATTGTAAACAAAAGTAGTAAATGACAATTCAATATAAATTGAAAAGTATAGACTGTAATACGCGATTAAAAATGTTACAAACTCTCCGAACAATCGAAATATTAAAAATGTTTTCAAATGTCCTTAAAAATTTCCTCCCAGGTAACACAACCCGACTACGTAATCTCGGAGAGTCCGATCAGCCCGAGCCAGCAGTACCAGGAGCAATTAAAAAGTCAACCGGAACAAACGAATTACCGTGAGCAACCGCAAACCGAGCCGCGGCCACAGCGACCGTACAAGTTATCGCGCGATCAATATAGACGAAGAAAGCCAACAACCGCGTCGTACGAGCCCGCGCCAACGGAGGCGCCCGTTCAACTCCCAGAGACCGCGGTGCCGGTGACGTTGCACATCGAGGAAGTCCAAACCACGTTGCCGCCGGAAGTAGCGAGCGTGCCAACGGTGACCACTCAAAAGCCCCGAACTCGACGACCTGGCACCCCACTGCGTCGAAGACGTCCAACGACCACAACTCCAGAACCAATTACAGTGGTCGGTGACGATTTCCTAAAGTACGACAGGCCCGAAGATGTACAGCAACAGCTGGACCCATCTCGACGAAGACGTATCAAGCCGACCCAAACCACTCACGAGGAAACCGTCACCGAGAAGAAAGCTAACATCAGGAAACGACCTGGTCACAGAAACCGTGTCAACCCAGGCGAGCCATTCGAGGCAGAAATCGTCACAGAGATCGTCCACACATCGGTGAACACATACAAAACCCCAACCGAGACGATTCCAGGGTACAACAACGAGTACAACCAGTTCGTGACGAATCAACCAACGAATCAGTTCGCCACAAGCCAGCTGAACAATCAATTCGCGACGAGTCAACCAACGGCGAATCAGTTCGCGACGAACCAACCGGTCAATCAATTCGTGACGAGCCAACCAACTAGTCAGCAGTTCGATTACCCGTCTCAGCAGTACGGGTCGGTCGACGAGCAACGGGAATACGCGACGGAAGTGCCGTCGGAGTATCTGACCGAAGTGACGAGGACGAAGATCGAAGAGGTGCCCAACAACGAGAGTTACAACACCCAGGGAGGAACCGTGGTCAGCAATATCCCCCTGGAGGATCTGTTCGTCAAGACCGAAGGCAATTACTTTGATAAATCGACAGCAGTGTCCAGTATCAGCCTGGGTAGCAATTCCGGTGGTAATACCGCGACGACAGTTTCGACAACCACGTCCACCGTTCAGTCGACCGCTCAACCACCAAGTTCCTCCACGATCAGATCGCACAAGGTACGACCGATGAGGTACGGAAACACCACCAGGCCACGGTTCAGCGTCAAGGACTACAAGAGTCGTTTGGACTACAAGAGCAGGCTGGCTACCATCTCCACCACCGAGGCTACGCCAACTCCAGCACCCAGTCATAAGCAAAGAGGTTCGAACTATAAGAGCCAGAATCAGCAACAGCAATCTGGAGACACCACCAGGGAATCTAATGGAAGATACAAGTACGTTTCCAGAGTAAACTATAGGACATCATCCCCTAATCCCGTAAAACATCAGGAACAAGAGTATCCAGGCGAGGACACCGCATCGTCAACAACAGAAAGGACCAGATTCGTTCCAAAAAGGCGACCAGTCAACGGGAACGTCTACAGAAGCAGAATATCCGGGACAACAAGCAGCCCCAATAGGTATGACAGTGATGCCCAATCGAAACCCAGCACGGCTAGACCAGAGAACGTGTTCTCCTCGTCGGTTCGACGACGGCCAGTGATGAAAAGCAGGCTACCAGCGCAAAAGGAGACCTCGACAGCCGCGTACGCCGAGAGAAAGGAGACGGAGGGCACGGAAATGGCCGCCGAGGAGACCAGTTTCTACTCGGCTATCACTACAATGGGGACCACCCGAGTGGTAGCCAACGAGATCCCGGTTGAGAAAGAGCCAGCCGGTTCCGTGAACGATCCAGCACGGCTGACGATCGATGGGGAGGTGGAGAAGAACGCGGATGAAAGCGAAAACGGACCAGGTTTCCAGGTGGAACGTGAAAATCCGCCCGTTGAACCGGTTCCTAGCAGCACCGCCAAAAACGTGGAGAGCCAACTAAGGGAAACCGATGTTGTCACAGAACGGGTCGTTGAGAAGAAGACAGAAGCCTCGACTGAACCCAGTGAACGTAAATCTGAGGAGACCAAGTCCACGACATCGTTCGACGTCAAGGCTGACGAGGAGGAACTGTTCGCCAAGGCGTCACAGAGCGTCGCTGATCTAACCAGTTCCGCTTCCGCTCTGTATGACAAGCCGGGGATGTTCAAGGCTGTCTCCCCCGAGAGCAGAGTCATTGTTTCGCATTTCAAGATACCCACGGATGAACCCACTCTGCCGATCGAGGCGTTCTTCCAGGAATTGTCGAAGAAAAGTTAAGGGACGCTGAGGTGTTCGTTTGGTTTCTGGTTAGGTTTGCTTTGAAGTGAAAAGTGATGTACTCGTGGCGGTATGTTTGGGATCGATTGGCTCGATGTTGCTTTTGGATTTTCATGATTTTCAGAGATATTGTACTGTGTAGAAAGTGTGGAGAACCTGCTTGATGGATTTTAGATATGGAAACAGTTAAATAGGAGTCCTGTCTTCACACGAAGTATTCAAAATAGCCGCCATTATGGTTTAATGTGTGGAGACGGCTTGTGATCGACGGTTTTGACGATCAAACTGTTTTTTGTTTTATATTATTGTTAACCCACTGGCGATAGCGTGTTCTAACAGTTTGTAAGTAAAATGAAAATTGCGATCAGAAGATAACGATGATATAATTCAGGCCTTAAAGGGTTAAGCTTCTCGCGTAGATATCACTATGTTTCAATAAAAACAGTTATGAATAGATTATTTCTAAGTGTAATAACGAGAAATTTTAACTTAATGAAGTAAAATTATACAACGTATACAACTGTGAAAGAAATGAATGTTTCAGATGGTAGAACCAAGCAATGCAGATAAAGCATAATATCAGCTATGCTGATACGGTCATCAGTGGGTTAATTAACACTAGAATTGCCAAAGTAATCAAAACGACTGGTTCGTAAACTCTTCCAAAAAATTATAAAAATATCATATGAGCGTATTTTTTTATATTCTTTGCAACTTTTATCATAATATATAAGTGAAGAATTTCGTTCATTCATCGATTTACATATTTTTAACAAATTATCCGTTTTACCAACGTGATGAAAATAGAAACAGGTCCATCATCGGTAGTCCTACTGTGAATGATATTACGTGATGTTTATTTCTGAAGTGGAATTATCAGAGCATGAACATAATGAGTCCTACAAGCGATCCCAAACACAGCAGCTGAAAGAAAGTTCATCTGTCCTGTTTCTAAACCTGAATTTGATTTATTGTTCCAGAGAACGAATACAGAAATTGTATCTAACGATTCTCTTTAGCCTAATATCCACGAGGGTAGCTATATTATTATACTTCGTATTTAATTTATACGCGTTACAGGAAGTCTTGATGGGAGAATATTTGAATCACGAATTGAAATTCTTCGATGTTACGTCACCTGAATATTTCGTTACCATAAATTCTTCTCGTCGATACGACGATCGATTCATCCAATTAATATATTCAATTTGTAAATACATTAATTGAAAAATGAACAACGAGTTATCTTACGGGATAGATATACCAAAAAGTGTAAAGTCCACGAAGAAGTACTGTTGCTTAATTAGCTCGTGGAGGAAGCAACGGTGCTTCTTTCGCAAAGACGACGAGCAAATATTCTTAGGCGAATCGTTTACGTCCTGTGATGGTCATTTTCTATGTCCATTACGTCAGCTTTCGAGCGGAGAAAATAAATGGCAGACCAGTGCATTCGGTTATCTTCAATAATCAGTAAAATTTAAGCTTATTCGATATCCACGATCGAACGAATTAAATTTATGCCATTAATTTAATTGAAAAATTGCATCGGTTATTGGAGGTTTGGATAAAAGTGTTCGTGATTTTTCAGCAATCACGACGAAAAGGTGCTGCGAGATATAACGTATCTGTAAATACTAAAATATATTTAGAACGTTTTCATTCGGATCGATTTTGTGTTTAATAGGTGCTCGATTCGGAGCGTTATTTAACTACGTAATGGATGCATCGACATATAAGGAAGGACACTCGATGCCTCGAATGAAACGCACGATGGGGACCATTGTTTGTGACAATCGGACTGTAAATAACGATCATTTAGGAAATTATCTGCGCGTGCAATACAGATCGGAACTGCTCGGGAAGCTTTAAAACAGATACAAATGAAGGTAATTACAATGGTCGTTAGAAATGGAAAATGAAACTTTACAGTTAATGCACCAGTAAAATATAACAATTTATAATGATGCCAATTACCATACGGATTTAGTAAAAATTGTAGAATCAGTAGGTATAGAAATCATTTATATTCAAGTTTATTAGAGGAGTTCCACTAAATCATCGAGGAATAATAATTAATTTAATTTTCCTTTACTTGATAGTGTATATTCTTTTTTATGAAATTAACTTCCTTTTTCCCATAATTTAAGATATAAATGAAAATTTCTTAATAATTAGTTCAATTACATGTGTGTAAATAAAAGTTACATGGGATTTTTACTTTCATTTGAGTATATTGAAATCCTTAATAAAGGAAACACGTTTCCATTGACATAATTTTCCATAAATCGACGAACTCGAATCTATAGTTGGATCGAAATGAAATGAAATCCCGTAGATCACCGATGGTCCACCCACAAGCAGTTTGATTATGTTAATGCATCCTTACGTAAAGAATAAGGTAATCGATAAGGTCGGTAACACCGTGTTATTTATACGTACACTGTAAATATATATGTATGCAATGAAATAAATAGTATAAGCAGAATACGTTACCTCTTTTAATCGCAACGAGTCACACCAGCGACACACAGTGGGCACACAGCGCTGGAACGTGAAAGGTTTACAGGTGAAACAGATCAAACAGACACGGTATATTAATATTCCAATTTGATTCACAATCCATTTAATATCGTTACGATAAACGGTTACATGCGTGTAGTCACGGTCGAGTAAAATACTAGTTTGTAAAGTTTAAAAACAAAACCCACGTTCGTTTTCCATTCGATAAAGAAAACATGTTCGATTTGCAAATTGTTTTTTAATCGTTTCTTTATCTTTTCCTTTTTCTTTGTTTTCCTCGACGAATGAAACGCAACTGTAAATACATATATAATAATTCGAAACAGGCAAAATAGTACTTTACCCGGCTACGTTTTCCTATGGTTCGAACAAGATTTCCTTTCGTTTTCTCCGTTCATCCCGCCGGTTTACGTGCGTATTTATAATATTGTACGTTGTATAGGCCTACGGAAATTTACTCTGATTGTACCTAATTTAGAATTATGCACAGGCCATACATTACACATAATATTATTCTCAAGCGAGACAACGCAACGTCGTGCGCTTCGTTCTCGTGAATCACGCTTTTTATTATACGCCCCCTACACTTCGTTCATGTACGTATCGTGTAAAACTCCATGTAATTGACAATTAGTTTAATGTGCTTCTTGTTTTCTTTTCTTCTTCTTCTTTCTTCTTCGTTTTTTTTTTCAGTCGTTCAAGGTACAGTTGTACAGTATACGATATAATATAATATATATTTATATATATGTATATATACAATAACAATATTAAACTATGGTTAAGTAGGCACACGCATACCAAAGTATTTACATTGCCCACTGAAGTCCGGGTGAGCAAGAAGTGGACGTTGCAGGCTAACAATAAGTACTGTGTGTATGCACATCGATAAGAATCACGCAGTTAAGCGTCTCTATACTCTGATCGAAGAAAGAATCAACTTTTATAGGGGGGAGATCCTATTTACTCTTTTCGAATATCATGAATATTCCATATTTCAATGGAAGAAACAGTGATTGGCAGAAATTCTATTTTAGTAATACAGAGCAAATATTAAAATAATTAATATTATATAATAGAATTGATGTATGAGAATCTCATTCTGATATTTAACCCTCGTAAAATTGATGATTTTTCGTAATTTTGCAGACGACGACTGGGTCCACTAGGACCCTCACATTTTCACTGGTATAGGCACTCCAAACTGAGTTTTTATTATTAGGATGAATAATGATGCTAGCTGAGGGTTTCATGTTCACGTTTCACCACCGTAATACTGATAATTTTATTTTAATGTTATAGAGAATGACTTATATTGTTACTTATCTAAATACGTCAACCTGAGTTTCTATCGTCAGGACAGTTAATATCGACTTATTTAATTTACTTTTAAGGGTAGTCCTATCGATAAGATGATTTCTAACGTCTTCGTGTAGGAAATTTGTCTACTAATCATTCATAATTCCGAGGGTTAAGTTCTTCCTAAAATGTCGAATACAGCATCGCAAAAAATACGATTTCATTAAAATATATTTAGAAATTTTCCTAATTGGGAATTTTAGTTTCCAAATATTGTATTTAAAAAAAATTATTTTTTAAATGTTCAGATAAAATGTACCTACTCTTAACAAATAATTATCAGATGCAAAAATTAACTGCGATTTCATATTCCGAAAACTAATGTCTAATCTGGTTCAGAATAATAATTCAACTAACCAATTAGTTAAATCTATCATCAATTTTCAAATAGTATACCACGAGAGAGCAAGTAAGCTCCGCCCACTAGAATAAATGTTGGGGTTGTCCCAGTCGTTTCTTTCTTCGGCCCAACAGTAGACGAGAGGAATTCAATTTAACCAATCTTCCTATGCTTGCAAACTGCAAAAAAAGTCCCCGACAAAACGAATTCAAAATTTTTGAAAATAATAAACTAATAAATGATGGTTCTCATCTTCAATCGCTCACTAAATTCCGTTCGAATGAATTGATGACGATTATGTGCACCTTGGTCTACGAACAAATTGGTCCTTGTACGAAAACTACGCGGAGAAAATCATTCTCCCGTGGAAAACTCGCGACTCTCGTCGAGGAAAATCGTGCGTACGCTTATCGACGCGCGACACATTCGGCCGGGAAGGCCATTTTTTTCGATACAAAATATATTATAATCGCGAGCGGCACGGACGTAAAAGCTCATTACTTATTACAATAGCAAAAGTTAGAATGTTAATATTCACGAAAGTCTCGCCGGTCAGGTGTTCTTTTTTTTTTCTCCGCTTGCGGCGGTCGACCAAGAGTTCAGACACCATCGAGCGACGGTCTTTTTCTAGGAAAATACAACAAATCGCCGTACCATACGGTACAGTATGAAAAATAAAACCGAAGTCGCTATGATTATTGCTAACATCGATACAGGGAAACTACAGTAGCTTAACCAGTTCGTCCTGTTCCGTAAAGTTTAGTGACACGATTTTGTACAGGGTGTTCGGTTACTTGGTGTCAAAAACTTTATGGGGTGATTCTACATGTCAAAACCAAACAAAAATAAAGAATAACGAAATTGTGTTAGAGGCTTCGTTTTCGAGTTAAGTGACATTTAGAAGGACTTTTCGTGCCGAAAAGCAGGTATGTTGCCACATTTTTATTACCTTTCTATCCTTTGTGTGGGGTTTGAATAACTTTTCCTTAGTTCAGTGGTAGTCGTCAACGTGAACACATCGCGTCAAGACGAAATAGCTCTCGAATTTTTTTTTATTTCCTTTTAGTTTAGTTTAAGTTAGTTTATTATTTATTACATTTGTGTGCTGTGGTCTTCCTTATGAATTTGAACGAATAACCAAGATTAATGTGCAACATTTCGTGTGTGCTTTTTTATGAAGTGTCGCGAGAAGATAGTCCAGACTCGAGTGCAACTGTTACACATCGTTTTTTTGCCTACGAGATAAAGGAGTATTTTTTTAGACGACGCTAGTGAACGCTTGTACGTGGACTGCCTGGTTTTAGGCGTTTCCGACCCGGATTTTTAACTGGTAATAACTTGAAAACGAAGCTTCCAACAAAATTTCGTCATTCTTGATTTTCGTTTTATTTTGACATGTAGAATCATGCCTTAGAGTTTCTAACACCAACTAACTTGTCATTCTGTATTACATTTAATAAGCAGGTTTAGTTTTATTTCACCATTCTCTATACTCGTCAAGCACATTTTTTAATGTTCCGATGATAAATTATATGAAAGTATACACAGGGGTATAGTATCGACGTTACAGATACGCACGAACTAATTCCTTGGGCAAAAATCACTCAATCGACTTTCGAAACCCATCTGATACACATATATTCGACCGTTTGTTTACAATAACTAGAAACAGTAAGGAACGAACAGACATGCCAACCAAGTCGAATGTATGCGTTCAAACGCCATTTTCTCGAAAGAAAACGAAAGATCGAATAAGAAACTTTTATTTCGTGCTTTCGATTTTATTTTTAAAAAGAAGAATCATTTTAAGGTGCGTATCCATTTGTTACGTATCATCGTATCGTATCACCATACGATACATTTTCATACGCAACGATGCAACACTTGCCTGTCCACATTGATACACAACGGTGATACGATACGA
Source organism: Dufourea novaeangliae (assembly GCF_001272555.1). Classification (NCBI taxonomy): domain Eukaryota; kingdom Metazoa; phylum Arthropoda; class Insecta; order Hymenoptera; family Halictidae; genus Dufourea; species Dufourea novaeangliae. Next base: position 3,931,534 of record NW_015374150.1, on the reverse strand, counting down.
AAATTAGCACCAAGTGGATACGCACCTTTATATGCACTCGTATCATCAACACTGCGACACCCTACATAAAGTACTGCCTCCAACCAATCCGGTTACGCTACTGTCCGTTCTCTAAATCCCGTCTGCCCCGTACACAACAATAATACAAAATGTTGCAGCGTTGTAACAATATACAAGCCTGGGTGGTAGTGCTTTTGTTCAAAACGTTCTAGAAAATGAAGGTCAGCACGGTTGTATGTGTATAAATACCGACGCGTCTGTATACATATAATTCCCGCAGGAAGTTCAATTCCCCTATAAACATTTTCGACAGCGTTGCACGTACTGTGAACGTAACTAAAGCCGATTAAAGTTACCTGGGCTATGCTTAACTAGGGTTAGTCCTTCGGCTCGACCAGTTCGTTTTATTTTACGTTCTAGAAAATTTCTATGCTCGGAGGTGGTCGTTGTTGTTTGTTGTTGTTTGTTGTTGTTGGCTACGAACGAAACAAAGTTTCGACGTCGATCGATGATCAACGTGTGAAAGCAGCTTTCATGCGCGATCGGGCAGCTGACGTGACGTTAAGTTTAATTAATTAATAGGTAATGATTAATAAATAGATAAATACTGTTGAATAAAATTATTAGAAGAATTTCTATTGCGTTGAACGGAAAGCTTTTTGCGTTATTTTGTTGACACTAATACAGGGTGTTTCAGGTCAAATAGTACCACCAGAAATAGTTGATAAAACCACCAAATTTTTTATCTCGAAAATGAAGCGTCACTCGACAACATCTTATTCCTTTTTTTCGACTTATTTTTTCTTATAGAATCACTTCCTGCCCGGTTGTACCATCCAACCTGAGACAAGCCATATACAGGGTGTTAATAAAAATGTGGGACACTTTCACAAGATGGATTCTACATTCAATACTAAGACGAAAATCAAGAATAACTAAATTACCTTCGAGGCTTCGTTTCAAAATAATTAATTGTTGAAAATACGGGTTAAATGTATGTGAAGTATACGAACAACAGATCCTCGGTTGATGAACGAAATAAAACGAAATGAATTCAAACGTGCCTCTTAAGTAGAATAATCCGTCACGTCAGACGTATTTCACACGTATTTTGTCCATATTTTCATCAATTGATACCCCGGAAACGAAGTCTCGAACACAATTTCGTGATTCTTTACTTTCGTCTTAATTTATCATGTAGGATCCACCCTATGGATCTGTCCCATAATTTTTATTAACACCCTGTAATAAAACGAAACATGGATTTTTTTCAACTTTAACCATTCAAACGTGAGATATATGTAATAACGAGATTCCTAACAGTCTGCCGTCTCTAGGAACGAAAAATCGATTATCAGCTCCCGAAGATGGCACTTTTGTACGCTCGTTTTATCGTCCAGAAGCGACTATCGAGGATCGACAGGCCAAAAGATTAACGCGATGTATGTACATCTAACACTTTCAAGCGAGTCCATCTACTTCTACGACCCATTTTTTAGAATTTCCGTGTGTGGCTTCGGCGTTGGTCCACTTTAGTACGTTATTATCACGTTGGTTTTTGTTTGTGTGTATGTGTGTGTGTGTGTGTTTTTTTGTTTGTTTCGTAACCCCTTTCAAATCTTTCTTTTTTTTTTATCTTTGGTATCTATGTACGAACCTGAATCCCGTGGTCGCTGGAGCGAAACACGGTCGAACGATCGATGTTTTCTTTAGAATTAGACGAGACGTTACGCGGGCGGTAACGTCGCGAACCGGAAATCGCAGCCGGTCGACGGCTAATTTCGTTGATTTCACTCGTTAGCCTCGCTTATCCTGGTTCGTCGTTGCTGGCTGTATATCCGAAGTACATTAACTATATTCCTATTTATTTTTATTATTTTTTTTTCCTTTAACACTTATATCGGTCTCACGCCGGACGAACATCGTCGGTCACGAGGGCGCTTAATTTACGATCGAGGAGCTAGCCAGTAAACACACAGCAAAACATATGTATTTTACGTACTCGACATCGATAGTCGGTTTCGATTGTTCGAGGACCGAGTATGTCACTTTTCGCGGGTGCAGCGTACGAAGATAAGCAAAATCGTGGTTAAAAATGAGGAGGATAGACGAAAAGAGGTTTGCTTCATTTAAGATAGTTACACTTTCAAATTGCATGCAATTCAAAGGCGATATTCCCAAAATGTTTCAATTACTCTCGTAGAACATTAAAAATGAAGTCCCTTAATGTGAGAAAATAGAGTTACTCGGACGACCTTTCTGGCAGAGTACGTAAATTACTGAAGGAAATGTTTGATGAGTGTATTCAGAGTAAAGGACCATATTTTTACATGCAACTAAAATCTATCGTAATATCGATATCGGTCCAATTAATTTCGTAGGACGAACAGAATCAAATCCCTTGACACGTTGACTGCTACATCTTTTTTCACATACAAATAAAGTCTGGCGTAATAAAGGGTGTTTCAGCAAAAACTTGAATTTTAAATAAATTAAAAAACACTTTAATTTAATTGCCTTTTCAAAATGATCACGTAACTTGCGAATCTTCACTGTACAATTTTCCCCATGTTTGTAATGGGTTTTCACTATTAACAAACGTTCTTCCAAAGTGTAACGCGTCATTTTCGTAAATGTCAATGTATTAACTAAAAAGCCGCCAAATATGACTGACTCACCATTTGACAGACGCAAATGGCACGCGATTCGAAATTGAAGTTCTTGCTGAGACACTCTTTATCATCGTTCCAATGACGTGTTTAATGAAACCTACAAGAGAAGAAAGAAATTCAAGTAGAAATGATTTTCCTTCCAATGGAATCGTTCGGAACAGTAACATGACTGCAAAGCTTTTTCCTTGTCATTCGGAACACAAAAAGGAACGGTAACTTCCACGTGTCGACAGCGGATGAATAAGCGAATGAACGTCGTAGATTAAACCACGGTTGTAGCCAGCCGAATGTCGTTCGAGTGGCCTGCTTACTCAACATTATCCGCTCGTCAGGCTGACGGGGGGAAAGTATCCCGAGTAGTATACTTATACCTCCGAGACGAAATTGCGATCGGATTTCACGTGGTACAGGGGAACGAAGAGCCGGCAAAAGGCTCTATGAACCATGGCTGGAAGGGAACTTCCGGACAAAGCGATGAGTTATGACGAGGACCACGCCCTCGACTGACGGTATTTCCTTTCAAGACCCCCACGAGGTGACCGATCATTTCTTTCGCGGAAGACGGTTCGTTTTATTGTCACGCGATGGCTCGCGATTGCGTGGCAAGAAGACGCTTGACTGCTCCTTCGAACGACGAACGCGGTGATCTAGCTGAGTCGACGCGAAAATTTTATCTTACACGAATGGTCTGCGAATGGAAAATCTTGTTTTCGATTAGGATCAAATGACCAGGTTGAAAATAAAACAAAAGTTCGATGGATATTATTTTAACCGTCGTACGCTGTTCAATAAACTATTGCATTAATATTGCTCGAATTATATTGAGCCTGAATTAAAATCGACTCAAGGAAATAAGTTTTACTATTATTCGATTGTAATCTATGTCAGCTTTGGGGACAAATTAATTTTCAAATTTCTATAATAAAAAATTAAATCGAGAATCGAACATTGGCATCGGGTCCAATTTACCCGAACAGTGTACAAGGGTTAACCCGCTCTCTTTCATAAAATCAGGAACAATTTTAAGATTATTTGAAATATTAAAGTAAAATTGGTAAATATTTACAATAAGGGAGCCACCTCCGATTTCGATGATTTTTTAATTTATTGTCAGGGTCATCACCCTGAGTAGTATTGTGAAGGTTTTAGTTAAATCCTGTGTTTCGGTGAATATTACAGATTTATGAATTTGTGGTTCGATAATGGTACTAACAGTAGATCTACTATTAGTTTGATTTTTAGATAGTTCGATAGGCTTTCCAAAGGGGTTGCCATCTTGGGATATAAATGATGAAGAAGATTCTCTTAAATTTTCATTGAATGTGTATCATGTAACAAATCCTATCGTGTCTCAGCATCACTGTAATTAGTTTAATTAGGTCAATACTGTACAATTTCAGTGAATCGATAGGAAGATTGATGAGACCTATATAGACCCGCGATTGAATAGCGATCGTTGTCCTGATATGCCGTGGCTCTTACGATAAATAGACATCGTAAGGGCCAGTTGGTACTAGTTTACGTAACGTGACAATGGAAAGTTAATTGATGAATGGTCGCGTCGCGGTATGAGATCCTAAAACTGTCTTTGATGTACCATTGAGTGATGTATTCCTCTGATCGGCGATATCGAATTTGAATGTTTCCCTATCGGTGAACATTCAATTTCCGTTAAGTGTAAAATATAGGGTTCTACTATATGCCTATACGGAACTCTCTTTCTCTTATTATCTGTTAAACACTAAATGCCATCACGAGACCAGTTCCTGATCGCTTAAGAGTAACTATCACTGTTTTTTGAACGTATAAATAAAAAAATTAACCAAATCCAAAATAATTGTTGTTATTAAAGTAAATCTAGGAACTAGGTCCGTGAGGGTATACACTAAATCCTCAATGAGTGTTCCAAGGTTCCCCGGCACTGACAATGAAAGGTCCCCAGGTGTAACGCTGACTTGAATGAGGTTTAGCACAGTGATAGAGCTTGGAATTCCGAAGCTTAGTTTATGAAATATTTCATGTTCAGTACCAAGGATCCTTCGAGCACTCATCGAGAATTTACTGTATATATTAGATAAATCTTACGAACAGGGTACTCTTATGGTAGAGGGACGCTACACGCACCGTTCTAAAAGTGATCTCTCTCACGTGACCGATCGACAGAGTTCGAAAGCCGCCACTAGTTCAATCGTTCTCACCATCCAATTAATTATAAACTCGCGTACAAACGACAGCACATATCAGCAGGGGGTGGGGAGGGAGCATGTGAATCGACAGAAGCGAATTTTACCACCGATAATGCGTTATTCGCTCTACCTACGATATAGTCACGATCAATTCCGGTTAATTGCATTTCTTCGGTTTAAAAAACACTAGGCTAACCGCGCTGGGGAGTTATCTTACGTTAGTATGGAGCAGTGACACGGGGGAACGTAACCGCAGAATCGCACGGTTACAGTAATTGTGCGGCTCGCTTGTACAAATGTCGGAACACGGAAGATCTGACAGAGGAGGGGGTGAGTGGGTGGCTGGATGGGTGCTATTATTACAACGGTTCCTGAAATTAACGCCGCGATTGTTAGCGTAATAACGCTGCCCCATGATAGCCTGGTTCGGGCGCGGCTTGTAATACGGATTGTTGGCTACACGAGTCAGTCCAGTCACTGTAATGAACCCTCGTCAAAGTGTAGATCACGCAATTGAATAATCGAATGAAACAAAGGAAACCCTTTTACTGGGTCTGTGTCGCTAAAATATGGAAATATAAAGCGTGTACCGTTCAAAACTTTGAGAGGATATTGCTGAGATAGTCGAGAAAATTATTCCACAATTAGGAAGAAAAGAAGTATTTCCTACAATTTAATACAATAATATTCTTGTTGAACGTGTGATTTGAATCATTTTAATTTTAGACACTGATTTATTTACGTGATCTTCTAATTATCTTGAGCTGATGTAAATTAAGATAGCAGAATTTTAGAAGCTACTCACTAAATTAAGTAAATCGTGCTTGGTATATGTATTGGATCGAATCTGTAAATAATTTTTATCCTGCATAACTCTTAAATGTATATTAACTTGAGAATTTTCATCGTTAATACAATCTAATTACGAATCATGGAATTTCGTCCATCTGTTACGGAAATACTTCAAATTGAACCGAGTATTCTTTCTTTTCCTTTTTAGAATAATTGTAGATTTTCGAATAATTATTTCACAGTTACATTTGCACCATCACAATCAAAAATTTAAACTCTTGACTCTCAATAAACCTTTTTTAATTACTTTAGTAAGTATGTTCCTTCTGCATTCTCAGAATTGTCCTCCATTTATACGGATAAAATATTTTTCTTTGAAACTATAATTTATTGCAAGATGATAATTCAGTAGGTGATAGACACGTATATGCTTTGATGTAATATTATTCGACCAGAATCCATCCGATTGATCTGGTTCACGGGGAAATTCGATGTCTCTGTGTGGGTGTGTGTGTGTGTTCGGTCTCTGCGCCGCCACTCTCGCGGATACAGAAGAAAAATTTACGTCGGAGCATCTAAATTTCATCATTTCCCCGCAGCCGGCATTCCCCGGAATGGATCGGCAAAAATTTCACTCTCGAGACCGAGTGTACGAGGATAAATTATTTTTATCGGGCTCGCGAGTTTTTCGCGGTGGCGGCGGGCGGCCTCGGCTGCCTATTCGGCGATTTAATCGACGTAAACGAAAAACGTGGTTACGCCGGCTAGGAAATGTTAGATGACGGAAAAAAGCTACGGTTTTCTTCGTCTAGATTCGGATTCACGACGTTTCTAACTGCGAGGTTTCAATCGTGATTGCAGAAATTGCCCCCGACGGAAACTAAAAAATCTATGTTTTCTTTATATCGAATGTAATCAGAAACCACATTTTTCTCCATTACGACGAAGATACTTTAGGGATAAAGAAAAGAAGAAATATTACTTCCACTCGAATGATATTTAAATTAATTCTCACGTTGATATTTCAAGACTTGATTTTTGACTAACATGATTTGTTAAATAAATATTTGCTGTTTCAAATGAGAAGGTTAAATGTCTCTGTGTAGGTTCCTTTTTTATAGGGTCGCGCAGTAATGGTTAATGCGGACTTCGCGTTGCCTGACCTACGTCGGGTTTAAGCTCCACCACTGTAGGCGAATTTTGAGCAGACTATCGTCAGCAAATGTCAAAATGAGACACGTGTCTGAACTGTAAAAATCCTTATAAACCCTTCATGCCTATTCCGCGGGTATCCTGGTTGCAGGGAAGATATACAGTCAAGGCAACGGGAATTATTTCCCCCGAAACGTTGTTACAAAGAAATACAGATCCAGAATGAATTACATTATTAATATTCCATTGAAAGTGTTCAATTATGTTTTAATCACTCTTCAGTGACCTACAAATAATAATAATAACTAGAATTAATTATTGCGTTTTTTTTCTGAGATTTGTATGTCTTTTCATTGTACAGGGTGTTCTATAACACCGTTTACATTTGAATTTGCCGTGACTTCTAAACAATATGGTGAGGGAATTCAGCGTTCATATATGCACAAGTCTCCGAAAATTTAGTTTCAATGGAAATTTTGATCAGGCAACAGTGTGCTTTCGGTGCACGAGTCTATTATATCAAAGTAATAATTGTACATCTTGCCCTCCCAGGAGCCCGGATTTAACCCTTTCTTTGTGGCTTATTCCTTTGTGTGCAATCCCCTTTTTCGTGGCTTTACCTCAAAATCAAGGACTATCGAAACGAACCAACCAACATTAACCAAATGGAAGGCAACATCCGCTCACAAATGGAGAGACTTCCATTAGCCATGTGCCGACGTGTTTATGAAATTTTGGACGACATAATTTCCGCCACTGAAATTTTCAAAATGCGATTCAAATATTTATGTATATTATTCCTATTTTATCAGTGATTTCAATTTAAAAACCTTTATGGAACACCCTATACCACGACTGAAGAGTAAAAATTAAACAACACATACGAACTATTAACCCTTTAACGCACAGTGTTGCATCGATACAACGCTCTTTTCTTTTTTTTTTTAAAGACAAGTGTACACGTATACACGTGTAATGTCGGTTGCAATAAAGTGAAAATTCGAGAATCGCACTCGAGAGTGATTTACACAACTCGAACGGAATTTCCGGCACGCCATCAAGTTCGGAAATTATCCCCGGGGCCCCGGTTTGCGGAAAATATCCACAGAGCGTGTTGCAAATGCGGCAACACCATAAATCTCATATCGATCGAGGGCAGGGGGGTGAAATGGGGTGGGGGTTTTCAGGGTAGCGCGCTGTTTGCGCCGTGCGTAGAGTGTGTCGCAGGTGCATGAATTTGTCACGGCTAATTCGCTGTTACAGACCTAATGGAAAATGCAAGGTACATATACCGTTGTCGGCGAGCAAACCGATCGAAGATCGAGCTTCAAGTGGCGACGACGCGCGATCGAGTATCGCGGGACAATTCGCGCGTGTGGAATGCGTCAGAGATGCGTTACAAATCTTACAAAATTACAAACGATCCGCGATTTTTCTTCTGTTCATTTGTTTTTTTTTATCTTTTTCTCCTTTTTTATACACTTCGCGCGGCGAAACTGCACTCGACGACGAGACGATTCTCCACCGTCGTCGGCCGAGGTCAGGAAATCACCGTTTCCGTCGACTGTCTTCGTTGCGAAATAATCGTCGCCATTTTATTTCGAAGCGAGGTCGTGGAAACTTGAAACGCCGGTCCAGGGTGTGGCGACCGGTTGCGGAAACTTTTCGAAACGCCAACGATCGTGGATAAAATGCACTTTTGAGGGTTGAATTCATGGTATAATCGGTCTTTCCTGTCGGGTGTGTGTATTTAACGGAAGAAGTTCTTCGGAACGATCGTAAGAAATTCATGAATGTCTCTATCGTTTTTAGGAAGCCGCAATATGGCGCCGGGCGGTTATGTTGATCCTCGAGTTTGAGTTTTACGGGGGACAAATATAATCTATATAAATAGGAATATAATCTATCTTTTTCTGGAGAAACATTATTTCTCAACACGTTTTCAGATATGGTAGACTTGGGTCGTTTTTATTTTAACCATAATAAGAATTGAAAATTGTAGGGTGGTTTTATAGTTATGCCACGAAATGTACGTGGATAACTGCAGATGCTTATATTAATAATTATTCAGACAGTTCAGAACCAGCTTGAATTCAACTTCTTCGATTAAATACTTTCAATCCTACCAAACTACACTTTCACCGACGAAAATAATCCATTGAAAATAGTTTTTAGATCCCCGGGTCTTGAAATGCCAAAGTTAATCAAAACCACATTACTCATACAAGTATATTCAAATTTAAACTGCATCCCTCAAATGCATCCTAACATATGTGAATTAAATTAAACGATTTACTAGCTAGAATACGAGTTAAGAAAGTTCCAAAAAGGTGCCACAACATCGTACCACACCCTAAACAACGGCCCAAACTATGTACACCCAGAATTCCATCCACACTCCTAAGACAGAAAAGAAATACATACCCTCGACAATATGTCTTTTTTTAAAAGAAAAACAGATCGTTTACTTCTTCGCACAACAATTTTGCGTACAATACGGCGAAGACAAACACAAAGGTGAAAACTCGAAAGTCCCAATTACCCTCGCTGCCATTGTCTTTTCATCCGATAGCACACCGTAGCTCAACGATGCACCGGCACCCAAAGTCCTAGCAGGTGATTAAGACAAGAGGGTAAATCGTGCCACGGTATATACATACATATACATATATATATATACAATACACAGGGTATATACGGTTTTCTGTGTTCCGTTCGCTGGTTACTCGTTCCAGCGCGATGGACCCCGCTAACGTCGATATTCGAAGTTGTCAGCGGGCCCCCGAAATGAAATTATTGACCCACTTCGAATTTTGCTCTAACTACCAGCTTCAAAGCGACTCAATCTCTCTCTCACACTCTGCTTTCATATATCATCGCGATCGTTGTTCGACGATCCCGCCAATTATACCCGAATGATCCATCTAACCTTCACATTTCAAAAAGTTCGCGCGGAAACGTCTTGGGTCTCTCCAAACGATTACATTCAGCTTCGTTCGATGCGGGCGTGATCGATATATCTCTCAACGGCCGCGTGTCGATCATAGACGTAGAATGTATAATTATATGTCTATGGTGTCGATCAATAGGAAACAATTCGAGCTTCGATCGCGTTTATGACACGGTGCAAAACGAATAAGCCCCACCGCTCGAGGAACATGTATACTTGGCTCGCAAGCGAGACTCTCGATTCCTGGCACGATTTCCGCGCAGTCGGCCTCATCGGTATATTCCGTGTCGATTCTCTCTTCGATTGATCGATGTCGAATCGACGATTCGCGCTCGATAAGAAGCGATCGACGTCCACGTGGGATCAGGTCGATGTATCAACGATGACTTATAGGTTAAGTTTTTCGCTCGGTTAGCTGCGCATCGATACCGGCGAACATTATACATACAGTGGACTCTTGATACATCGCAGCTTGCTATATTGCCGCACGAGACACTTCCCCTCCACGCGTACTTTCACGCAGACACAAATTCATTCTCCCGCCACGTTGCGGACGCCGTCGCCACTAGCGTATTTTACCGCTTCCGAGAAGTTTACTCTCTGGCTGCCCCGGCCGCGGCAATATAGCAAGAGTCCAGTGTACGATATTATCCGTACGCTGAGCGGTGCACATCGTGTTTCACCTGGACGCGCTTTCTCGTCAAACGTACGGGGGGGGGGGGTTAGAGTTTTATTACGCGTTAGTCATATTGGCGGTAGCGTATGGTTATCGTTAATGTCGAGCAACGGCCGTTGATTCCCTGCTGCGACGACGCCGGCTGCGTTACGCTCCTCCGTGTGGACCAGGTCCGGTATACTCCCGTCAGAGGGGCCCCGTACTAGTTGTTATCGCCTGGACGAACGGAAGTCTGCACTAGGCTATGCGAGGGTGACCACACCTTCTGGTTCAGGTGACCAACAGTTGTCGGACAGCCAGCAGCCGACCACCACGGTGACGAAACCGATCAACAACGCTAGGAAGATGTACGCCTCCGCGTTTCCTAGAGAATCTGCGCCACGAGCTTTCGTGTGTTTAAAGGTGAACGGGATAGAGAGGATCGAGAAAGTTAACGGGGGGTTGCGGTCGCAAGGATGGACGGACACACGTGCGTTGCATGCCTGGGGGTTTCACTGACGTGCGGGAGAAAGATTAGGGGATGAAACGGGCGCGTGTGGAGAATAGATTGATGGCCGAGAGAAAGTTTAAATTGACACTTCTGGCTTCCGGTGGCGGTGAAACGCATGTAGGACGTGGATGGTATTCCTATCATTATTACCTCGTATCAAGTATTTGTATAGGGAATTCGCATCGCCATTTAAAGCGACCCACTCGAATATCTCCGAAACTGTTGACGATATTGAAACATGCCCACACAAAAGTTGAATGGTATCAGGGAGTACACTTTGTGATGTAACTTTTTCTATGTGGACGCGTAGAGGTCATGTGAAGGTCAACTTTGTTTTTTTAAATGGAATCGTATATTTTTTAGTGCACTACAATTTTAATGGTACAATAAGTGCTATAACTCTGCGTTAATAAAATTTTGAAAAAAGTTTTTTGTTAAAAATAAAATTTCTAAATATGTTTTTTTTCACGTTTTTGTTAAGGCAAGTTTATAGCGCCTATTGTACAATTGAACTTCTGTTTGAAACACTTTTTCGTTTCATTCTTGTCAGAAGTATAAGAACACCTGATCAGAATGAAGAAAATGTGATGTTTCGTAAAAATGATATATTGCAAATCACTCTTATTACTTAATAGTAGCACAAATATTGTCCATCCAGCTTTAATATGCCCCAAACAGTATTCATTTTAGACTTTCAGCAATTTTGCTAACGACTTGTAACATTTACTACATATTCGATAAGTGTCCTAATACTTAAGCTTGTCCAGAACTTTCTGGAGAACGCCATAACTACAGACAGTATCAAATGATATTTCTGTTACGATATTTCTTTTTGGAACCTTTCTTTTGACCATCATTCTGACTCCAGTTTGATTGAGGATAGAACAGTGTAACGGAAAAAAAAGTTGAATTTTTAATAAATTGTCTTTTTCTAATACTTTCTTTTAATACAGTTAAACCATTCAACATTTTCGTCCGCTTTTCTCTGTCCATCTGCAAGCAAACAGTGATCCAGCAACTTCAATACATTACGCTTCCACAGAATAGGGACTCGTTACAAATTCATGCTTTTGATATCTCATTAGCCTCACCAGACGCTAACCGAAGAAGTATTGAAAATTTATATTTCTGGGCAAATGTAATTCAAGCTTTGTCTTTGACCACCGTGAATTTTAAGTATTCATAATTAAACACCGGCGGAATCTAAGATTGCGGCCGGTCTATGCCGAATCTGAAAGTTAAATCGGCTATCTGAATGCGGGGTCTGTGAGCGAAAAGACGCGTTACTGTTCATTCGTTTCATGAATTTTTCACGGTTTCCCCGGTCTATTATCTTCGATTTACGGCCAAGTTGACGCTGAACTCGGCGTGAAGAGCGGACCGAAGCTAAGTAGTCCGCTCGAATACGCGTGGAATTCGTCATTAAATAAGGGTTTACGAGGACGGAACTCGTAGAGACAGATCCTATTACTTCGTTGCACGGAAAAAGGATTTCTGGATTTAGTATTCCATTCGAACCATCGACATGTTCGGCAATGTAATACCGAACTATTTGCCACGAAATCGAACCATCCGTAGGGACGGTTTACGAGTCGATGTCGCGGTATAAGACTCTCTGACAGCTGCTTCCAAAGCAAGTTCATAAACTTGAAAAGTTTCCTTCGCGACACGTTGAGAAACTGCTTACGTTGATAAGCCCAGAATAAGCAACGTAAAAGTTTCGCGAGATAGCTAGCTGGCCTGTTAGTTTAACGAAACATTGTAGATTGCAATCTAAAAAGTTCGAAAAGTTCAGAAATTAATTGAGGTTCATTTATTAAAAGCTGCAGACATGCGAGTAACCTAAGTATGTATAAGAAATTAGTTTTGAAAAGAACATGAATAACAAATTGTTAATGCAAATAATATGAGATAGTACATACTTTAAAAAATTGTCACAATAAATTGCGGAGTAAGAAGGCCTTGGATTGGTACGAAAATTAATAGAAAAATCAGAATTAGGTTACAAATATATCGGTGAATGGATAAAGCTGTAAATGATGTTAATGATGAAAGTCGTTAGTTTCCTAAACCTCATCGCTACCACTACACGTGCATGGCACTGTAAATGAGTTACAACTCTGACCCCACTGGAACTTGCAGAAGAACTTCACCGGTTCTCTCCCGAGACACTGTGTTGCAAGAAATTACGACGATTACCGTGTTCTTCAGGTCTATATATTTCTTACGGGTTAAACAGTTTCGTGCGCGGCCCAAATATCTAATACACAGACTAAAGGGAGTTCATTAAAGTTAATCATTTCAAAAAATGATCCAGTTAGAAAGACACACCAATAACTTTCACCAGTAACATATAACTACAGACCGACAAGAAAGTAAGAAAACACAAGAACATGCTCTTCTGTCTTGATTAAAAAACACTTTCTACGCAACAATGTAATGAAATCTGGATTTACACCAACGAGGCTATAGTTTGGTATCGCTACGCGCGTGTGCAAGAAGCGTGACGTGAATTAGTTGCAAAACTTCGCTACATCTTTCCCAACAAGAGTTGAACGGATATAGGGTGGTTGTAAAGTCAAGTAACAGCTAAAGTACCTACTCATATTTCAGACAATGTAACACAAGTATCAACAGAACTACATTAAAGTGCCTGAAGCCACATTTAGGATTGCACAAACTATCTAAATCCCGTTTCAGTTGAATATTTGATCTGTTTTACTGCTCAACAAGACAATAGTGGTTACTAAATATACTAAAATCATTATTTAGTGTCACTACCCATCGCAGATTTTAGCGACCTCTACGTTTTGAGAACGGTGAATCTGCGGTGGGTAGTGACACTAAATAATGATCTTAGCGACCTCCACGTTTTGAGAACGGTGAATCTACGGTGGGTACTGACACTAAAATGGAAATGGGGTACGTAACCCCAGAAAAGTGGGCTGCAAAAATACATTGTATAAAATGTCTACTTCTATACCTCGTCTGTGATCGGGACATGTCAGTCAAGCTTCCACAATCACCCTATATCGTGTCCACGGACTATATGTATACAAAAATCGATGACTTACCTAGAGGTCCCTTCGACTTCCAGAGACCCTTCATAAGGGTGGGGTCGCCGCGGCGCCAGTCGCGCCACCCTCGGCCCCGACGAGCAGGCCCCGTGGACCAGCCCGTACCACCTCCGGCGGCACCGCCGCCGGCCCCGCCCCCGGTGGTTCCTCCAGTAACGCCGAGGCCAACTCCGGCGCTGGTGCCGGAGCCAGATGCACCGCCGCCAGCGGCGCCAAGTGTACTGCTCGCGCCGCTGCCGGCTGTACCACCGCCGGGGCCCGGGGTGCTCGGCGAACCAGCCTGCGACTGTCCATGGGCCCCCGCCCCGCCACCCTGTGGCAACGGCAATCCCGCCGCTTTTTTGTTTTTATTTTATTTTCCAATCCAAAGCAGCGTGAAAAGAAGTAATATACACCGATCAAATTGTTATTAAGGCTTCTGGGTCTACGATTGGGCTAGAAGATCTTGGCCAGTCTAGTTCTTCAATCATTACGATACCGTTTTGGTATCGTGGCCAATCCAGGGCCATTTGCTGCCCTATTGGGAGGTTGGGGAGATTTCCTCGTTTTAGAATGTCTTTTTGTAATCTCCCGCGGAATTGTACACGTTAGATAGTTGGACTTTCGACTTTGGACACAGTTGGGAGACAAGATTGGACTCCTGGGATAGTCTGAAGTAAGAAGCTAGGTTTGTGTAAGTTGGGGTTTAGGACTGCAGGGAACCGATAGCTTGAATATGGGGAATGTGTTTTGTGGTGTTCGTCTGGGTTAGCTAGTTACGGGGCAATATTCAGCGTATCGGAGAAGAGATCAATAGATGTGGAGGAGATGCAAAAGAGGAGCTAATAGCCTGGCCACAGAGACCCGTGCTTCTTTATGGTCCAATCTTGTTTCCCGACTGCATTTTCAATTTCTTTGGTTTGCCTACGCGTTATGGATATTAGTGGCGGAGTTCATTCTGTACGGTACTCGTCTTTTTCCGATAAGACATTAAGGTACAGAGGGATGAAAGGCAACGGTAGAGTTGCTCGCTGGAGCATATCCAGAACGCAGAGGAACAAGGTTTTGAGTCACGAGTTTTGGCCGATTTAGAGGAAGTTTATTGTCAATTGTTCCACTAGATCGACAGGATTATGTTTGTTTGAACGACCAGAACTCGTGAACTTGACTTTAGGTCCTAGCAGAGGGATTGATTGAGGATTATTGAGTGTGTCCTATTTCCCATGCTTAGGCGCATTAGACCTCATAGAGTATCCTACTCAAGATTTGGTACGGGTAACTTCAGTGGCTAAAATCTTCTGCTCAACCTATAGTAGACATCGTGATTTAGAGTCACATAAGATCTTGTGACACCAGGGTCTTAGTAAAAAGTGTATGGATATTTACGTAATAGGGTCTATGGTGAATATGTATACACTTAACCTTATCGTAGTGTATCTCAATCCTTCTTGTTGTATACTGTTGTCGTGTTTTAAGTTAAGTATACACACAACTCTAAGTTCGTTATGTGGATGGGTTTGTGCTTTTTCATCACTGCCAATGCAGTTGACTTATTTCTGGTAAATTTATTCAGAGAAAATAGATTTCCTATGCATTGTATTTTACAATTTCA
This sequence comes from Dufourea novaeangliae, assembly GCF_001272555.1. Classification (NCBI taxonomy): domain Eukaryota; kingdom Metazoa; phylum Arthropoda; class Insecta; order Hymenoptera; family Halictidae; genus Dufourea; species Dufourea novaeangliae. The sequence continues at coordinate 3,915,948 of NW_015374150.1, read as the reverse complement.
TACATACAGGATGTTACACTTCATCCAATTTATTGATAGGTAAAATAAATAAATCTCTAAATAAATTTACCGGATTTTAAATCAGTTAGTGCCAGTTCGTTCGCATGCATAACCGCTAAGAAATATAAGAAACTATTTTGCAGTGTTATAGATATGAAATTAATTTCACCCGAAACTTTGCACATGTCACTGAAATTTTCACAGCACCTTTAATGTACACCTGTTGATGGTCACACAAAAATATTAATTTTATGATACCAACTCGTTACAAAATGCAAAAAAGAGTTTTGTAACACCTAATAATTCTGTACCTTCTTTTAACAAAAATCAAATATCTCAATATTATAAAATTTATATTCTGCAATTAAAATGTCTTTCACAAATATGATAGATTTAATTTAGAAAAATGTGTATTTCAGTTCCAGCAGATTTACATTTCGTCCCTATGAATGAATAATTTCTGCAGTAAAAATTTGAAGTAAACATTTTGTTTCAATTTATCTCCATTGTTTTTAAATTTTTTTTGTTAGCACAGTTTATAAATAGCCATTCCATCCGAGAACTTTTTTCTCATATACTCTCAGTGAGACGTAATTGATCCCAGAAGAGAAAACTTTAACTGTTTCGGAATTGTCCAGAGTTAATTAAATACTTTAGAACTGAGTACATCTTTAAGCAAACATATTGGACTCTCGGCAATAATAAAATGTTGGAAAAAATATGTAAATACTTTCGATCAATGTTCGACGAGAAATCGTCAAATAAGTTGGTGCTTTAGACGAATCAGTGTCGCGACACATATTTGAATACTTCTTGTTGTTTTCTCAGGAAAATGTAAATGAATTTGAAAATTCGATTGTATGCATTATAAAAATACGAATATTTTTTCTCACTGTATATCAATGATGTATGAGATAAGGTTGGATTACGTAATCAATACTTACCGCATAAGGAGAGGAGCAAAATATTGGCAAGATAAATCCACCCCATAACGTCATCAACAGGTCTCGTCTGCGATGGTCATCTTCTTTAACTATCGGCCTTCTTGTCTGCTACTTGTACTCGATAACACTGTATTATTCATTGCTATGAAAATTCCTGCAAAACAAAAACATTTACGCTCATAAATACAAGAAATCAGAAGCAAAATGAACAATTTAAGTATCGGGAACTTTTGATATGTAACATCACTATTTTCTTTTATAGAATCATTTAAACAAAAAGTATTGTGTACTATGAATTTATGTTCTCGATAATGAATGAGAATAAAATATTCACAATTTTTAAATATGGCGCTACTGTGGTCCTAGCAAAACAGGTACGGAACCAGTGACGTCTCCGTCAACATTATAGGTTAATGTATCAATTATTCTTGCCATTTAACCAGTTCAAGTTCAAAGACCCTCGATCGATGCAGTTAAAACCGAATACTAATCAGGTAGATTCAATTACATCCTGCTGGGTATTTCGTTTGATCACGATATTTCCAGTTCCCTGGATTCCCGCCATTGCCCAGTATTGAATTCACTAACGCTCCTATCGTTGCAGATCATAAATCCATAGCGTTATAATCCTTCTTTGAACGAGCTTATCCCACAATTGCAATTATCTCAAGAATCATCAATATTATTAGTATTTGTATCTTACCTAATTGTTCTACATTGTGGATTAAATCGTTCGCGAAACTGTGAAATTTTGAAGATTTGAAGCACATCTCGCGACCGCGTTTGAACACTGCATCGTGCGATCGATGGCAACGCCATCATGAATCGCGTGGCTGAATCTTCAAACTATGATTGGTTAACAATGGATGAGAACGCGGAGGTTGTTACTGTAATCGCAGTGTTATAAATGAAAGTGAATGTGATAGAAATAAAATGTGATTAAATATTCGCGATGTGATTGCCACCAAATAAAGGGAAAAATGATGGAGGAATTGAACGCGCCTGCTGTCAGACTGGTAGAAACAATACAGAATCTGCAGCAATGTCTACAATGCACAATTTGGTGAGTTTTTTGGCTGCTCTACGGATATTTAAGAATGATAATTAATATGTGAATAATTTACAACATATAAATTTCAAATTTAATTTAATATATTATAGTGGTGCATTGAAGCGTGTGGCTGTTTCGTATAGTTGTCACATTAAGGTATAGGTTATGTTTACAATAGTGCTTTGAAGGTTTATGAATGAATACATTGTAATATTAACATTTTAATTTCGATAGTCATATTAAGAAATATTTTGTTTTCAATTTTGCTTGTAAAGTACATATTGTTACATGAAATTAATGTCGATATTATATAGCTGCATTGGAATATTAAGTTTCATTGATATGATTATTGTAATATATATTGATGGGTAATTATATTATTATAACAGATACTTCATTTATGATTACAATGAATTTATTCTGCAAATAATGTAATACTTTACAGGAATAAACATATAATTTATTATTTCTGTTTAATGTATATATGTGTATATATTTAGATTGTTTTAATGGAAACTTTTTGGGTGTAATGCAAGTAATAGTTTTACACTCTTACTACTTAAATGTGTAAGCTCCTATAAAAGATATATTAGCGATAATAGTGTCCATAACTTCTTTATAGATGTTTTCTTTTTGTACATATCATAGTTGAAGTATATATGAAATCATCAGACTGCACGATATGAGTCATTTCCTACAGCAGATAACATTTTTATATGAACCACAGTTGTTAATATAGGGACACAAGTTCTCAAGGCTAATAGAATCATTGCATTGCAGTATTTCAAATGCAGGAATTTCATGTGTAGGCACTTCAATTACCTTTTATCTTTAACTTTATATAAATCTTAGATACGTTTTTGTACAATAATGAGAAAACATGTTCCATAACTACCTCTTTATCATTTTATTCTGATAATCATCAATCAGAATTACATATCTTATCGTGTTACTGATAACATTATATGTATAGCTTACAAAGCATGTGACATAAATTAATTACACCAGTGCTTATATACAAAGTTACATTAATTACTGTTAATTATTTTGGATACATTGTTATCTAACTTTATCTTCCTTTTTAAATAAACTATATAAATTAATTAATTTCTTAATTATTTCACGTTCATTATTAAAGTTACATTAGAGTTTGCCTTCATAAATTAACCATCGTTAAATTGATTCCCTCTATGTTTTATCATAAGTTTGAATCACTGTCCACTGGCGCCTAATTATCGCTTGAAATTCATGCACATCCCTGGAGACCGTTCCCTAATTAGTTCATTATGAGCAATATTATTTTATATATTTCTCTGACAATGTATTATTTGTAAAAATTAATTTCACACGAAACATCGCATGATTTGTGTACTTTTTTCAGTTTGCACACTATGTCAGAACCGGTGAAAACCCGATGCGGCCACCGATTCTGCGGCAAGTGCATCCAACCGGTGTTTCAAAGCAAGAACGCATCGTGTCCATTGTGCAACTGTGTTCTCCAACGCCGTAGTTTATCGAAGGATGAGCATGTGGAGATTTACACGAGTAGATTACAGAAATTGATCGAGGCGATAGAAAAGGACTGCGGCAGCAACGGTGAGTACCCTCCACTCATCAGTACTTCAGTTTTCTTTACAAATATTACTGCGTAAATGCAGTGACTAATAAAGAATTTGCACACTTAAGAAGAACGGACAATATATAATGTTAAAAAGCAAATTTGAAATCTTACTTTAATCGAGTCGGTAAGGTAAGGTAATAGAAATTTTTTTGACACAATCGGAGAATTCATATAATTATTTAAAAAGTTATATGTAAACCCCCAGTATATCCACCGCATGACAATGCATTTATTTAGACAAGCAATGATTCGGTAACTTCTGATACAAATTTGTATAACATTTAGTATTTTGAGATAATTAACACTATATAGCACTCTCTTCTAAAAATTAATAAAATGCTGTAACATGTAGGTATTTCCTGAGATTTTTCGCAACATTTATTACAATACATAAGCAAAGGAGTTCGTCAATTTATCGATGTGCATATTTTAATCTAATGGTTATTTTTATTAAATATATTAAATAAAAATAACAGTTCTAGTGTAAATAATAGACAGTTTATTTATTTTTTAATCTCCTTGGGTACTACAAATTAGGAAAATGTGATAAGTGTAGCGTGTTTCTCAGGTTGTAGTCGTAACGTAATAAATACTAGAAGATCTAATATTCCGTTCGTGATCAAATTCCGCCACTGTTGTTTAAAAAAACACGAATCAGAAAATGTATACGAGCCGGCGCTACGACATCGTGTTCACTCAGGTCAGCTATCCGTTTCGCAGGGCCGAGCGAGTCTCTCAAAAATTCACGTACCGCCGTTGTTTGAGATCACGATGCTTCCTACAGGTATCCAAAAGTCCAATGTTTTACGAGGTCTTAACGTTTACGTGTGTTGCTTCACCATCGAAACTCTTTCGAAGGACATTTAGCAGATGCTTTGCGTTAAATTTTAATTGATCTCCGCTGTGTCACGTTTCCTCTCAAAGTACGAGGTTACGTCATATTGTACGGAAATGGATAATTCTCTAGGGATTATCGAAGTCTTTAAAACTGAATATTAAGTATAACAATAATTGAACCACTGTTCTTTTCAAATTTGCATTTATCTCTAGGGACTTCAGTATGCAAAACATTGAAAAAGTACTTATTTTCTAGCGATCTCCTAATTCTGGATTTATTCGTAAAATTAAATTTTTCTTGCTAAATACTTATGTTTCCACAATTTTCCTTAAAAATTGAAATCGAATATTTGAAGAGAGAAGTGTTGTTCCATTTTACGGAATGAAATTATATAAAAATCAGATGGCATAGAAATGATCCATCGAAGTGATCCTTTCGATAATTTTCATTCCTCATTTCGATTTTCTCCATGGAGAAAATTCATCCAGTCGACACAGTTGTAATCGACACAATTGCAGCAATGGTGTCCGTGTTGCAGTATTGCTTTACACCACAAGACCACGGAGCACGCGGGAAAGTTGCTCGTCGGAGAACAGCGTCCGGCAGAAATTCGGTTCAGAAGAACACAATCAGCCAAGTTGCTCGTACGCGAATCCCAAGGCATTGAAGAAACCATCTAGCTCTCAGACGAATCGTAACGCACAGAAGAAGCAAAGGAGGTCGAAACAGGATAAAGTAAAAATTCCGAGTACGCTAGAGCGAAAGGACATAAGAACATACTACTTTCAACAGTACAGCCAGTCTGGCGTAGAGCCGTTGCCCTCGGACGATCCCGATTATGAAAGCGACAAATCGAAGGGAGGTAAGGTGCAAAGATGGCTGGAGACGTTACAGAACGACGAATTCGATGATTTGAACAGAATCGTGCCTGTTGTCAACAACCTGGACGACACCGTGATCTGCTCGGTCTCTCAAGACAACGTGAACAAAGCTGTCACGCCTGACCATAAATTCATGTGCCCTACAAACATTATCGACGAAAATTATTCTCGTGATGTACCGTCAAGACGATCGTCGAGAGATCGCAAGAGCGAGGGCGATCCAGGAAGGACAATAGAAACGGATGAGCCTCGAAGAACCTCTGGTACATCGTCAAGAAAATCCTCGGGAACGTCGAATCGAAAAACAAGTGACACGAACAATAAGAATCGGCAGGTGAGTCCAATAGATCAAAGACCAAGCACGTCCGGTATTGCAAAGTCAAAGGACATCGGCAGGGACAGAATACTTCAGGAGCACAATCAGGATAGGATCGTCGACGTTCACAGGACATCGCCTTGCGACCTGCTTCCCACAGCCAAAAAAAATTGGTCCTCGGTGGCGCAGTTCGGGAAGGAGCTACGCTCGAAGAGGCGAAAGAAGATCAAGTCCTTGGACGTCAGTATCGAGACTAAAAGTAAAAAATCGCTGAATAAATCCGTAAGTGGCGAAGCTGCGCAAACGAGAGAACCTTCGACGAGATCCACGACAGAAGGCACAAGTAAGCGGCAGGTGGCCGTGGATAACGAGCCGAGTGAGAAACGGCGGGTGTTTAAAGAGGTCGAGGAACATCGGTCCAGGGTCAAAAGCAACGGATCGATGTCGGAGGAAGCTCAGCCCGCGAGGGAGTCGTCTTTTATCACGCTTGAAGAGGGCAAGCACGTGCACATAAAAAGTTTGAACAATCATCAGATGAACGATATCATTGGTATCGTGAAGACCGACGAAGACTTCTGTAAATCGGAAATTGAGAATGTGCCACGGTCTGACGAGGAGCCGGATGAACAGTTCATAAAACGTTCAGATTTGTGTCAAACGCCTCCACTGGATCGGTCCCGAAGATCCTTGAACGAAGTGATTCACGGTCTGAAGGTGCGCGCCGAGGCGCAGGATAATTCTGGTAGTCCAGATTTACTGGCAGGTCATGTTTCCCCGCCTGAAAGCGTCGGCCGATCGGACAACCGGCCGTGCTCCACGTCCACATTTCAATCCTCGACTCCCCGTTCTAATCGGCTGTCCCTGAAGAGACGTAGCACCGATCCCAAATCGAGTGTATCCGCGGACACGAACGATGTCTCGCGATTGCGCTACGTGAAACGTGACTTGAATCGGGAGATCGACAGAACCGCGGGGGAGAATGTCGGTGAGACTGCGGCGAGGCTAACATCGGGGATGAAGGATAAACCGAAAGAACGTAACGGAGAGGGTGGAAACGTTGACGACCTCTTGGCTGGTCCCAGAGGTCCCAAAGCGAACAAACCGCAAGGAAGGAATCCGGTAATTTTCAAGAAATTAGGAAAAGTCATGAAACGTCGTAGAAAGCCTGTTTCGTTCTTGTATCTGGGAAGCACTAGAAGGTCCTTGGAGATGAAGGATTATATCCCAAGATTGGAGAAACCGTGCAACCCGGTGACTGTGTCGAGTCCCGTGGAACATCGATCCGAGAATAGTTTTGGTAATTATACGCGGATCCCGGTGAATGTGATGGTTGAACAGGATAAGGATACTTCAGCAGCGATGGACAAAGAAGTTACGACGAACGTGGGGAAAAGTTTGGAAGTGGAAGAGAGGGAATTACATTTTGATCGATCTAGATCAAATGAGCCTGAGATTCAAGCAGCACGGTTTCACCCTGTTGTACCTGGATCATCCAGTAATGAGACATCAGCGATTCAAGCAGCACAGTTTAATCCTGTTGCACCTGTATCATCGATTCCCAAAGCAACGCCCACCAAAGAGGTAGAATCGAATAAAAATATCGTCTCGACCACCGGAGTCAGTCAGCTTCGGGACTCCGAGGACATACTGTTCGTGTCTCTCTATGAGACACAGGAGTACCAAGCGAACACGTCGAAGCGTCCCATCCCCGAGGGGACATCCTACAATGACACGGTCAAGATTTTATCGCCGAGGAAAGACTCTCTCCTGAAGTTTCTGTCCCTGGAGTCCCCTACCACCGACCCTTTAAAAGCCTCCAAGTTCGCGCAACAGGGCGACAAGGAGCCCGTTGCCAAAAGGAGCAGCTTCTCCGGCGTAAGAGGCGAACATTCGAGGGCCCTCATAAAAAGGTCGCAACAGGGTTCCGAGGTGTCACAAATCGAAGCTTCGCCCTCGAAGAAGAGGAAGAGATCCCTCAGCCGTGATAAGCTGGATCAGAGGATGAAGAGGGTGCCGATGATCGTCGACCAAACGAAGGGGGAAGTTGATTCTTGTCAAACACTCTCGTCTGAAACTACGTACACCAAGAACTCGGGCAAATCGAAAACAGAGGCTTCCGACGGCGACACTGATGCGGAAGTCGGCGAGAAATCGATGAATAAACACCGAAGAGCTTGCAGGAGGATTATATCGGAGGCCAGTTCGGACACAGAAGGTACGGTCGATCTCTGCGCAAGCAGCCCGCAGAATACGAATGTTGCGAACGTCGCTCCTGTAAGGTGTTCGCCCACGTCCAAACGGAAACGGACAGTTTCCCCTGACTCCGACTCGTACGACGACGTGAAGGCAATCCTGAGTAACTGGTCCAACGAGAAAAGGATCGATGACATCGTCAAGCTCCCGTCTTACCATTCCTCCGCTATACGGAACAGTATGGCCGACACACGACGAAGACATTTGCTTCGAATGGACGTCGAATCTAACCCTAAACCGTCCAGCGACCCAAGAAGACGAGACTCTTCGGAGAATAGGGCTGCCTTCGACGACGACTCGCCGGACTTCGGGGCGACTATAGATAAAATTACGGACATCAGGAACTCTGGAAGAACCACCGTGGCTGATAAACTTTCGGAACGACAGAGGAACAATATCATGCAGGACAATTTCGACGAGATCATCGCGAACGTAGACACGGAAGCGTTGATCGGGAATTACTCGTGGAATACTGAATCGAAGGGGGATTCCCTGCCGATGAAATGTTCCGCGAAAAACGAGCAAGGTTTCAGAGAGAAGTGCAAAGAGTCTGAAAGACCGCAGGATCCAGGGAACGATCATGACAAAACCTTGACGCCGGAGCGTGTGAACGTGGCGAACAGAAGCTCGAAGATGCGGGATGATAGATTACGAATGAAAACGATCGAATCGACGCGGGAAGAGGCAACGGGGAGGAACGTCAACGCGAACAGATCATCGACGATTAATCCTGCGCTCCGTGACAATGACAAAGTGGCCGGGGGACCGGTCATCGCTCCGACGTTGGAGGAAACGTGCTTCGATCATGATTCTCTGATGAACATCACGCAACACCAGTTGCTCATCAAACAGTTCGAGGACGATCTATTCGCGAAATCGGGCTGGCAGACGGCGAGGAAGAACACGATCGAGCAACAGACACCGCCTAGGCTGAAGAACGTGAAGCAAAAGGTGAGGTCTTTTGCAACATTCTGAGGTTTCATTCGTAGGGCCCTTTAACTTGATTTAGATGTAAATTTAATATTCTGATCAGGAACTTAGCTATAACAAAGACAAAGCTATACCGACACCGATATATTACCGATCACCGAATTAAATACCGGTCTTTATTTCGGTTTCTATCAGGGTAGGGATTATATAGGGTTATATAGGACGAAGGTACAACAGAAAATACCGGTATAATAGAATCTTGAACCGAAAAGTTGGAAAAAATTCTGCAACGCTTGCCCCGGTACCTGCAATCTATGATACATTCTTCAGAATTTTAGCATGTTTTTGAATAAGAAAAATATATCAATAACCATTGTTTGCTCTAAACAGTATTCACGGAAGTATTGATCCACTGAGAAGTAGTATAATTCGATCCTTCATTCGGTATATAAACCGTGCCTTTCATTATTCATCGTAACTATTCATTCCGCTGCTTATGAGATAAGCAAGACACTTTGCGAGGCCCTCTTAAAGACTCACTTTCTGCTTTGAAATATCCAGGACGCCGAACACTCGGGCGAAGAAGACGATATTGTCGAGAACACTCCCGAGGTAAAGACGAAAAAGTAAGTAATGCGAGTCTTTTGTAGCTGCTTCCCTCGTTCCACGTCGTTCCCGAGCGCGCGCGCGCGTAATTATCCATTCAATTAACGGAGTAATACGATCCACATGCGAATATAATCCTGCTTCACTTTGATCCACGAACATCATTTTTTTATGAATCTGAGATTGAATTAGATACAGTAATTGTATTAACAATTTCTGTTCAGTTACCTATTATCCGGAGAAGATGAATTACCTCAGACATTTTTATTCGATTACATCCTTTCATTCTCTGTCGCTTTAATATTGCAGAAAAGAATTTTTCATTTGATATCGTATCGATTACTTATGTAGAATAATTAAACACTCACGGAGGAACATATTCAGTAGCCAAAAGAAAATTAAAAATCACAATTTGCGAAAATAAAAGCATTGCAACTTCTAACGCAACATATGTTATGGATTATAGTGTTTTTAATTGTGATTGACTATCACAATCAAATCAAATAACTCTATTTTGATAAAATTAAATGAACTATTAATTTCATAGTAATAAAACTTAATGAAAAATTCAAGACCATCGTCGTCTCTTCTCTCAAAAAAAGAGTCATTCATCAAATTCCGCGAACGATTTTAGTATCCAAGCTGTCAGCTCAGGAAAAGAAAGCTCGACGACGACGCCGGTGATGCGACAAAACGGAAGATCGGCCGTGAAAACTCCATCATCCACCGATGACACGAGTACTATCAGCAGGACAATAAATCCTCTCTATCAAAGCACACCGAAGCTCGAGGTCCAACGAAAGGGTAATTAACAACAATAATAATACTGTCTCTATAAAATCAACGTTCCCTCTACAATACGTTCAAATACCTGCCTCCATGGTTTCAACCTCCAATTTCCAAGTAAAATTCCCATCGAAGTGTGGTGTCAGTGAATTTTAACCATCGTGGAGTCCACAGGCAGTAATTAACATCACTATCGCTTAATATACAATTCAGAATTTTCCCCTCAAAACTCCGTTCTATCGAGTGAAACACCCTTCGTACAACAGAAAACAAACCGTATTTTAAAACAATAAGTAGTCAGTGTACGGTGAAAGAACCGTATTAATTAAAACTGAATGAGTATAATATAATCAGCGTGGAGCTAAATCGTGTTCGTATCTTGTACGGTCCAGCCGCGAGAACCAAGGAGAAGATGCTGAAACCGGGACCAGAAACGGACAAGTCGACGAAAGACAAGATAAGACCGCTTGGTGTGCAGAGCCTGAACAGACAGAGGTTGTGCTTCGTTTGCAGCGGTCTGCTGCTCGATCAAATTAAACAAGTGCAACGACTCGCCGGTGAAGTGAACGCTAGATACGTGACCAAGTTCGATCGGGAGGTGACGCACGTGATCGTGAAAGCGGACGAGACGAACAACGGGGCGAGCAAGACCCTGAAGTATCTGCAGGGAGTCGCGTACAGGAAATGGATCGTGGGGTTTCAGTGGGTGATCGATTCGCTCACGGAGAAGAAATTAATAAGCGAGGAAAGGTACGAGGTGGTCGACTGTACAACGCTCGAGGCGGGTCCTCGGAACTCGCGATTAAGGCAGAAGGATCTGTTCGAGGGTTTCGTCTTCCTGTGCGTCGAACCGTACGTGGATGTCTCGGTTGAACAATATCAGGTATGCTTTGAGCGTTTCTTTTTAGTCCGATGGAAAATTCGAACGTGTTTTCGTTCTCGCCTGTTCGTGGTCGGAGGGGCCATTTTGTTGGTGTACACTTGCTGGCGGATGGGGACACGAGTGTTCCCCTCGTAACGTCCCTCGATTACCGAAGCGAGATATTATAGAGCAATTGACACGATTCCGCCATTATAGGGAGGGAATGTCGTACATTGGCGAACGGTGTCGTGCTCTGGCTGCTGTACGTGTTCGTGGCTTTTATGGGTTTTTGGAAAGTTGGAGAAACGGGAATTGTATGGTTGGTGGTAACGATGTACAGAGTGATGAAGGAAGGATGTAGGACTTAGGGGGCTTGTAATGCTGAACGAATAGAGTGTGGAGCATCTGTGACAAATATAAAACAATCTTTTGTATTTTTTTTTAAAGGATTGATTTCAGGATCTGTGTTGAGTGGACATTTTCTTACTCTTCTCGGTGAGTATTATAAGCTCCGAAAGTCTTAGACCCCTTTTTTATTACCCTGTAGTGAAGTAGTAGTATCGAAGTACTCGCACAAACTAGACTCAGAAGAACAGTTCCAAACCTTGTATGTACCTATTATCCTTTGTTTCTAGTGTTGGCAAGGATTCAAATCTCTTAAATATCCCAGAGTTCAGAAAATAGTTTCCCATATTTTTACATAATTACATTAGTTTCCTCCTTATTAAAAGACTTTTCTGATTATTTTATTTCCACTTTTCATTTTTAACCTCTTCTAAATTCTTACTTTTCCCAAGCATAATGTGATTAATAGAAAACAAAATGACAGTTAAAGGATAAATAGCAAGAGCAAAGATTGTACGTTAGAATTTCATTATGTATTAATAGTATCTTCTTGATATACACACATGATGCCCGTAGTTTCCATAAAAGAACGGCGATTTTCTTTTGAGGGGACGAACATTACCATAAACCGTAATGAAAATGGTGTTCCCAACTGCATCAGATCACTTCCACATTATCCTAAAGCAAAAAATCCAGTTTCTAGTCGAGCACATTGTGGAACATTTTTAGCCGAATAATCTTTTTATCCTTTCGTCCATCTAGTCTGTGGATCACAGATGCATTCGCGGAACGTTTTTCCGGTGTAACAAGCCAAGAGCCGTACAGCCTGTAATGAAACCTCCGGCCCGACGGCGTACGCATTACCGGGTCCGTGCGGGAAGCCATTTTATTTACGTTTTCCTGCCATCCAATCTTGCCGGGCTATTTACAGTTGAATCCTCGCCAAGTTCCGCGGGCTTAAGAATACGTTCCCTTTCAGGAGTTGCTACGTGCCACGGGTGCCACAGTGGTCCACTCGTTCGACGCTTTAGCCGCCGTGAAGACGAACCTGAAGATCATAATGACCCAGGGGGACATCTACGACCACGAACTTATTCGTGAGTTTTGTTATTACCTTCATATTTGCAATTGATACGGGATACAGACTCCTCTCGATTATCGTCTGGCTTGTTCCACACGATTATTGTCCAGGCATTATCCCCACCACTGGGGGGGGGGGAGGGAGCTGTAGAACCAGTCAAGCGCATACTTTTGTTGACAAAAAACGAATTCACGAGGGTCTGAAGCATTTCTCCCTATAAGATTATTGTCCCGGCGCGGACCCAAGTTCGGGACGATAATCGAGAGGTATCTGTAATAAAGAATATTTTTTGTACTGTTGAAAAAAACGCAAGTACAGTAGAATAAAAGACTATATTTCCGTTCTCAAATGTAGGATCAATGAGAGTATCGTCGCGAAATGCAAGGTTTATTTATCTTGCAATATTTATTTATTAATGCAATGCGACTTTGTCGAATATTTAATACTTTTAACTTTCAAACATATCACAACGAAAACATTTTGGAGCTGCTGGTCGTTCAAATGTTTTTTCGTTGAAGATTTAAACATTTTTTTTAACTTACCAACTCCTTCTCTATAATATGTCTGAGAGGATATTTGGTAGATTGTTGTATTATGAAAGTTGAATTATAAAATTCTTGGAGCGCGAAGGTCAGAATTAATTATCATCATCGGTAGAGCGATTTATCTCGAAGTAGTTTCTGGTAAGAGATTTCGTCTGTTTTTCAGGATTTTCTGGTCATGATTTTGATTGTGTGGTTTTCATTGAAGTGTCAGTGATACAATGTGAAATTGTTTTGGGTCAGAAGAAACTGATAGCGGGAAGGGTTTGAAAATAATGATCAGGAAAACACGTGCGATAATACTTAACCGAAAAGAAACTTCGAAATCTACTTTCAGTTCGTACGTTCCAGGATCCACTTCTTTAAAAACTTTCTTTTATATTTCTACCTTATTCCAGAGAGTTTCACTACAGCAAAAACTCCACTAACCGATAAATACTATTACATTAATCCAAATAACAAGCTAAACTTATCGATCCTCTTTTCAGCGAAAAAGTTCTTCTCAAAGAACTTCGAATAAATTCTACAACACACAAATTTCCACCCTCGTAACAATATATAAACTATGTAATAATTCACAGAAGCTTATTAATAATTTGTTAAATTATTCCGAAGAAATTCCAACTAATTTTTCCTAGAGATATCGACCTCCTGTAGGAATATTTTTTCTTAGGAAGGAGAAAACTAGAGGTTTGTAAACGTTTTACTTTTAGTAGAATGGCATCGGAAGACACGCGGGGTGCCTGTTGTCCACGACTGGGTGGTAGAATGTATCAGCCAATACAAACTGGTCTCGTTCTACCCGTATCTGCAGGAGTTGTCGCAACAGGACGTTCTCGCGCTTGGTTTCCCGGAGTTCCTCGTCGAAGAAGAGCCTGACGAGGATTCAGATAGCATGGGTGACGTGTCCACGTAACAGCGTCGTCGCTTTTCCCACGATCCCCCCCCCCCCCCTCATTCGTTGTAAATCAAAGCAATTGGTTAATTATTTATTTGTCAATGTTATTTAAGAGAGAATCGATCTCTGAGCTGCTACGAAAAAAGGAAGAAAATCAGAACTCGGATTGTATCTATAATTTAATTCAGTACATGTGTATATGTTCCGTGTATATTTGTCCAGTGGATTATTATTAATATTTCGTACAGGTTTCATAACAAAGAATATTTGTTTCTGCAGAGGATAATTTTGTGTATTTATATGTGTAGTATTGTTGTTAGTCTTAATTTAATTAATGGTATTCGTCTTAATTAAACTGCCTTGGGGATTATTTCTTGTAAAATAGCCGGACTTATTATCGGTAATTGTTAAGAGACAGTTTCAGTTGATAGTTTGTGCCATAAGATTTTCCAAAATCATTAGGAATTTAAGGGGGAATGAAAACTGTTTTTTGAGGGCTTGCTTCTTTCCGAGGATGATAATATGAGATTAAGTTAATGTTTTTTTGTAGGCAGAGATTCTGAGATCGTAAGTAGTATTATTTTGCTTTACGAGGAACTAATTCGCAAATTCCTAGAAAATCAAAATTTCATACTCCCTTTATTTCTACAAAAAACTCAGCGTATACTACTTTTAATTTGTGTAATTAAACGTGGAATCTTGAGTAATATCGTTTTATAGATCGTTTGACTCACCTGGACAGTTTCAAGAATGAAAGAATACAGTATTTACAATAAATTGGAGGGAAGTAACAATTATTCTATAATTCTCAGGTATAAATATATGAGAATCGGCTGATTTGTAAGAATTACCCTTTATACGGCAGTCGTGATCAAATTGTTAAAACCGATTTTCAAAGTACATTGTAATGCTAAGCCTTTTTTACGTTTTGTATTATTGTTGCTCAGTGACTCAGAGTTGGTCGCATGCATTTACAGGAATAAGCAACCGTAAAAAGTTGTCAAGTCAGTGTTTCCGTAACATGTATTTCCAATAGCTCTAGCATAGCGAATAGGAATTTGCCAAATAATTTATCCAAATAGACACGATAACCATACAGGAACAAATTTTACACCCTGATGATGAAAATGCCAAATTGACTTAAAAGTTTCGTTACATTTCAGAAATTTCGATTCGTGTCACTTTTACCATCAGGGTAGTTCTCGTGAGTTGTTGTGACTGGCTTCGAGGATCCATCTGGATCGTGCGAATTTGTTTCTTTTTTTAAATTATTGGAACATTGCAGAAATACTATATCAATATTTTCACGGTGTATAATTTTCTATTAACAATTGTCTACTAAAAATGCACAAAAAGAAATTAAAAGTAAAATATTAAAGTTGAAATCGTCAATTTATGTATCGCCCAGTGCAAATCGTTGATAATGGGAAACCAATATCTCTTCCTCCCTCGTCTTCGAAAATTCATCCGTGACAATTCGAACACGCCTGAACTAATTAGAACTTGCATACTAAACAATGCCAGTGGTATTACGTTCCGTAATCGCGGCTGGCTTTATCCGAATATCAGCGATTTCACGGGGTGCCACCTAATGCAGCGAAACGCCGTCGAGAATTTTGCAATGGTCCGATATATGTACAACAAACACGTGGAATGCGGTCGGATAGGGTTATGTAGGACGAGAAGGTGCTTACACCGTGCAATATCATCGTCATGGGCGGGATCAGAGGCTGTGCGTTGCGAGAAGGGACATTGGAGGCCGCCGCGATCACGTATTCACACACGAACGGATATTGATCTGCCCGGGACCACCTGTAGCCCAACTCTGTCTCTCGTTCCCCGTTCCCGCGGCACCCATACACCAGTGGTTATGAATCCCGTCCAATTGCCAGCAAGTGAGGAGAAATAATCACTGTCTAGCCTTCTATGTATTCGATGTGCCTTATAGCATGTAAGCGTCAAAGCACGAGGCCCTTGCAATGCCAATTACACGGCAGCGAGCCTCGTCGAGTTTGCGTTAGTTTGTAATTAGAGACGACGATTTGTAACGTTGATCAAAGCAATTGGTTAATTATTTTTGTAAAGATTTTCTGGTGGAAACCATACTTTGTACAACGATTTAAATATAAATAATTTTTATACTGTTGATAGGAGCGTGTCTGATATTAGCGACGTGAGTTCTAAGAGAAACGGAATGTGGTTAAATTAGTTCCCAAATGTAACGCTGACTTTTTTAATGAGATTTGACGGAGTGATAGAGCTGGAAATTCTTAAGCCAGTGGTATTTGTTTCAGTTGCATATGGTCATTAGTTTATGGAATATTTAATATTTAGTGCCGAGGAGCCGCCGAACATTCATCGAGGATTCACTGTACACTGTGGGGTATACCTATAAAATCACGTATTTTTATTTTTCTAGGAAATCATAAACTTATCGCCACTTCAAGTTCTTCTCATCAATAACGTTTGGGAACTTGAAATATTTTATGTATAGTTGTTGAAAGTTTTACATTATATCTTCTACTTTTTTAATGGAATCCCGGAGAATGTTAGAAGTCAGGTTAGAAACGTTCATTCTATGAATTATATATATACAGCATCAAGAGTCTCTCTATTCAGTCCCCCTCGGTTACGACAGTCGATGTTTGCGAATCTCTCGCAATTGTGCATAGCATCGAGGCTCCCTATTGTGCCCTCCCTCAGGCGGTGTATGGGAATCGCATCCATTTATATTCCAAGGAGCACAATCTTGATACATCTGTAAGTGTCACCGTGTTCCGTCTTTTAAAGTGCGACGCCACGGAGTCCCGATGGAAATTCCATCGAGCAGAATAGGATTACATGGTATGCACTCGTTCTAACGATTTTAATTAAATCGAGTGAAACAATTTAACCGATTCACCGAGCGTCTGTTATTCCAGTGAATACAGGCATGTGTACCTGGTTCGCGCAATAGAATTCGCCGACAATAGTATGTACTTCCGGTACATTAACGTGATTTACGCAGAGACCATTAATTAATTTTTTAAATGAAATCAGAAGAAAAATATTCATTTCAATAATTACGATGTTTGAATGGTAAAGCATTTAGATAAAAACATTTTTACCAAGTTCTTTTATTATTTAGGTATATTGTACACCGTCTTATACAATTTTGAACAGAAGAAAAGTGCAGCATAGTAGAAAATTATAAAATACATATCACAATACACAATTTTTCTTTTCAGCATTTCTGTATATTGAATAGCACATTCCTCGCATAGAAAACTAAGTTTCATTCACATTTTCAGGCACTTTTAGAAACAGAAACACATTTATTCACGGACAACTGGATTGTAAGTCGAGAACAATAGGCGTATTCACTATTCTTTCCAGTAACTTAAGGAAAAGAATATTTCCCTGTTGTACAGAGTGCAAATGGAAGTTTTACGTAACTTACAAATTTTTCTGCGAAATAATTAAGTTCAAAGAATGTATAAGAACTGAAATATGTACTACGAACTATGATTTCACTGATCGTTTTCAATCGACCAATTCGTAATTTACAATAATACAATTATTAACGAAATATTTGTTCCGCGGCTGAACAGGCGAACAATGCAACGTTTTGAGGATACTAAACGAACAATATTAATAGTTATTAGTTCCCTGTGTCGACGAAAATTTAGTGACAAAATTTCTGACGATGTTACAAATGATCGATCTCTGCGGTCAGTTATCACCCGTGTATGTTAGCCTTGTACGATCCACGGATTTAAGTTGATCAACGCCCCCGCTGGGCGCAGTCAATTGAGCCCGAAGCTGCTTCGCGTATTTAATTTCATCGGGGATTTAAGCGCGATAGGGCCGATATAATCAGGATTAATGGGGACACGATATATCGGTGAGGCTCGAGGATCCTTCGGTCAGCAAGTGGACGCGTTGAACACGGAAACGGTTCACCGAGCAATTCAACCGGAATACCAGTGCTGATTCGAACCAGGAGCAATTAACAATCCAAGTGCAAAATCGTGTAAGCGATTCCTGAATATGTAAATAGCGATTCGAGGTTCCTTCTGAGGCTTCGTTTCAAGTTGCACGAAGAAAAAACGCAGTGAGGTGGGTTCTTGTGGGTGACTGCCATTTTGGAATCGTCGCACAATGGTCCAGGAATGAAAATTTAGCAGCTCAAATGGTAAAAGAAACAATTTCTTTCATCTCCTGAAAAACTCATCAACGTATTTTTAACTGTGGAAAATTTGTTTCATTATTGTTCTCCTTGTATCGTTAATCTCAACAACAAATAGTAAAACAATTCTCTAAATATTCTGACTTTAATGAAGATGTTGATGACAGTTACAAAATTCCTCTTTTTCTAGCTTTTATACTAAAGGGAATTCCACAAGTATTTAGAGGTTTATTTAACTTCTCTAGAATTCTGTTTCGTCCATTTTATGTCATTTCCAAATTACTTGACTGATCAATCAAAATTGCTTCGATATTATGACTCCAATCTCCACTGTATTACGCAGGCATTAGAATAATGATGAGATACGAGTGTCATAGAACCTAACTAAAAGCCGAGCTGTATAACATATGAGAGTATGCTTTACTGATTTGATGTTAATAATAAACAGCTGTGTAGCGATTCATGAAGAGTAAATATTAGCACACTGCACTGGTATCACCAGATATTTCATTTCAGTGTTGTGCTCTACTTACACATTAATGGTTCTCCAGATCAAAGTGAATCATCTCGTTAGTGAAATTATAAAGTCAACCAAACTGTACCACAGTGAAGGTTCCACCAAATTATAAGGCGAAAAAAATGTTTAAAAATCTAGATTCCAGAAATTAATCCATAAAATTTTATACTCCCATAAACATCAGCGGTCTAATCGTCAGTATAATACATATAACGAGGGCGAGCACAGACGTCGAATGACAAATAGCTCCGGTATCAGTTCGATCGTAACGATAAATAATCGATCACCTCGTCGAATAAATCTGGCATCGAATGTGATCGAAGGAGCAACGGTGAACCATGGCGAACGGAACTTTCATAACCACGACCCATCCAACCGTTATGTTATAGATCCCCTATCGGGGAATCCGCTTATATATTACGCTCCGACGTGATTACGGCCATTATGCTCCGCGTGTCATCGAGATGCTTCGCATCCAGGAATATCGTGTTTCCCCGGTCAACGGATTACACTTACCACCGTTGAGTCCTGGCGAATTTTATTCCCCAGTTCGTTGGACCCGTCGTGTCCGTTTCCTGTTACCGTCGTTTTAAATCCTCACGGCGAGGACATAATTAGAGGGACGTTACGGGGGACCCGGAAGTTATTCGGATGTCGCGGAGGAAGTGATTAAAAGTTGGGGAAGAATGGCGGTGGTGGTCTTACGGCGGGCTTTGGCGAGAATTCCTTAACAGTGTCATTAAGAAATAGATTGTTATATTCTGAGAGTGAGGTTCAGTGGAAACTATCGTGGTAAGGAAATTGTTTTGGCAGTCTGGATGAGACAGTATAGACACTAACAATATTGTAGATACTACTATTATTGTAGTTATTAGGCGTAAAAATTAATTCGTGGCCATCACAATTAATTATTACAAACTCATAATTCTAATACAAATTACTACGAAAACGAAGCGAAATTTGATATAATCGCGACTTACACCGTATTAGACACCACATATCCATTTTCACCTCTATTTACCAACCACCCTGCACATATGCTCTCCAACGGTCCGCAAACGATGATGCCCCAAACATCGAAATTACTCTCGGGCTCGCAAATATTTACCGATACATTGATATTCCTTACGGGATCCCGACCTTTCGGCCAATATTCATTCGGTAACGTTACCATTGATTCGTTACCACTCTATTGCACACGATCCAGGGCCGATTTCACAGGGTCGATGGTGTGACGATAAAATTGGCCGTTTACGTTTACGACGGTAATGGGCCGGGGGCCGTTTTCCCTGGGCGGGCGATAACTAATGTCCTGAAAATTGCGTCGAAAATAACGAACGGCTATGGTAATCGGGGGTTTGACGGGGTTAAAAGTAACGTGGTGATTAACGGCGAGAGAGGGGGGTGGTTGTAAGCTTGCAATTAACGCACGCCCCTCCCCTCCCTCGATTAAACAATAAAGTCTCGCGAAACTGTAATCATCTTCGACCTGGCCCGCGTGCAAACGGCCCGGTTAACGAATACCCAGATCCAACGAAAAATAAAAACGACACAGCCATCGCGCAGGGTGGATTACGTTGCAGCCCCCGGGATCAGCCAATTAAGACGTCGCGGTAAACAGAGTTCTCATTACTGGGGGACAGGGGAGGAGGGAACCGTTTACGCGGCGTATCAGATTTTCATTAAGCTCGGCTAAATCTCGTCGAAATTAATACGGCCCCGTTCTGGGGCGACACTTTATTCTTTGGATCGTTCTTTCGCAGAACGTTTAACGGGTGTATAAATTTTTCCGACACGTCAATCCAAGATCTGAATTCCTTCAAAATTAATACTTTTTGATGCTAGAGGATACTGAATTTTCAGAATCGCCAATAGGACTGCTCCTAACCTTTATCAGAAGGTTAACACATTTATGTATGGGTAGGAACTGTGGTTCCCAATACAGGCGAATATTGCAACTGCTTAAGAACTATAGTGACCAGCAGAGATGGGCAAACTCATTATCTAGATAACAAGTTTCGAATAACGAATAAAAGATAAAAAAAATAATTTGTCATTTTTAATTGTTTAAACGTGGAAATTTCAATTTTTATAATAAAATAATACTTCTTTATAAATGAATCGACATTTGTCGAACAATTATTTAATCTCATTAACTGTTTAAAGCTCAGGACGCAACCCTTAGATACTGCTGCTTTTCACTGTGTATTATTCGAATAAAATTCTGCCCTACTCACAATTAAGTCGACTTGATTATTTCTGGTATATAATCATTTGTTACCGATTTAAATACACGATAATCATAAATCTTTAATCATTGTCCAAGTTACATTTAGCCCAACATTGTAGTAGTGCAACAGGTGATTGGACAATACCTAAGGATTAACATTCTTCTACCTAAAAAGATTCTTATATTAAATATAAATAGAAAATCACTATGTTTAATGCAATCGAACAAAGGTTAGTAACAGCAGATTAGAAAGGTTTAAAAGAGTTTATATTAATTTTAATCATCAACCCAGTGTGTCGTTCGTTGCGATATTACGGGACGCTCAAGAATCCCCACCATTTTCTGCGTTTATTGTTCGACAAGTTCACCTTTCAGAAACATCGTCCCCGACCGATGAAACATCGCGGTCCATTTGTGCGTGTTGCAGTTAACGGGGATCGATTTTAAGCACCGCGTATTGCCGCCTGTTTTATTACCTCGTTTCAATTAATTTGGAGCAATGGTCGAGCGCACACATTGTGGAAAAATCGCGCGACGGAATTGGAAATGGAAATTGGAATGGAAACCGCGTACATTCCATTATTCCCACGTTTTTTTTTCTCGTGTGTGGGTACGCGTCTGTGATCCATAGGTACAATGCGTCGCGATTGTCATGACGACCACACATTGTGGTACGTATTGTTCACAGTTGCAAATAATACTTTACAAACTTGAATTGCAGTTGTGCACAAATTAATATGGCTGTTCAGAGACTCGAGGCAATGTTTTATAAATGAATACTTTCGCTATAAATGTGTTCCTTTTTATAAAATTACCTAGATAGTACATGACACCTTGAAGACACACATTTTATGGCTAGTTTAGGTCTAAGGCGCCTTTAAGCCGTCATTAAGCCGTCTGTGTGTTATCTGGCTATTATAATTGAGAAGTGCATAAAATCAGAATTTGGAAGTACCAAAATATTTGGGAAAATCGTCAGAATTATAATAAATTTTAGTTTAACTTTGTTAGTATAAATTATAACAATTTTAAGTCCATTTAAATCGTTCGGTTACAAATACAATGTTTTGTACCAGTACGGAGGAAACCAAGCGTGTCACGATAAACAAGAATGTTCAATTCTAACTAGAGCTTACAACGGGCCTGGCACGCGAATAGAACGTTGTTAAAACTTTATCGGAGCTCTGGTACGGTTGAAATCATTCAACAAAATTTTGTCTTCTGTACCGCTAAATCGTTCGGTTCTCGGACTACATCCTGTTCTAGAATATTGTGTCTCTCCGTTCACGTTCTTCCGGTCCTTTAATTGCCAATAACGGACCACCGCGGAAACCGCCGGGCGGACAACAGACAATAAAAGTAAATAACGCGTTACGAAGGGAAATGATGCGACGTAGAATGGACCTTAAAATGTTGGAACGATGTTACCAATTCGAGACATAAACACAGTTCACAAATTTCACTTTTTCTATGGGGGACAGAGAAAAACGTTCAACGGATCTCATTCTTTATTTTCCTATAATTTCTTAACATCAACTTACAGTTCTAATATACTGAATTTATGCAGCTTTTAATTATCTCTCAGAATATATATTAAGGAGACATTGAAGTATTAAGTTGATGTCAAAAAATAATAAAAAGAAAACTAGTTGAAAAAGTACGACCTAACGCAGGTAGGCGATGGTCGCAAGGATCATTAATACGGTCGACAAACGTCATAAACGGGAATTTCTGGAGAGCTGCACATCATGTGCAAAAAATTACCTGTCCCTAAAAACAATTCATTTTTCTATTTCGACGCTGACTTCGAGGAATCTTATAAACAATGTATACACCAAGTCCCACTTCTTCCACCTAATACACCAACCAAAATTCTGCTTTTTCCACCACCACACAAATACAATACATTCAACCAATGAGAAACTGATCCGTACTAATGACGGACCTCGCATACAACCTCCAAACAGAATACATTCAACCGCCAACAAGAACACATCCATTAGTCAGAGTAGACACAACTAGTGTACACATACATCATATTCTGTTACGTTTATTAAAGTGCAAGTGTGTTACAAAACAGTGTTAACTTAAGTGAAGTGTTCTTTAAATCATATAATATCACCAACGAGCAGTAGAAAATCGCGAGCTTATTGTAAGTACTACGCAACAACATATATTATACATGGTGAACCACGTAACGTAATCAGCTTAGATTACTATACTGCTAGCTGTTCGATCGAAAATTTTATTTGCTAGTATAACATGATTCAAGGATAGTTTTAAGATGATTGTACTTTTGTCAACCCTTTTTCTCCAGAGTTTTCAAGGTCACATTCAGTTTTTCATTGATAAACCTATAATCTTTTACGTCTATCTTTTATATATAATAACAAATATTTTGTTTCTTTCTAACCCAAAGAGACATTACGAAAATGTAATTTACCTTAGTTACAACAACGTTCAAACGATTACGTTTCGTGGTCCACCCTGTATAATATACAAACATAATTTCACTTTTTTAGTTTGTACTTCCGCGAGCAATCGCCCAATAGGCCGGTTCCATCCATCGTTTCGTACACAGCCTGTATAACCAGCACTGAGTTTATTCATGAAAAGCGAGAGGAATTAGTTTCAAGGGAGCGATCCTTTTGCCGGGCGATGTTATAAAAATACAGGAGTGAAATGTGACCGCCATTCATCACGGGTGATCTCGTTAAGGTTATTTCTGGGTGGCCACGGATTAAATCCGCGTGAAAATTATTTCTTTCGCGATGAACGAGCTTCCTTTCGCGACGACGGTTCCGCAATTTGTATACGGACGACCGGTGAAAACGGGAGACTACGCCATGCCCCGCTTTTAATTCCATTTAATCGACGATGATGGGAGAAAGATGGTCCGGTCCGGTATCGTGATGCTTAAAAAAACGAAAAAAAAAACGGACGTAACAGGTAACGCGGTTTATTTTTAGCGGGCTGTATCGGTCACTGTTGATAAAGATGGAAGAGGTAGTTGTCCCATATATAGGGGGTAAAGTGTGAATATTTGTGGAAATTGAAATTTGTATAAATTCATTCACCAGAATGCGAATTGGAATAGATTTTATCTCGTGTGTCGAAGGCTTTACTAGATGGACATTGAAATAAAAAACTGTATTAACCCTCCCGTGACCCTCGTTAGTTTTACTGCTTCCGTTACCCCATTGGGTCTTTTATGTCCGGACATATTTTTTTGATCTTATAGGCTTCCTAAAAATCTGAAAAAATTACGAATTGTAGGTTACGGGTTACGAAGGGTTTAACGTTATTTCAAGTTTCATGTGTGTTCGTTTTAACATTTTCGTGTTTTGCAAATTTATACCGAAAAAACATTTCATTTTTCTTTAATAAGACTCGAACGCGTCAGATTGTTGATGATTCATAGATATGTTAGCATATTTTATTGTAGATGACACGGAAAGGAATTCGATATTTCAGGAAACTGCCATATTTGATCCCACTTCGAACCACTTCGATGTTACAAAACTTTTGCCTGACACATAATTTAATATTGCTCTCGTATGCCCGATAATAAATCAGCAAAAAAAATAGCATAAATATTTTTCCGTTTATTTGTTTTTTAATATAACAAAAGTTCGCACATTTTACGTGGAAAAGCTTTCTATGCTTTGGGCGACTTTACAAGGGACTGCAACAATTCACTAACATAAATTTTGCCGTGTGTAAAGCAAAAACACGGATATACCGAGGGCAAGAGGCCCGGATATCTCAACCATTTCACGAAACACGAGGAGTTATGAAGAAAAAAAAAACAAAACAAAAATTGAAGTATGTTCGGCGAAACTATGCGAAACGAATATAGAATGTGGGTTGGGGCAATATCACGTGCGAGTATTTACCAATTATCAGCCGAACCGCCTGCCGGAATTTAATTGGGCACAGACTCGCTAATTTCGAGCACCACTCTGTAGCGGATTTCATTGTTTCATAACAAATACATTCGTGGAATTTCGATGCTGATAAATAATTACTCTTAAATTTGGACGACGTCTATCGATAAATCATGATTTCGCTACAATTGGAAATTGCCTGAGAGTGCCATTAATTAGCAAATAATATACCATCACTCTACAGGCACAAAATCACAAAGAAAATACAAACAAATTCAATTCTCCGAACAAATATTTGTTTATCAATGAACGGAGCTAAGGTTCGTTGCGGCTATTGATATTTCTATTGCAGCATCGTAACAATTTATTGCCCGCCGGAGATATTCCGTTTCACGCTGGTGTGCAGCACTTTTCAATATATTTTGCATTCCGTGCACACAGAGAACGAATTTATTCCCAGCCGCACGACGCGTCATTCCGTTTAATTGGCACCAGTAACGCGCGCGCACGTAAAAACGAATTTCGACCGTTATTTTTTTTTCTGAATATTTCTCGCTCTGTCGAAGATACCCCTCCCGGTCCAAGGGGGGGATAGAGAAAAATCCGCTTAACAAAAAAAAAGCTGAAATCCCTAAATCCTGCTTAAAAAAAAGAAGAAGAATACGCGCAAATCCCTTGCCTTTTGTTCCATCCGTCTCGTGTACATAAAATCGTCGAACCGGGATTATAATTCGACGGAGCCTTTCATTAAAATTAAAATTTCTCTTCAAAAGATTGAAATAAAACCTCGAAGAATAACGAAGTCTAAAATAACGAAGGGAATATTACGAACGCAAAGATATCAAATGAAATGATGTTGATGGGGGTGTTGTTGTTGGTATCTGAAATGGTGTCGCAAAATTTCTCAGAATCAAAAATGTTGAATAGGTTCTACGCTCTCGTGCGTTAAATACCGTGGAGTTTCCGTGCAAGTCGCGTCGCTCCGAAAACCGTTTACCCCCTCGACCGAGGTTCGCCTATTTGAATGACCGACCAAACCGCGGGGAAGGGGCACAAAGGCTTAAACTTAAAGAAGTGTACTCGACACGAATACGGAAAATGAGGCGGAAATGTGATTTGTGGTGCTGCTCTACTCGTCCGCGCAGACGGTTTATCGCGAACGAATGTAGGGCCCCTCGCGGGGGCTTTCAGGCTAGATTGTATTTGTCGACAAAATAAAATGATGTTAATGCACACGTACACACACAGTCGAGCGATGAATGCAGCCGAGCCTCTTTTCAGACCAACGGTCCCTGGTCTACTGACATGCAAATTGGGCAAAGATCTTTTCACTCTGCTTAATTAACAAACACGCGGACGCTGCTGCTTCGCCGCGATATTCTGTGGATTAACCGACGAGACTCTGTGTTATAAATTTCATAGATATGCACCTCTCTCCGGTTGCTTATGCATTCGTGACTGTTTTTTCTTTTCAACTATGTACGGTACAGGTGAAATGCACTCGCTATTTTGTTCGAAACATTTGACACATTCATTTCACAGGGAAGTAACGATCTGTATTTACCGAGTCCAAGATGACCGCCATCCGTATCGAATAACGTACGCCAGCGTGTCTTAATACTAGAACTACCAGCATTGAATGAATACTAAATTACATTGTATAATATAGTAATATAGATAACATTCGGTACAATTTAATATAATATAGTTTCATATAAAATATATTGTAAATTAGAAGCGAATATAAATTCCATCAAAAGAAATGTTTTAAATTCTGTAATCGTTAATTAAGAAATCTGCCCATCATTTTGACGGGTTTGATAGTTATAGTGTGAAATATGTCGTACAACTTGCGTTTCGAAAGTAACAAAAGCACAATTTAGGTTTGAGGAAAAAGTATCCGTAACAGGATCTAAAAGTGCAAAAAACGCCACTTGGTCGGGGTCGCGGTAGTATCAAAGTCCATGGAGGAGAATTAAGCAGGTTAACAATTAACCGAATATACGGCACGTGTGAAGAAAACAACGAAAACGCACCAGATTGCGCCGTTGCAGCCTCCAGTTTTCACCTATTCTCCATCTCCGCCGCTTCCTGGCGCCATTTTTTTTCCCCTTTTTACCGCCCTGGTTTCTGTCCGCGTTCTTTGTCCTGTTTCGCCGGGCTCTCTGTCATTTCCTTCGCACTTTTTCCCCGTCCATCAATTCCAAGACCCACGTATCCCCCCTCCCCCCGTCATCTTTTTGTCCCCCTCGTCTAAACGTTTTTTTTTCTCCAGGGTTTACATCGTTCCCTGCTTTCCCGCAGTTTTTCATCCGAGTCGCCTTCGTCTCTCTTCGCCTGTTCCTTTTTTCCCCTCTATCGATGCATCCCCCCCTCCTCTCTCTCCCGTGAACTTTCTTCCCTTTTGTTTCTTTATCGTACGCCGGTTCCGACTTCCTCTGGCCGCTGCCAATTAACAATAGCGAGTGCCGCGAGGACTTCCCTGCTAATTTGCACCGGATTTAACTGCAGCGCACTTTAAAACGCGAAAACGACCCCTTCCGACCCTTCTACACCCACCCTCTGACCCCCGTCGCTTCCTTTTTTTCATCCCCCTCCCCCCTTTTTTTATACCGTGCTCCACAACGGGCCGTGGCTCACGCTCGCAACGTTCTAAAGATACGCTCGTGCTGCCTGAGTCCAATCTCAACGTTTGCCGTCCGCCATTTGTACGCCCCCTCCCATCCCCAAACGTGTTATCGTTTGGACCCTTGTTCTCCATGCGATGCACCTGCCGCGAACATCATAGACAAATATTTTTCTTTCTGGACGAACGATTGCGGGACGTTCGCTCTCCGTTGCGCGAATATTCGGATGATTCTGCAAACGAATTGTTCTCCGTTATTTGGCGAGAATTTTGTTCGTTGCGGTACGTACGACTGAACGAATCCATTCTTCTTTTACTAGAATATTTGGAATCTGTTTTTTTTTTTCAGAAAGTTAAAATTGTTCACCTAATATGGTATTGTCAGAATATCGTAATAAAGAACATTTGTATAAATTGTATAGGTAATTGTACAATATAATACAGTAGTATGTTGGGACAGTTATTCTATTATTAATTTGATTTAGAGGATTGTAAGTGTCACTGCTCTGAAATTAATTTTCTTTTCTGAAATGTTTTACTATACTGAATTTTACAGATTCGAAAATTTGTATAAATTCGTAAAATCTGAAGTTTACTTATAAATATGAAGACGAAATTCTTACGAAAAATTCTTTCGATAATCGACAATTTAATTGTTAATTATGTAGTAACATATTTATCTACGGTTTGAATATCAATTCTGCAGTAGCTGTTCGAGTAGTGGAATGTGTTTCGAGGATCCCACGCGTGAATATCGACCTGGAATCAAATTGATAAGGATGCAGGACCAAAATGTTCCTCTCGAAATTGCCGTCTAAGTTTTTAAGGGCTCTTAGGGAAGCTCCGTAGTTGAATGTTAATCTCGGAATTAAATGAAAACGACGCAGAGCTTGGAACGTCCTTTCTAAGGGAAACTGTACGAGTGTTTCGAAGGATTTCCGTGGAATTCGACAGGCGCTACGACCGATAAAAAATTTGTTGCTACAGATACCGAGTTTAAATATCCATTTCAAAGAACTTCGTCGAATCTGTGAGCGTGTCTCGAGAACCCCAGTAATTAATATGCAAATTCCAGAACTATCTAGAAACGAGATATAATTAACATCTCTTCCTTTTTAAAAAACTTTTGGAATCGTTAAACGATTCTCGGAGGATTTCTTAGTCGAATATTAATTGCAAATATAATTAGTAGAAATATATATGTAATTTATGCATCTCTTATGTAGGAATTCTTCTACTTTCAATAATATATTTTAATTCTATCGGTTTGTAAAACGAGTCAATAGTGATACACACCTCGAATGTCTCGTTTTTAGGAAGTAATAGAGTCAGTCTCCCGTGGTTTTCGGAGAATACAGTAGTTTGATATCGATGCAGAAATTAACTGGTAAACGTGGCAGGAGTTTGTATGTCCCCTCCCTGTAAAAGCTGTTTGAGTTTCAAAGGATTTTAGGAGAGCTCGTATCCTGGAATATCGGTTTCGAAATTAACCGAAAACGACCCGGACTTCTAACATCCCTCCCATCCATTTGAGGTTTTGGGATTAAGCTCTTGCTGGCGCGCGGTTAGGTCTTATAAATACGAATGAAGCTAAAGGGTTGCATTTTACTTCCGATGCAACACAGTTAATCGTATTGTTACACTTTCTATACATATCGAATATTATTCGTGTCACTCATTTTTATATATTTTATTCACCAATCAGTGATCCACCAATAATTAATCAGTAATAATTTTTTTAATAAGACGTGTTTTAAATCCAAAGTAATTTCTGTAAGCGTTACAGTGGCTATTTTCTGAATTTCATCTAAACATAGACACACATAAATGGTACAATCACATAAATGGAAAATAATATAAGTGGACACACATGAGTGAAAAATATTTTATTTATTACTGTATTTACACTCTTGTACTTGATTAAAATGTAGGATTTCAGAGATAATTAATAATAATTAATAGATTATTTGTTTCTGATATCCCCGAAAGTAAGAGCCAAATTCTAAAGACAATACTGAATTACTCATTGGTACACTTGATAATTTACCCTTGATTGCTTATTATTAAATGGACGTGAAACCGTTTAGCAATTATTGCACTCCGTTCAGGAGAACCGTAACGGTTCACTCATAAACGTTTATTTGTTCTCGTTTCGCTAACAAACATGCAAATTCGAAGTGTAATCGTTTAGAGCTGTTTGCGTGAATTGTTTTCCACAACATCGTGCGTGCGTAATTGTTCCTCTTATTCGTTACTGTCACGGCTTCATCAGGGAATTAATGACGGCGAGCAATAACGAGGTTGATTGAAGATGGAGTGGTTGAACTGTAAATTCACCGGTGTAGTCGTGAAAATGGAAACGTTGAAAATTATCTTGAATATGTAAGAAAAAATTATACCTATCGATTGTAACGGTCATTCGAATATTCGAATAAATTCTGGACTATAATTTTGTCCCACCCAGAGTGCAGAATGTCAAAGTAATAATAACACTGATTCAACTAATAACATTCAATATCACAGAAAAACGTCATTATCATAAAGTAACGACGGTTCAATATTAAAGCTACAAACCCTTTCAGCGCAAAAAAAAATATATCCCTGAAAGCAACTAAACGGTAGAAAAAAGCTAATTATACAAGCCAGCAAAAGCTGTACATAAATTCTACGAGGACCTATCGAGAAGACTCCGCATATTTTAAACAACCGTTTCAAAGACCCCTCGAAGCCAAATCGAGAACTTACTAAATCCCCCCACCCCAGTCACGGATTAAGACTTCGATAATTGTCGAACGAAACGGTTTTCAAAGTCGCCCCCGTTACTTACGAGTGTCCATAATCGATTATTATTAAATCTTCATTATTCCACCAGCTGTGGCTGGGAACCGTCTGCCAACTGAACGAAACGGACCACGACGGACGAGCCTATCCGATATTCCGTCGCGACGTTGAACGATTACCGATCTGGCCGCCATTATATCTCGCGAAGGAAACTACGATAATATTGACTACTCATTAATCATGATGGAGTTGGTTCTCCTTGCGAAAATCGTCTAGTACCGTACACGAGAAGAAGCGGCAGGTAAGCGCCACGACGAGACGACGACTGCCGTGCAAGATCGCGGAGTGTACGAACAATTAACTCGGAGTGGCGAGAAAGGGGGTGGCAAAAGAGGTGGAAAGAACGACGAGGGGTTACCTCGAGGCTGGACGAACTACCGTGTATACAGGGTGTCCCAAAATAGCTTCAACTCCCAGGAATTAGGGGTTCCTGGGATGATTTGAAACAACTTTTCTCTTAGCAAAAATTTTATTCGAGACTTTGTTAACGAGATATTAACGGAGAACCCCGATCAGTCAGGGCGCGAGTCCGTCTCTGAATTTTTTTACACATCGTTTGGTGAACTAATTCTTGTAACTTCACAAAAAAACTCAAGTCGTCTGGTCCAATTTTAAAAAAGTTGTTCTGTTTTAAGGGGTGTGCGAAGATTGTTTTGACTGACTGTATGTGTTGGAATCAGTAACGAACAAGAAAATACAGGCAGATTAGTACTAATTTTGTTATTTTGTTCAGAAGTATAAAAATATTTTTACCACGGTTCCTAATTTGGATATAATGACTAAGAAAAAGCAGGCAGATTAGTAATCATTTAATAAGAGTATTTTTGAGGGGGTAGTTATTATTTTTATTCGTATCCTTCTTAATTTTTCTCGTTATACCATTCTCTCCTATTCGGTCTTATTATATTACTTTCATTGTACTAATTTTTGGACAATAGTGCATTCTACGCTAATATAAGTAAACCTGCAAACGTATTTTAACGATATTGAAAGCATGATACTAAAAGGAAAAAGAAATCAAATAACGATATCATTTGGCGTTGCATAAACGGCAAGGACGAACAGGAACTGTACTCACAATTGTTACACCTTGCGTAACAAAATAATATCAAAGGAAAAATTTCATTATTGTGTAATACAATAACTTTACTTGTAAATTACATAATAAGTAAATTGGAAGAAGTAGATTTCTGGACCATCGTAAATTTCTAAAATTAAAAATTTAACATTATAAAAGGTATAGTCGGATAAGAGGGTGAAAAGTGCCCTTACATCAAATTGGACTCGTGATGGACCATTCGATTACGTACCAAGAAAGACAAATTTGTACCAATTTTCAACCCTCTATTTCGACCAGAAGGGTAGTGACAGGAAAGTTCGGATTTCCTGTTTAATGGCATGGAAAAATTCTGTGAAAATTCTGATAGTTTGCGGTTAACGGGACACGTTTTATAGAATTTTTTTTATTCCTTTTGGTTGAAAAAATCCCTAATTGCAAAGGATTAAAAACGCTGGAAAATACTGAAAAATGTTATAAATTGCTGGGAAATGTTGAAAAATGCGAATTTCTTAATTATAGCAACGACATGGGTTTTTAGATTTGCTTCGTATGTTGACCAGCGATATTGTATTTTTTTTAATCGATCCATTATTGTACACTTTAGCGTACTCGAATATTCTCTGATCCGCTTTTCGATCATCCTACGTACATTGTGTTTTCTTTGTGATTCACGTATGTACGTTGTACACGCGGATACAGCGGAGGGATACCAACGCATTAGCTTTCCCGTTCTTTTTACTTTTTTTCCGTTTCTTTTTCTTTTTTACAAGAATCCCGCGGATATTCGAAAAGCTTGAGAGCACAGTAAAATAAATAATAAAGTTTACCGTAGTGCGCTTCGGCGAGCGGCTGGTCGGAAGCCACGAATAAGTTAGGCAGTTCTCCGTTAAACTGCATAAACCACTGGCCCGTGGCCATCCGCGCTTACGGAACGCGCGGCAGTTTAAATTTTATTACTACCGTTTTTTTTTTTCCGATTTCGTTGCGGTCGCCCATCAGGCACAAACAACGTTAAACTGAAAGCCAAACGTACAACTGTAAATGTTATTTAATATCCCATGAGCGACAAAATTTTGTCAATGTACCGTGTAAATACATCGTAAAACAAACATTATCGTAACATTTGAAATATTAATACTGTTTTATCAACGATTCGTTGGATTTGTCAATTATTCCGGCATTGCAGGAAATATTAATTTGTTATATATATAGTGAATTCAATATGGAATAATTTTAATCGTTCACATAGTTTACATCGACATTGCTGTTTTATTAGAAAAAAGAAAACATTTGTGAATTATTCGTGAATGGGTACACCTGATAAAATAATCGGAGGTATTTAATCATATAACTTGAATTCAACACGCTTTCAATTTACTATTCGTATCATTAACACCCTCATTGATAACCCATGTCGAGGTCGGGGTAATCAGGTGTGGATACTTTTCGGAAGTTTATCCGTGTTCTATATTCCACAACGAATTTATTAATATACCTTCACATGTGTCGTCGTAATTGGAACCAACTAGACTTTTCGATCAAAATTTCGCCAGCTAAAAGGTCAAGTTTTCGATTTCGAATCGACACCCCTTTCCATCGTGTCGGGACTTTACGGTTCGATAAACGATTTTATTAATCGGTTGGGAGAAGAAAGACCGAAAGAATTTGATTGAACGAATGAAAAGCAATTTTCGCTCTCGCAGACTTACTTTTTTTTTTTTTTTGGTATTCGCTGGCGCGTGAAAAAAGATACGAGTTTACCCGCGAATACTAATTCCACCCCCGTAGAATTTTCGCAGCTGGTACCGTGGGATAATTCGAGCGACATCCCCGTAACGAGATAATCTCCCGATGAACCAATTTCGAAATGGCTGGGAAATTACGGGTCCTGCACTCTTGTTCGACTTCGCAAGGGAATTCATAATCCCAATTTCGCCGAAGTCCCCGGGGGAAAGTTTCGAAAGGCGATCGAAACACGTTCTGTACGGGTTCTTCTGGAATTACCTGGCTGACGGTTCTATTTTTTTTTTCTCTTCTTTTACGTAACTCCCGCGTCCAGTTACTCGACGTTCGTATCGCACGGAAAAAGTCGCTCGATTTTCTACTTTTAATAGGTGGATTTAAAATATTCATGAGTTTCCAATAAATTCCCCAGGCATTTGTCGATGAAGGTAGCCTGGAATATATGAACTCCGCGAATATAGAGTTTCATTTAATCACTGTCTATTGATTATTTGTAAATACTAATGGAAATTTTTTCGTACAGAATTTTTATTGGTATCGAACGTTTATTGCAGTATCTGTTATTAGAAATAGCTTCCCCTATTTTACCTATAACTATAATTTTTCTAACAACTCTTTCTATGAGAAGAAAATATACCAATTTACTACAAAAAAAAATGAAACTCTATTGTTAAAATCAAATAAAACCACAGTCGTGACTTACAACTTATTTACCCCAAAAATTTCAATATATTTTTAAATTTCGTAAAAACATCATTGTTATTGATATATTGTTTTGGAAATTGTCAGTGTTCAAAGGGTGAATCGTTCTCAGATGGGACGACAATAAGTTCACCCGAAAGTTCTTCAACTGCGTCCCGAAGTTCGCCAGATTTAGCAATACGTGAAACAATCCCGGGCGACCTATTCCGAAACAGTGTTCCCCCGTTCAATTGAAATCGCTGAAATGATATCGAATCTATCCGAAATGCGGCTCACGTCACTCCTGAGACACACGTAGACCCCGACGAGTCACGTTGCATCGAGGTCTTCGATAACACCATCAAATTTCATCATAGCGACCGGTTACTTGCCGAGCATCTCGATCATAGTGATTTCTCGAGGCTTCTCAGGACGTACAAAATTTATCTTTTTCTTTATTTAGTAATAATAACACATACGTACATACTTATTACATTTATCACAATATTAATGTTTATTTTTATTACGAACATAACAGCAAGTGATTATTCATTATTGAAAAAATCATTCGTGAATCAGGGATCTTTCGTTATTCAATATTATAAATAATAATTAAGTGCAATATAGCGTAGCGTTTAGAAAGTGAAAATACGAGTTTTTTCAAGAAACCATCTCGACGATTCACGCTCGTGACAGTATATAAATGCACAAAAAGGAATAAGAAATAATAAGTTGCGAAGGTGAACCCCAGGCAATCGATAACACCCTCGATAAAGTATAGTAAAATATTGTGAATCGAGGGTGACTGCGAGCTAATGGCTGTGAACACAGTTCTCGAGTCAATAGTTTACTTAGAATTTCGAATTCACTTCTCTAGTTCATTTAGAATTTCGAATTCGTCACTCTAGTCGAAAGTTCGCTTAAAACAGAGACGTTACTTCTCTGGTCTCGAAAATTTACGCGAGATTTAAAATGTATATCTCCAATAAAAATAATGAAAGTGAGATGGAAGCTTTTACGTAAACATTTCGGTGTCACATTACGCGTCTTATGCTAGAAAGTCAGAAGATACTACGTACCTACGTACGATCATAAAAATTAACTTAATAAAATCATGGCGTCAGATGTTCCGAACGACGCGTCTCTGCTTTTCCATAATTTTCCGAAGAACGTCATCGCGGGAGAAGACGTAATATTGTCGTAAACCGAGCAATGGAGATATCTCCAGACGCTTGTATTTCACCCCTCATGCATCGAAAGGGGTTTGTAATTTCACTCGAGCACCCCTCCTTTCCCACACCCATTCCAGCATAATACGGAACTTTTAAAAGTTCGATTGCTCTGTGTGGCGATACGTTGTTCTGAAAACGCAGGCGGGCAAGATTTATGACCGAGGAAAATTAATTTTCTGCAGGGGCGCCAGAGAATCCTATCGAGTAGCGCTCTGAACGAGCTTTTCATGACTTATGCACCACCGCCGGCAGCTTTTTTTTAATGCGGTCGAGCTTTATTCATCTTAGACTTCGTAGAATGTCGATTGACTTCGCGGAAGGATTGTCTGTTTTCGCGATTCCTCAATTTCAAACGAATTCGATTATGGAGTCCTCTTCGTCCTTTCAATTTGTCATAATTATGCAAGATATTTAATACACACCTATAAGTATAAGTCTCATAATTTTGCATTAACAATTTAAGAGTCTGGGGGCATGAAAGTGTTAACCAGACAGACAAGTACAATTTAATTAAACATCCTTAAAAAACGGTAAACATTCCAATACCTCTTTTTGACAATTACAAAAGTGTATTTATTTCTTCAATATCATATGTCGATTCTAATCTTTCCCCAAATAACCAAAAAGTTAAAAACTTCTTTAAATAACCACTTTAATTAAAAGTGTACTCTTACAAACAGATACCTTAATATTTAAAATGCATTCCGAAAGTGAAGCCAGTACACAAGGATGACCGGACAGTTACAATTTCTCTGTTTTCATAGCCATTTAGCGTCGCGCCCCCAACATTGCGCGGCGAGCCAGCAATGAAATTACGCGAAACAAGGGGTGTACGAATACCGGAAAACCGAATGTAAATTTCGGTTAATTCAGGAGTGGGGAAGGGATCGAAACAGAATTATGCGTAACCCACGTGGAACCTAGCTATTTTCCGGCATCGAGATCCGTCGAAAAACTGAACGCAATAGTACGATCCGTTTTTCCGAGAGAAACACGGGGACGGGAAGCAATCGTGGAAAAAATACCAAAAAAGGTCAATGCCCCTATTTCTAATCATATAAGAGTTCTGTTATCGCAATACTTGATTTTTATCATTTATCTATGCAACATTTGACAAAAAAGCTTATCTGATATAAAATTTAAAGCTCCCTTTAGGATTAAATTTACATAAAAGTATTTTTTAAAACATTGTAACCTAATAATAATTAATTTAATATTAAGTATAAAATGTCCCTATTTCTGCTCAGCGAAAATGGAACCGCTGAAATTACGTTTTTCCTTACGACGGTCACACATATTAAATTTATTTCTATCAAAATGCTGCCGTCTATTAAACATAATCTTTTCTATAACCAATTTATTATTTAACTTTCTACATTAAATAAAAAATATACTCACTTAGCAGAAATCGGGACGTGATTAGAAATAGGGACATTAACCTTAGGTATTCATATCGACAATCGGTAAATTTTCATCAGAAAGCCCTGTAATTTCACGTAGACTTGTCGATAAACCCTCGTTCCGTTATCCGGCCGGCTTCGATTCAACCCCTTCCTCTCTCAACCCCCGTGGAAATAAAACTGATTTAACGCGACGCAAATGGCACCGAGGCGCGTTTAATTTGTATTCCGTGCTCCGCAGGTTTTGTCGACGTTGTTTGTAATACCACTCGGATCGCGATTAATCTCGATCGCGCTGTGATCGACCACGCGGCCTCGAAAGAATTTGCATTCGTTGCGGCCGATTCTGTCCTCGAAGGTTTATCCGGGCGAAGAATTAAAATCCAACTATCTACGAGGGATCAACTAGCATCGCGAAAGGGGGGGGGGTGTTAATTCCGAGCGTAGATTGCATAAATTTATGGTGATTGAAGATAATCGGCGGTTGGACAATCGGACATCTCGTTTTTCTTCGATTAATCCCTTTGAAAAATAACGTCACGCGAACCTTCCAGTGAAAAATGGCGCACCAGCCCGAGATGGAAAAAATGATTACGTACATCCGTGAGGAAATATTGTTACAATTTTTCAATCGATTATAACACTGAACGGCGTTTAGCTGTACATATTTTGTCTGTTTTGTTCAATTTTTGTATCGTTGTGTAGGAGGATACGTGATTCAAATCGTGAGGATACGTGATTTCAATCTAATTATAAATAAGTAAATAATTCAAGAATAAATAGTGTTTAAGATTTCACAGATATATTTCACATTTTAATTGTAGACCTTCTACAAGTCATAATGGCGGCCTGGATCGTCACGTGATCTGTAGGGGAGATCAGAGACAAAGGTTACAATTAATCTTTTGAGCCTGTAACTTTTTAATTCCATGGAATTTTTAAAAAATTTCGCACATCCCGATAGTCTGCTGTAAATCGAATTTTGTTTCGGCGACCCAAGTGCCCGGTGGAGCGAGCAACGGCAGCACGAGCGAACACTCTGAACAGAAACGGTGCGCGATCGATCTCGAGGAAAACATGTGTGGCACGCGGCAAATTTTTCTTGAAGGCGGTCGCGGCAAGGCGAGGGCTTATCCCGCGACAAGAATGGCGGTGATATTAAGGTCGTCGGTCGAGTAGACGGGGGAAGGGGAGGGGAGGGGGTGGAGAAAAGTGTGTGTTCACTTTTGAAACACCGTCCGCGGAAAATGGAATTGCGTTGCGCCGCGACGGCAAACGGCAATTGCCCGCGAGTGTTTCGTGTCTGCCGTGGAAAAAGGGGAGGAAAAATCGTCCGGTTTTACGGTGACGGCGGGGACCCACCCTTCTTTTGCCAGACCGAAAATAAAATTCATTCGCGAGGATTTCACTAAGCTATTAGCCCTTCCTGGTTTAGCTGCAGATTTTAATAGATTCGTCAGGCATATTCAGACTCCATTTTCAATTTAATTTTACTAGTTCGTCGCTCGGTATGTCCTCCTTTGAAAGTGATTTTTGCGAGAACATTGAGCGTGTCTTCGAAGTCAGTTTGGTGGAAAGATATGCCTGATTTTGTTTAAATTTTTGTGCAAGGTATGTCTAGTCTTTCTGTAACTATTATACAGTAATTTATGTATTTATTTATTTATTATTTAATGTCGCAATGAGTGCGACGCACTTGGATTCGCTTCGGAGCATTCATAGCAAGTTGGAAACGTTTTCAACAAATTTGATTCTCTTTGAAGAAAAATTCATCGTCGTGTTCGAGTAATCCCACGCAATTTTCCCCCATCCCATGAATAACGACTCAGCGTTCCTAATTATTACATAGACTGGAGGTCACGTTACGATGTGTATCAACGCGGAAGGATGGCCTCGATTGCAGTTTTAATTATAATCCCCCCGTATTTTCGCGTAATTTGCACGGATTAAAAGGTGTGTCGTTAAACCCAGCTAATTAAATTCATTTTGAGGAAGGGGATGCGCTAGTTTGCGTTTTAATGAGCGATCAACGCCCCGAAAATGCGATCCGATCGAATACCGCGGCGGAACTACGATGTTACAAACGTTATTTTCCGGTCACCATCGTCACGGGCAATGTTTGACCAGATATTTGTACGCTCGTGAACCTGGACGTGGAAACCGACCGAACATGTGAAATTTATTCCCCCGTATTTGTCCCGGTACACGAACGTATTAGCAGGCTGGACCAAAATCCACCCACACGAAGCTCTCTGCTTTTATTCTTGATCGACGAAACGAAATTTCCTTTCGTAAAGAATTCCGTTCCGCGAAACTAGCGACCAAGCCAACTGAACAAATTATTGTAGAATCAATTACACTTCTGTGTATTTTATTCTACAAAAGAGTGACACATTCGTGAGAAGTCTACTGTGGATGTTCATGGAAATTCGCAGTTATAGTTTTAATTTATGCGAACGATAATCAGAGAGAAATTCATTTCGTACGCTAGATGTTTCGTTGTGGTAATAATAAGATGTTAAAATTAATAGAATTTATGAAGGTGTTTAGTTTACTTCATTTCTTGCATTCAGTTTTGCTACAAACAATAATATTTCAATGAAAAATCGTAGTAGTATCGCGCATATAAAAATGATTCTACAGTCCTACTGAACCAATTTTCCACCCTTTTCGTCTTCCTTTATCTTTTATTAATATTTGTCTTTTCCTATTCGTCCATTATTTACATGCATTTCCCATCCCACGAAGGATCAATATATTGCATTTATATTCTTCTTCAATGCACAACTATAAATCAACAAACAATAATATTTCAATGAAAAATCGTCGTGATATCTCGCATAAAAAGTTTCACGCATCGTTACATCCCCCATTTTTCTTCCTCCCTCCCTTACTTTTCATTTTCCATTTCTCTCCACCTTCTCTACCCATTGCTTAAACGATAATTCTTCCGTATATCGAACTCATATTATGTACACGGTATAATAACGTATCGATAACCATAAACACTGATGAGAACACCAAGTCCGAGAATTCTGAATCTAAAGAGTTTTCTCCACCCCTTTCACCGACACGGACGGGGAATCGATTCCATAAAAATCGTATCGGCCGATAAACGTTTATTAAAAATTTTACGGGAATATTTCCGACATTCTGTCCACGGAAAATCTATCAAGAACCGACTGGCTCCGCGAGCCTGAATAGACCTTTTGTGTTCGCGATTTGGTAAATTATTGGTCACGTAACCGACCGACGAATCGTGGAAATTATTTAATCGGTCTTTCTACTTCGCCAGCTCTCGATACGTGTAACGGTAAACTCGGTGGAACACGGGGCCACGATAAAGTACCATCGTCGGCTTTGTGCCGGATTCCCAAATGGAACCGGCTGAATCTATGGTGGAGAACAGGGGAATCAAAATTTTCGACGGGATGAATAGGGGATTCTCGAAATAGTTCCTACAGTCCGGGTCGAACCGCATTAACGACGTATTAGCGACTAGTCGGTCTGCGTCGGTGGCTGGAATTTTCACTTCGTGTTTAATGGACCTGTAAATCTGACGATCCAGAACGATCGTCTCGCGAGAATTATCTACAACTTGAGATCATAACACCGCATAGTGATCGATTATTCTGAAAAGACGGACAAGAGTCAGTATTACTTGAAATCGTACTTTATTGGCAAATAATAATTAAATTAATTCCAAACCCGTCAAAATGATGGATTGCAGGTTTGTTATTTTATAATTTCGGAAATTATAACAACGCTTCTTGTGGAGTTTATTGTTGACTTGTGATTTAGTATACATTTCATATGAGACTGCATTAGACTGCATCAGCTATAAATAAGATCAAACAGAAAAAACTTATCAATTATTAGACTCTAATAAATCAAATTACACGACAATTTTCAATTTACAAAATAATTTTTGTATATTTTTGCCCCATTGTTTAGAAGAATTGACCACTGTTCGCTCTGGAGAATAGATCGTGCTCGATTGAGATATTCGAAAACGCGGAATTAAAACTGGAAGGAACGAGTTTCAAGTTGTTCGCGATATAATTTTTACGATCGTGATTGTTCCCAGTGACCCTCCAGAAGATTGTTTCGTGTTGCGCGAAGTACATATCGTGAATAATTGAAATGTAAAGCGGGAAATATGAAACGGGGGAACGTGTCGCCTGTTATTAATACTTCAAAGGCCGTCAATTAAAACGGTCTAACACGGTGAACTGGAAATTGTTGGTATTTCTGCCTCCGTTTAATCACGAAGTACAAAAGACTTCTGTACCTTGGTTCGGAATATGTAATTCCATGTTACTGGGGGATTATTATCAGCAATGAAAATACACGGTGAATATAGTACAGCAACCGTTACTGGATTCTGCGGAATAATAAATTAAAATCCAATACTTATTGTTCTCACGATGATTAAATTTTAATCCTCGTTTCGATATTTCTGTTCTGTTAAGTCTTCGATGAACATTTTTCGTTCAGTCTAGAAGAAAGTGATAGTCCTTATTCAATATTTGCTGATGTTTGGAAAATTCTACAGAATGATAATAAACATATAAATTAGTGCAAATAATACCAATAAAATATAAATAAAAAATTTGTAAAGAATTTTGAATATACAGTATTTTTAAGGGGTGGTGGGGGCTGGTATAAGTAGCTAAAAATGAACGAATCTTTGAGAATTTATTGTGGAGAAAGTATTAAACCAATCTCGTTGAAACTTTGAGAATACTTTATTGTACAATTAAACTGAATACAAAAATGGTTCATTTTTATTTACACCAAGCTTCACCCTAATAATACAAAAATTAATATTACGAAACCAGGTTAACAGGCTCCTAAAGGGGAAGGCACTCGTGTGGAAAGTAACAGTGATTTAAGAATGGAAGTCAAGAAGGACGATCGATAGAAATGTAGGAGTGTAGATATCCGTCATTTTTCGTGCTTGAACTTCGCTTTCGTCCGGACATGTGTAGAGACTACAGGAATGCAAATGACACTGACGTACACGATTGTGAAAATCAGTTGCACACGGAAAACGGAATCGTCGACAGCAGGGAGGTGTATCCGTGTCGTTGTTTGAGTGACGAGCGTGAAATCGTGCGTTCGAATGCGGTTGGGGAAGTTAAGGGGAGGCGGTAAATCTGTCTCTTTCGGCGTTTGTATTATAAATATCTTCACAAAAAGGATTTCTAATCATTTATAATAACCATTAAGGAATATAGTATTTGACTCCTAGGTTAAAAATATAATTCTTTCATTCATAGAATTGATTTAACCAGGTGAAAATAGAAGGAATATTCGTGAAATGCTAAATTACACGACAAAAATGAAAACAAAAAGCACAGAGAACGCAATTTCTCTTCATAAATCCCCTCCAAGCAAAAATGTCTTTCCACAGATCTGTACAAATTGTTTCTCGGAAAAAATCACGACCGTACTTTTCCGCCCGAAGTTTTTCAACGCCGGCAACATGGCGGACAACGAAACGTTTCGCCGAAGACGCGCATCCTAGGCGATCGGAAATGGCATTGTCGCGTACGGTTTCGCGATTTTCACGAGTGAAAATAAAACGTTACCCAGTTCGACTGTATCTACAGGGCGAGTCACTTAAAACTTTCACCTAAAATATCTCCATTGTTGTTAACGATACAATGATTGTTATAATAAAATAATTATCCTACTGATGTAAACATTTTTTACCTTCACACATTTTTTCGTATCAGTAAAATCAACGAAGATATTTCATCTGAAAATCTTAGATGACTCACCCTG
This sequence comes from Dufourea novaeangliae, assembly GCF_001272555.1. Classification (NCBI taxonomy): domain Eukaryota; kingdom Metazoa; phylum Arthropoda; class Insecta; order Hymenoptera; family Halictidae; genus Dufourea; species Dufourea novaeangliae. The sequence continues at coordinate 3,873,819 of NW_015374150.1, read as the reverse complement.
TATATTGCACGTCGTTACTGTCGGAGCGGGGGGGGAGGGAGTGGTGGGCCCCGGAACCCGGAAATTTGTCGAGTCGCGCAAGCTTCCGTTTTCACAATCTTTTCCATTACGGTCATTCGTCAAACCGAAGAACGAAAGGGACGAAAGGGAAACGCGATATCGGTCGGACGATTCCAATTCTAGCCGGGTATCTGGGGTGAATCGCGACGTCGATACTATTTTTCCACGTGCTTGACTCGATTACCTTTCTCATGACACCTGCGCGTCATCCCATATACCTGGTGTGACGTACACTATCATTCGTAACCATTAGGACACCTAATCTGTACGACGAAAATGTGACTGCAGTCACGTGGAACCTGACCTAAAAAAATGACAGTATTTAGGTATGAGGTGACAATATTTGTTTAGTCAGTAATTTGTTCTTTCACCCTATCCCCTAATACCTTCGTCGGAGGGGACACGCCAAATAGCGTCACACGGTTTCACGACTCGTCGCGCAAGAAGAGGGCAAAGTCAACACGTGACACTTGAATCTCAGCTGCGCGTGGCTGCCCGCGTAACAACTATAATTCCACCTTCCAACAGCACCCCCCGCGGCCGCTCATAGAAATCTCTCTCTCCCGCGACGACGGCGGTGGTTTTTGTTCGCGCGACGTTTTGTCTTCAAGAGTAATCTTTAAAGTAGGGGGATTTAACCTTTCGTGGCAGCGGCGGTTTGAATGGGGACTGCTGGGTTGTTAACTGGAGAACGAAGCTACGGCCTCTCCAGCCGATTACAATTAAGGCGCGAAGGCAGCAACGTGCGCGCCCCGGGAGAAACGGGCTTAAAGATTCACGGCCGAGATCTCGAGCCGATAAAAGACATTTGCCTAAACCACACTGTACATCGCAACCTCACGGAAAACTCGTGTTGTTCCAAGACAATCAGGATAGTATACTGACGTGTTTCTTGTTTATTGGATTTTTTTATCATTTTTCCTTTTGCATGTTGGAAGCGTTATATGCAGGAATTCATATTTTTTATTGTACGAGGGTCATTCAATAAGGGAAGAGACAAACGGCTATTGTTTTAATCCCCTGAGACCACGTTACAATATACAATAATTTTGACGTTCGTTCTGAAGCTATTTTGTTTTTTTTTTTTTTTGGGTTTTATATTTAGAAAATACAGAATGTACATTGCAATATACAAATGGAATGAAAAAACGTGAAGAAACTTTAGACAGTTAAAATTATTGTACATTGTACGGTTATTGTATTATACGAGTGAGTTTAGTCATTCTACTTGTCTGACCATGAACAACCCATTCCCCTGTCCGGTCACTGATGTCATATTCTACTTGTCTGGTCACGAACGATTTACTCCGCTTATCTAACCATGAACGAGTTGTTCTATCCGCCTGGCCATGAACTGCCTATTCTACTCGTCGGACGTAATATTCAACTGTTCCGCTAGGTTCGTCCGAAACGATCTGAAAGTATTTTTCTCAAAACAGGCATCTATCACAGTATTATTACTCTCATAAACAAAATATAAAAATTAATTATATTTTCTATATATAAAATATCCCTATATAGACAATAAAGTACCACCTAACTGTAAATATAATAATGAATCGAATCGTCCAAGGAAGATATAATTCCACAGAGATTTCGAAATACCGCGAATTTATTTCGAAGAAAACTGAGAAGACTGCAGGTTCGAAGGGTGCAATTGAGAAATCGATTCGACGCGATATGTTCCCGGGCGGATACGTCAAAATCCTCGGGAAATATTGCTCGAACTTTTTGCCACCCCCGTTTTCGCGGGATGGCGCGCCCAGAGATTCGCGCGATCCTCGGTGGCACACGTTGTATCCGATAACGTTGACTGAACGACGATCGTCGCCGATATTCTATTTTTCAATTCCCCCGCGAAACGATTTTCTCCGTCGAAGTTCGGTGTCTATCCACAAGCGTGTACGGCCTCGACGATCAGAAATACTTTAGGATTAGTGGGTTTTTGAAAACCGGTTTTGAATACCAATGAAAAATACTAAATGAAAGAAATATTTACAACTTATATTTTGCACGGATTTTAGTTACTTCAGTATTTTTTATTGACTTTATCTATATATCCATAAATATTAAATAAACTGTACAATTTTAAAATAGGTATAAATTGGTATAAATAGGTATAAATATTTTTTTACTGTTTCAATTACATCTTGTATTTTTTTTTTAAATTCAAAAACCGGTTCAGTCGATTTTTTTGAAATATTGGAATTCGAATGTCCGTTTTTCTATAAACTCTAATAAATGCCGACTCGAGTATGTTCCGTGTGCCTGTGCATACTGTCTTGCCATGGTATCCGGGGCCTACAGGCGCGCAAGTTCGAAAAACAAAACTTCGAGGGAACTTTATAAATACGCGGGCTATCGACCGAGATCCATTCGAGATCGCGGAGCCGCCGTCAGACCATCAGCGAGAAAATACATCTCGAAGCGTGTATGGACTGAATAGGTAAAGCGCGATCGAAAGTTGCTGTTCCGAGACGTGGATGGCTGATAAGTGATGCGGTGAAGGAGAAGTCTACCGTGGCTATTTTCGCGAGGAAAATAGTGTCGAAAATGGACGTCGAGAAGAACGGGTATAGATATTACTTTCGGCACATCTTAAAATAGACTTGTTTGAATAGAAATAGAATAGAAAATTAACTTTTTATTGTGTAGAGTTCTATTTAAGTAGAAAAATAACTCAATAGAACATTTTTGACAACAATTGGGTACTGTCATTGTAGAGGATTATCCTTCTTTAATTTTAACGTAAAAGTTATCCGTTGAGTATAAGTTAATTAATTGATAGGATTATTTTGAGGATAGAAAAAAATTACCTTTAGAGATAGTAAGACAGAGATTTGGTCGTTTAAGAAGGAACTTTTTCATTTACAAAATACAACAGAGAGAGAGAGAGAGAGAGAGAGAGATAGTTCTTTTTTATGGTTTGAGTGAAATGGAAGCAGTACTTATCATCTTCAATTAGGAATACATTAACGAAACGTTGTTCCATTTTATCTTGAGTAGCACGCGGCGTTCCGGAATATACGATGCACTTTAGGCGCACGTACTATCCTCCGTCTTGAATGCATTTTAAATTCAGAAATTCCAACGAGGCGTCCCCCGAATCGCGGGAGTGTCAGTTTCGATAAGAAAAACGTTCGATCCCCCCCCTTCGGCATTAAAGGCAAACTCAATTTAAGCGAGGAATCAGTCGCGGCGATTTCACGCGGCTGTCATCTCCGATAAGAACAGCGTCACGTTCAGATTTAATAAGGATTCCAATAATTTCAATTAACCGTTTCTCATAATACACGAAATTAGTTATTCAACGCGCAGAAACGATATCCTGTCAATAACGTCCTAGATTTCAGATAATGATGGAAGTAATTAAAAGTTGTTTTGCGTTCACAGTAAAACAATAAAGTGCCTATAACATAAATTAATACAGAAACATGACGACAGAATGTAATGAATACGATTAAGTAAGTTAAACACTTACAGACTATGTGTACGTTGATTTAGTTACTATATATGGTGAAAATATTATCTAATATAGTCTCCTACGTTAACAAATTTTATGTCAGTCACGTACCATTACAGAATATCTAACAATTCCGTAAAAATCAACGACTCGTCAAAACAGAATGCTTAACAATTCCGTAATATTAGTACGACACACATTCTCAGACTCCAAAATAAGAAGGGAACACAGAACGTGTTCCCCACAATCCACCGTTAATCCATTCAACCTCCCACATGTAAAAATGCTAATGGAGAGACCAGAATTCCAACGCAAACATATCCCGTCGTCCCAAAGCCAGTTTACATAATATCCTCACCCCCACACCGCGAACCGAAAAGCATTCTCCCTTATCAAACCATTCGATGAAAAAAAAAAAAAGAAAGGAAAACCGACAAAAACAAAACAAACTCCTCGTGACCCGTCCGTGACATCCGTTTTATTTATCCCTCCACTCGTCGCGCATTGTTTTACCGTCATCGGCAGATATACCATCCCTCTCCCGTGCTCCGTAATCAGTACGACGAACCCAGAACGCAACCAGACAATGCACCCGACACAACCTTTCGTCTCCACACTGCGTTTCTTCCTCTTTTTACTTCGTGCGAGAATCACCGACGAACAAGGGCACCGAACAGTCTCGATTCCGCAGGGACTGGACCTCGTTCGCGTCGGCGACAACGTTTCGCCATTTAATCATCAAAATTGGAGATTCTCGAAAGACCGTGGACGAACGAAAACGATAGGTATTGAAAACTGCCATCAGCCATTCCGAATGCCGGGGGATCGCGTTGGAAACATTTTTTACGAGCGACGACGCGATTTCGAGCCGAGCCGCCGATGAAGGAAACGAACGATTTTTATTGGATTTCCTCGAGAGACCGCTCGTGCCAACTTCCGGCGCGCCGCCGCCCTTATTTCTATTCTATAAATTTTCGGCGACTGTGCTCTGTGATCTAGAAAGAACGTAACGGGTAGTGTACGGATTAGGGCTTTTTTAAAAATTTTTGAATTCTTTTGGATGAAGGCTGAAGAATTTGGATGCTTGGTCGATGTTGGCGTTGACAGTGATTAGGACCTGTATATGGACAGACAAATAGAATAAGTTGTCTGTATGGGGTGGGGCAGGACGTACAAGAAGTAATTCTGTACGCAAAAGTAAGTCGGAAATGTAGAATAAAATATTATCGTATAGTACTTCGTTTTCAAACTAACCGAATTCATTGGCACGTCTGTTCACTACATTCCGTTTCTACTTATTCTTCTAATTCGATTATCTGGAAAATGAAGGGTCATACGAAAAAATTGTATTCTACATTATCGACTCAGTTTTGCATGTAAAACAATGCCCTGTCCAGTTATTCTGCCAACAACCAATGCCCCACCCTGTATAACCTGTCAATCTATCACTTCCCATGTTTTAACGCGGTAGCTTCATTAACTCTTCATAGAATAATAGTTTCCTCTTTCTTTAATTATCAAACTTGGTCCCATACTTTTGGCCGTTAGTGTATCTGTTATTCGGTCTTCTGAAAAATTGAATCGGAATCAAATATCCCTAGTTTAGAGATCGTGAAGCGAAAATGGTTCTCGAAAAGGAACCATTATTCTGTTACGATGTAACAAAACTTACGGAATCAGTACATATACGAATCATTTTCATTCAGTTCTAGTACATTACTTTTATCAAATCTTTATAGAATAATATTTTTCAAACTAAAATCAAAAGACGAAATCTAAAACTATCGTCAACCACTATTAAAATCAGTCAGAGAGATCTTTCATCGTGACAAATGAAGCAATAGGCGATCGAAACAGGCGAATATCGTCCGAAAATCAGTCAGCAACCACGAAGTGGTATCATCCGGTAGGATCTTTACGGTGCTCCCGAGTAAGTTTCACGACGGGACGACAACGTGACAAGATAGCCTCGGGTTCCATTCTCCGACGGTTTAATTCGTCCTCGGAATTCTGAAATCTTATCCCCCCGAAGCTCTCGAACTCTCAATTACCAGACACCTCTGCCTCAGCTTGTTCATTAAGGCTCTCTGGCGATCGACCGGATAAAGGATCACGTGTTCCGTGTCGATAATGGCCGCCAACTAGGAGGGTGATGGTAAAAACTACCCCCGAAACTTTCGGTCGCACACCCACAGAAAGGTTTATTCTCTCCGTTGGCCGAGAGTAGCGCGGGGTTCTCAAGTTATCCGTGAATATCGACTTTCCGCGCGAAAGCGCTCTGGCGATTTATGGTTTTTCGGGTGAAACCCACGGCACCGCCAACCGTGAAAAGCGTTTCCATGTATAACGACGTTTTCAGCCTCGATTAAATAACAACTTTTCGCGTCGCCGCCTAAGAGATACTACTAGTGTGTGTGTGTGTTTTCGTTTGAATTCCCAGGCCTCGAATCCCTCTCGTGTTGAACGACGGGGAGGGGGGGGAGGAATGTGAAGTTTGGGGAAAGTTGTACGACGGTGAATTAGCGGATATTTGGATGAACGACGATAACTGTAGCAGTTCTCGGTAGAAGGGAATAATTAATTTCAGTTGGAATATTGGACGTGCTTATGTGCGACTGAATGTTTTTTTGATGTGACTCTCGGTGGTATTCGAATTTGACTTGTTTTCCAGCGAAGAATTACGGATGGGATTTAGGGAGAATATGGTTCCCAGAACTAACCCTTTCAGACCTGAATTTTCTTTTCGAAGCACCTAAACAAAAATATTGATACACATTTTAACTCGATAGACTGTTTGGATAATTATTTTATTTAAAAAAAAAAGGTTTGTTATATAATTGTGAATTCAGTAGCCCTACTAAAAACATTCGGAACATGAAGAAATTCAAATTTATTTAAAACCCCCCGATAAAAAGAATGGTTTATATATTTATTAGATCCAGTTATTATTTTCCTCGTCATCATCAGACCCTCAAGATTTCAGTCCAAACTCGAGGTACAACAAACGTGGCTGTGATCCCTCCAGAAATTGTGAAAAAAGTTAAAGAACTTGAAACCTATGGAACCGCTTTTGACGAAACATAGCTATTAACCTTCCCGGAAATATACACTTTAAAACAAAAAGAAAACCGCATCAAAATCGAATCATTCGTTGATGAGTTACAGAGCCACAGACAAACAGACACACTTATAACACCCCTCCTTGTTGCGTCGGGGTTTAAAAAGATATATAATGTGACCTACAATACTTTCGTTACACCCTGTAGATTATAAATGTATAAAATCTGCAGGCGTAGCCCATTAGGGGCGGGGGAGGAGAGGGGAAATGAGTCATCCGCGGGCGTAATTAAGGCGCGAATTAAATCGCCGAAAAGGGGGGATCGGCAGGAATAGTCTTCTTTGGTCGTCTTTAAAATTCCACCCCTCTCGGCAGGCGTGGATCCGTCCATGTCCTCCTCGTTACGAGCCGCTATTAACCTTCCCGTGGCTGCCTTCAAGACGTAACTCCCTCTCACCCTCTCTCCGCCCGGATAATCCTTTCGCCAGAAATTTCCCTGTTGGAACGCAACCCGCTCATTATAGCGAGCGGTGTCACTGACGCGTGTGAGTCGATTCCTCGTGCAACAATAAATCGGAAGTGCAAAATACGTTTTGTTTCGTGAAAGGCTACGAGAAAAAATGGAATCTTGAAACTTTGGTAGGAAGACGGTTAATCTTACGTTTCAGTAGAAATAGCTCGAAATGATCAGACAGATCAGTAGAGTCTATTCGACTATACTTTTATTGAAAAAATATTCGAATCAGATTTTTCAGAACATCGATTGTGACCTTACTGAAAGATCGTTCGAATAAAGTTTTTTCGAAAATCTATGGTACCACTACCAGAAGAATATTCAAATGAGATTTTTGAGAAAGTCAATGATAGCTGTACTTGAAGAAAGTTTGAACTTTTCAGTATCTAACCCTATGTAGACGGTGATTTGTAAATAGAAATAGATCTACTACATATCCCAAAAGTTTCATTACATTCCGCAACTCATAGTTAGGGCCATCTTCTTGTCAGCGAATTGGTGTCCTCCAGTAACAGAAACCAAATAATTAACCAATTAATTAACCAACAAGAGTGTACCCTCAATAAATCATTAACAGGACCTCACCTGACGTGCAACGACGCATTAGTGAACGATCTTACAGTTCGATGACAATCGTAAAAATATTTAATGGTTTTGCGTTAAGCGGTGGGGGCCGAAGGTCGTTGCGATAATGGGAAGAAGGCGAGCGAAGACGATGGCGCGAAAAAGCGTAGGGGGAGGTAGAACGATGAAGCACCTTTCGCCCTTGTCATTTTTGTTCTCATTGAGGTGGCAAGAAGAGAACCTTCGAGAATATATCCTTCGTTTAATACAGACTCAACTCGGGGCTGTTGTGCGGCTTCTTAACAAGAAACTGCGTCGATACAGAGAGAGAAAGAGGCAGTCGAGCCATCGTCGGCCTATTTATCGAGCCGTTCCACTCAGCTAGGAACCCACGATGTTAAGGATTTAGCCCATCCTGAACGCTTGAAAATCATGCTTACCTTTATGAATTTTTTTCTGGGAATACAATAATGTAAACTGGAAATCAGTTGCAAAGCATGTAATATACAGGGGGTCCCATTTAACACTAGAATTACGAAACCAGTCAAAATGACTAGTCAGTACACTCTTACAACGACGATTAAAACGATTAAATAAGAGTCAAGAAATTGACCTTCATATGACATCTACGCGTCGACATAGAAAAAAGCTACTTACATTAGAAAGTGTGACCCCTGATGCCATTTAACTTTTGTCTAAAACATTTTTTAATATCGTCAACAGTTTGTTTGTATATTACAGGTTTTACATCGAATTTCAGATTCACTTTATTGTGTTCCATGAAAAGATTCCCAAAGATACGTATGATTTTGAAGCTGTCTGGCTGGTCTGGCCCCTTAAAGGCCATCGTTAGCGTGTGATGGAGGTCATCCTCGATCGAGGATCGCGACGATATCTCGACACGGGGGGATTGTTCGGGCCGATTTAAGATGGTCGGAAACGACCGACGCCACCGCTACGCGCTCGCGGATACACGCCTCGTAAAACTGATATACAGGCTTATCTATTCTCGGCCCACGCCACCCGCCAGATAATAAACAATATTTTTTTTATTGTTGATGCGAGGACACCAGGGAAAGTTCGTCTTATTAACGATCGTGCTTTGTTTACGACGCCCTCGTAAACACTCGAGGCGCTGATGAAATTAGAATTTTCCGGTTGAGGATGTTTCTCTGGATCTGATTAAACACAGGCTCGTACCAGTGGATAAGGTTTGCATTCTTCTTTTTATGGCTGCCTTGTTGTCTGAGTGTGCTCGAGACTCGTTTCATTGACGACGCGGTGTCTTGCGACGTTAAGAAAATTATAATTGCTGACATGTCGTGGGTGTCGTCGTATATTGATCTGTTCTACTTGTACCTTTCTCCTGATCACTCTTATTTTTTGCTCTCGGTCGTGATCGATCTTATGGTAAGTTAAACAACGAATTTGTTGTACGCTAAATATATAAAGACGTGAAATTCAAATGAAATTAAAATTTTGTATTATTATCTGGCAATGTGTCTGATCATGGACGGTCCACTTCTACTAGTACAGTATGCGAACTTTCTTATTAATAGACTGTGAATGTTTATGCGAACTTACAATTTTGAGCAGTAATATAAAAAAGAACAAAATAGCACAGAATTTTGCTACTTATATTAGGGGTTTAAATATGTCAATAATAATTCACACACATTGTTATTAAATTTTCCTACAATCTCCATTTTCCTTCGTTTTCCAAGTCGAAGGACTGTGTAACTGCATAAACATCTCCGCAGTCTATTTATTAAATTTACCCGTCATTCCTCTTTTGTCGACTTTTTATTTATATATTGTTTTGCGTTTTCCGCTTTTAGTCACCGTACAAAGGGTGTGTTTCACTTGCACACAAGAGAGGCACGGCCCTCTGACATCGAAAGTGTGCTGTCAAGTGTTCTTAAAAGAATTAAAATGAAAATTCTTGTGGACCTTCCCTTCCATTTTAGTTGTTTATTAAGTTCCTCTGCCTGTTCGCGTAAGTAGCTTTCGGAGTCTAATTAGACGTGCACTGCTACTGCTAGCAGAACAGGCCCAGGCACTTTTGCAACGTCAATGTCCTGTTTTCCACTTTAACTTCCGGCTATTAAGGTTATTCCTCGAGATTGAAAGTGAAATGTTTGGTATGTTTGTGATTCCAGTTTCTAGTAGAACAGACAATCTACAAACTTTGTCCACTTTCAAAAGAACCTTTCCATCCAACGTTGTCGCTTCCCTTATTCGTCCTGTCAATTTCTGTCTATTCTACCTCAGTTATGTTAAAAATATATTTCCAAGAAAAATCGGATGACACTGACAAAACGTCTGCTTCCGTCGGTCTGATCACATACACACATATTCTACTGCGCACATAACAGACTCCTCTATCAAACCACTTCTCCGTTGGTTTTCTTCTCGACACATTTTCCTCGTGTTACCTTGTACATTATACATCTCCTCGTACTTTTCTTATAATTTCCTCGTATTTCACCCTGTCTGACCATACACTGGTTTCATCTACTTCTACATCCTCTAACCTCTCATCAAGTTCCCTGTCCCCCAGCAGTTTTTCTACCCAACCACGAGTGTGTTCCAAACTTTTCCACGGAAAATCCTTAACATAAAGAACGGAAAAGAGAGAAAATCCCCTTAAAAATTTCCTGCGTTTGAAAGCCACACGCAGACACTCGCAATCTCTCACATTCTTTAAGCTGTCCGCCGTTCCGAATCTTTTTACCGTTGTACAAATTCCGCGCGGGCAGCTCTGAATAAATGAAAGTTCCACGGGAGAGAATGAACGCTGGGCTGTTCCCAATTATACTGTTTAATTTTTTCCCCCCCGCCCTGGCCCGCGGTTTTCACCGTACGTTGGCTGGCACATCGACGAGTCTGCAACGATGGGGGGAAGCTTCGTTTTTAATTCATTAAAACGGCTTGCACTCGCGTCCTCGTATTAACACCGAACTAGAATTCGCCCAATTGTTGACTCGACGTTACCTCGTGGGTCGATTCTCACTCCGGGAAATTCCGAATTAATCGGTTCCCCTGGCAGAATCTCCCACGGAGACCACAATAAAATCTCCAAGGGATGGAGTGGGATCCTCTTATGAATCCTGGCCTGGAACGCTCAAATGGATAAGCCATTGTCTTCCACCCGGTGGATCGGAATACTCGGGCCACTTTTCGTTCTCGCTAACAACCACGGTCGAGAAATGGCCGATTAATTTGTCTTTCAACCTTGCTCTCCGCGAACTTTCATTCAACGAGTGCAGTTCACCGAAGGCTAACATATCTGGAGCTCAGAGCCAGAGTGCATGAAGCCCACTTTTTTCAAAGACATTTTACATGTTTCAAATTGTTCAGCTTCTCCATTCGTTTAATTTTTAATATAATAACGTAAAAATGATATTAAAAAACTTTTTTTTACTATCTTCTTTGCATTCTTTAAAAAAAATTCATAAATATCACCTTTTTCTTCGAGTCATTAAAGGGGAAGTGGGTTTAAGTCCATTCAATAGTTCGAAGGTAGCGATTATTTTTCGTTGAATTCTTACAAAACGGTTCCAAAGTTTTGTTGCATCTTTGATTTGCTCTCCTTTAAAGTTTGAAAAGTGTGACTTAATACACTATGGCTCTAGAGTCCAGATATTCTCTCTTGGTATCCACTCGACCGACTTGGGACGTTTTCGCCCATTTCTTCTAAGTGACTACGAATTGCGACAATGGACTAGCCGTCTGCAATCTTGTTCGTGGTTGAATGTGGCTTTCTATCAAACGCAGACCTGTCTGCTTCATTATCGTGGCCCAGTGACCGTCTCGCCCTCCATCTTAAATGTTGGAACTATCCTTAAGAAAGTGTCACCGCCTGCGAGGCTTCGGATAATCGGTTTCTATTTTTCGTATTTGCTACTTAAAATTAGCTTAATGTGATGTGAACATGGTCTGAATAATAAGATAGAGTTAAGAGTAACGATGGAAGTATTAAAGTGAGCATAAGTGTGTAACTAAAGTTACTAGGTAATTAGAGACTCATTATTTTTAACTCTGTTCGGTGTTCATTACGAAGGAAATTAAGAAGTTAACGCGCCTTAATAATATTTTCTGATAATCTCGAGAAGTTCGTGTAACTTTCTTGGAAAATGACTTTTGGAAGTTGTTATAGTTTTAACTACTGCCTATTGTCTCAAGTAGTGCGACACAAGAATAAATGCACCGAAACGATATGGACAGTGTTTAAGCTATTACTTTGCATATATTTCGTGTGAATTAATATTTTTCTTAGGAATATTATTACGAAGATTCTACAGAATATATGTAAATGTAAAGTATTTTTAGCGGTGGATGTCGAAAAAGGAGAAAAAATAATGAGACGAATCGTAGATTTTAAATCTGTCTTCAATGAGATTTTTCCTCTTAAGCCTAGTATCCACTTGAGAAAACGTGCAATATTAAAAGATATTTTAAATATATTTTTAATATATCTTTTCTTTTTAACAATGACGTGTTTTCAATCTCTCTTCAGATACTGTAAATCATAGTTGTACGGATTTTCGAGCGTTCTTGTCGCTACAGTTTCGCGACGCTTGGAGACGCGGCTTTATGAACTTTCAGGCGCGAACGACAACACTTTCCTCGGGTTTACAGCGTCTTCCTCGTATATCTTATGAATGTTCGCGGCCAGCAATTCTGGCACTCTTCCCTTTTTCAAATTCATATAATGCCTGGAACGAATTTCGTCGAGACACGTTAAAACTGTTCTTTATAGACACCAGATGAACATACTAAAATCAACACAGAATTTCTCGAAAAATTTATGGATTCCGAATGAAACAGTTCAGAAGCAACTTATCACACGTTAAAAGGTTAATCATAAGTCTATCATTCTTTTATCAACAATAAAAATTCAGTTCATTCAATACTAAAATTCATTTCGTTTCGCAATAGGTTCAGTGTTAAAATCACTTTGTCCTGTGTTTCTTTTCGTCGCTCTATGTAATTGTATACTTATCCGATTAATATCACTTTCACGTGTACATTTCCGAATAATAAAAAGTGTCTTCGTTAAAACGTCAGCAATTCAAATGTCACCGTGAATCGACAGCGAGAATAAAACCGATTTAAATTGTTCACTGGACATACGATCGATCAGGGGCGGCAGGATTACCCCGTGGAATCCGTATCCGTGACTAGGCTAATTAGCCAGCGAATGTAAAGGCTTAATCCGTAGAAAAAGTATATTCTCTGCAGTCGCGTGAACCGGTTGATTTATGGGTGGGGTTTTTAAAGTAAATCTGACGATCGAACGGGATTCGACTCGGGGTTGAAGGGAGAGGGAAGACGTTTTTCTTTTTTTTCTTTCGGTGTAGGATCCTCTCGAGCATGAATATTCACGAGTAAACGTCAGTAGAGACGCGTGCATCCGGTCCATCGTGAACCACGAACAACCTCGCGATATAATATCGCCGCCTCCACGGTACACTCCCGGTCATAAATTATTGAGACACCCCGTGTGTATATGAAGAAAATATGATATGTCATAGAAACTATCGGCTTGAACGAAGAATTATTGCATTTTTTTCATGTTAGACACTATGTAATATTTCATGGCTATCTAATTGGAACGCATTAAACTTTATCACGAGTTACTAATAGGGCCCATAAGTTACGAAAATTTGGGCTTAAATCATCTGCATCTGTTGCCTTTGACCGCCGAAAATATAGCGACGCATCTACACCGAAATCACCTGATCAAAAATCTCTGAAATTTTTAACTGGAAACGGTGGAATATCGCCTAAGCAACTGAAAATCTCCAATAAATTAATTATTTCTATTCGCATTTACTTTATATTCGGTAAGTGTTCTAATACTTATGAGCAGGAGTGTACGTGCGCGTGGTGTCCACGTTCTGCAGCTATTGTTTCGAGCCGGGAATAATGCAACCGCACGTAACGAACCTATTTACACAAATAAATCGTCGGAAATACGTTCTCCCTTGGCATTAATTCGCCTGTTTATGGAAGATTCTATAACGAAGACGTGAAAAGAATTTCATTCGGTGCAAGGAAAATGATTTCTAGTGATCATGACATTTAAATATTGAAATTTTTGCCTCGTATCTATGTTAGATTCGTTTCACTGGAACATGCGCGAAATTTGTCAAAGGTTAAAAAATAATTTTCTCCGCGATGAAGGCCATAAAGCAAGCAACGTTCATGACCATTTATTGGAAATTCCTATAACGAAATGTGAAAATGAAAACGAGTGAACTTTCTTCTATGAAATAGCAAATATTCATACACGATATATTGCATGTGATTGGTCTGAGGGAAAATTCAATTTTTGTATGAATTTTTCATGTACAGTTTTTAGTAATAAAATGAAAGGAATGTTTTTATGTAAAAAAATTTTGGAATCAAAACGGTGAAACATTGTTCGAGATCTGATCTGTACAGGAGAGAACGTTAATGGGAAAAATTTTTTTCAAATGAAGGTTATGTAAAAGTTGTTCTTTTACTTCTACGGTGAGAAATTGTTCTTCTACATTTAACGTTCTGCAAATATTGAAGATAATAATTTCATTGTTACAACCTGTATGCAACATATTCGTTATTCAATTGCAGTTTCCGAACATTTTTATGTGAGTACATAACAATTATTATAAATATATACGATATACACATATTTTCTAATTAAACGGTTCAATCATTATACGATAAACGACAATGTTAGCTAATTAATGATTTAAATATTTCATCTTTTATAAATATCTATGAAGAATCTGGAAACTTTAATTAACTATATGGAATTATTTGTGTGCATTCAATCAAATTAGGATGAAAGGATTACGAATATGTTACTTCAATATTCGAACTAATTTTTACTCATCCAATATATTTTCTATCGTGCATATTTAACCGTATTTATACAGAATACTAATTATAAATTACAGTTGATTGACATTCACGATTATTATATTATAAACGATAATTAGTGCTGATCAGTAAGCTCAATATTTCGTTCCTTTATTAAATTTCACATTGTTGAACATGTGTTACGTTCACACTGCTAAATGACGTCAGACTTTCGTTATCTAATGAGGACCCAGGATATTAGGGGCTGTTCATTAAAATTTTCAATTGAAATTTTGAAGAATCGACGAAGTTGTGGAAGTCCTGCAGGAGACAGCGCATTGTCTCGAACGATCCATTGTCCAGAACTTTAATAGGCGATCGCTGTTATCGCGGCACCTCCAATTTCATATAATATGCCGCGTGAAATGGTCGTAAAATTCATTTGCGATCTCGTTATTTGTCGCGAGTTCGGTAATAAACATTCCAATGTTTTAATTCCTCTTGTTGATTAATTACGACACGGAAGCAAATTTATAGCCCCTATTACCATACCCACTACCGATTAATCCTATGAAATAGTAAAAATAAGAGGGAACGATAGAACGTATATTTACCTTTAAAAGCGTTCTAAAACCGAAATATATTAGAAATGTTCTTTACGTACAAAAATACCCCCCCACAGACATCCTAGACAAAACTAAAAACTTTTCCAGTAACCCTCCCTTAAAATAATAATTTTTCTTTTCCCTGCACTGTAAATCTTATAATCACTTTCACACGGCAAAGAAAAAAAATAATTCCTAGAAAAGAAGCCTGACGTTCCTCTAAGCGTTCAGATCAGAAAGAGGATTTCCCCACAAAGGACCTGCTGCAAATAATCGTCCGTCCGGCGGCCATTAAAACAGCCGTAGATCGACGGGTACAGGTGTGTAATACACGCTCACGTACGGTGCTTTTAATCACAGAAACCGGTCCGACTAACCGTTCTACACCTACCTGAGCATCAGCGCTGTCACGAGCGTGTTCGTATCGTGGACACGTGCGCCCGATCAGAATCGCTTTCAGCCCCCAGCACTCTGCTTAATACGCGCGTCCCGTCGCGGTTTTTGATTCAGCCGTGTCCACCGAAAGATCCAGATTCACTAGAGTCCTCGAGCCTTTAGTCCCATCCGCTTCTGGAAATACACGAAATCCTCTCAGTCGCGATATCTGCTTTTCAACACCATTCACTGAGATATTTTCTATGGGCTGGCTGATACAATCTTCAAGGTTCGATTGACAAGAAATTTTTTATTAAACCCCTCAAGCAAGTAATTATCTACCGAAGAAATGGCACAGGCGATAAGTAATTTAGATGAATTGATTGTTGCCTAATGGTTTCATATATTTCACTCTTAATATATTTATCTGTTTAATATATGTAACAATTTAATATATTACAAATGAATATAAAAAAGACCTGTATGTTTCTATGGAAGCCGTACTGGCAATGACTTTATACTGACGTACGTGAAACCGTTTTGAGGGGTTAAAGAAGTTTCGTCCACAAGAAATGTTCCAAATATTGTCAAAAAAATGACAATGTAGCCGAGTTGGGCAAACTCATTATCTAGATAAAAAATTTCGAATAACGCATAAAAAATAAAAAAAAGTATTTCATCATATTTAATTGTTTAAACGTGGAAATTTCAATTTTTATAATGACATAGTACTTCTTTATGAATGAATCGACATCTGTCGAACAATTATTTAATCTCATTAACTGTTTAAAGCTCAGGACGACACCCTTAGATACTGCTGCTTTTCAATGTGTATTATTGGAATAAAATTCTGCCCAACTCTGCAATGTAGTCAAGAATCATCCACGTTGCACATCCAAAGTACAAAAGTTCAAATTCGCCTTGATGTTTCGCGAAGCTTTCAACGTTCATCAATCATTGGAATTATGTACATCCAAACTTCCCTACATTCCACGAGGGGATCTCCGTCAGTTCTCGTGTCACAGCTTTTCTCACAGACAATACGCATCGCGTTCCAGTACTCGACACCTCAGCATCGAAACTCCTCTTTCCCCGTTCCAAACAGCTCTCCGTACCGCCAATTTCTCATCACGCCGCGCACCCCGAAGAACGAACGGAATTAACCATATTCCGTCCTTTTACGATCGCAACTTTATTGCGAACTTATCCCCGCACGAAAGCACGCCCAGGCAAACAGGGGAGGCAGGAGCGAACAGCCTCACCCGCGGCCAGTTGTTTCGAGTTTCCTTGTGTGTTTCCGCTGGAAAACAACCCTCGGACTTCGGGCCGGACTATCCGTAACTTCGTGCCCAACTTTTGCTCCCGAGGCGAAAGAACGAAACAGGAATAACCGCACACACCGCAATAAAGCGACCAAACTTCCTTCACGAGAACCAATTCGTGCCTGGTTCAAACGACACATGTAGAGCTCCTTCCACGCTAGCCCTCCCCTTATCCTTGATCACCTGACCACGGGTTCGGTCCATAGACCCAACCAATACACTCTAATCTCCCTTATCCCCTTGATCTCAATCACCTGTCCACGGATTCTGTCCGTAGAAACAACAAATACACCTCTGTACACTAACTAACCTTGCCTACTTCGCCAACAATCCGTATACCCTATCCCCTAGGTGTCTTGGTCTACTTGACAGGCATGCAACCACAGCGTGGATCATCGGTACACCTGGAGGGTTCGCGTGTCGATCACCCAGGAAGGATACTATGATCCAATTATCCGTGAGGCTCGTCCCCAGCCCGAAACGCGGGGAGATTCACCTGGACGGAGGCGGTCCCCAGGTGCGGCAAGATGAACCGGCCGGCCGGTTCTCCTCGTGGACTCTAACTTGTGGCTCTGTTGCCGTCGAGCCGGGTAAGACCAGCCTCGCTTGGGAAAGAGAGGAAGGTAGAGAAAGGGAGAGGCAGGGGAAAAGGGAGAGGATGAGACAGAGAGGGAACACGAGATAGAGGATGGACTGCGCCTCTCGCCGTTTGGCAGCCAGGGTCAGCGACCGATTGTCCTAGCTCTCCTACGAATGTTTTCTAACGGCGGCGCGCTCGCGACTGGGATCCTGGATTTCGGATGAGACCGAGCTCTCAAGAATCACCACGCAAGCGCCGTTCGTCCGTCTTTCTCGCCCCTTCCTATCCCGTTCGCCGCCCGTCTCTATCAATCTCTCCCTCTCCGACGATTTCACGCGGCTCGCAGCATCCCACTCCATCCCCCTGATCACCTGTCCCACTCCATCTTGGATGCTCCTCGAGCTGTCTCCCTCGGCTAGCCTGTGCCCTACCCTGCTCGGCCTACCACCCTGCTGCCTACTACCCCTGCTGACCTGCATGTATAAGCAGCTGTTTCTCTTGTTTCATCCTTCCTAGATGGAGATCCAACCGTCCTTGTTCGATCGTCTCTTCTCTTTCCCGAATTCCGCGGATAACTACCCATTCCGCCTGGTCGGTTTCTCGTCCCCGACTGTCCGTAGGTGTTCCTTTAATAAAGATCGAACAGGTGTGCTCTCTCATGTACGATGACTGTGTTTTATTTTCTTTCTCTAGTTTCGTCTGACCGGGTCCGTCACACTCGAACGGCGTGTTTTTGCGCGGCTCCGAGCGGTTCCCTTGTAATTTGCCCCCCGTGAGCTTTTGTCTGCTCGCTTCGGGAACGATTCTGCCGAGACGTCACGATCGCAGCGGGACACGTTCCCACTTGTACCAGGGGTTACGAGCTTTTTTTGGGTTAATTTCTGCGGATTCTTCCTTGGGGCGATTTCTGGGAGGACGGCAGAGATGGGATAAATATTGATTTTTCGCCAGTCGGTTTATTCTTTCTTGGAGACAGGTCCTTTTGTGGCTGATCGTGCGTTGGTCTGTACAGGGATTCTTCTGCGGTCTTTGTGTGTGCTTCTTTCTTCGTTCTTGTCGCTGAAAGGTACAATTGATTGCATGGCTCTCTTCTGATTGTTTCTACTGCTGTGCGTCTGATCGTGTATAGACTCGTTCTACTTGCTGATGTATTATTTCTTCAATTTTCTTTAAATACTTCTTCTTTCACCTTTTATCCTTCTGTTCTTGTTAGGTACGAGTAAACGGAATGACTCTACCTAAAGCATTCTGCTTCGTGTTATTCCAGTTCTCTTATGCCTCATCATAAAATGGTCTTCACTACTTACTGGCATCTTATACCTTCGGTTTTGTTCTACGTTTCATCCTTCCTGATCTTTTTGTTCTATTTCTTTTCAATGGTAGAACAATTCTTTTCTTCTGATTATTTCTGCTTTCGCATGCTTGATTATGTATACGTTTCTTCTATTTACTATAGACTTATCCCTCCTTACTTCCAACCGATTAACTTCGAAAAGAATCACTACGCGTGAATTATTCTTCTTGTGACTGTTCCACGTTTCGCGTGTCTGATCACGCATGGATTTATTCCACTTTCGTCTAGCTTTCGAGTTTCTTTTCACACGGCTGCTCTTTCCAGAGCGTATGCCTTACATTCTGTGTTATTTTACTGGTGAAAAAAAGATGAACATACCGATTCCCTTTAAAAAGAGGTTACTTCCAACAACAGAATAATTTACTCGTCAACTTTTCCATAAAGTTACTTCGTTCTATGTACTCAATATCCCATAATTATCAAATATTGTACAACTACAAATGAGTTTCCCGTGATCATAAGATTACTTTATAAATTTATCACAAATACATACACAGAAGATAATCAGAACAGATATTAGAAATTGAATTATTATTTCAAAAATATGTGAACCAATGTGTGAGTGCACATGAAACCTGAAGTGTCCCTTGTTTGAACTGTCTACCATCAAAATTAACCTTAATCCTCACCACAGCCCCTAATTCAAACGCAAAACAAACAAGACGTTCGAATTACTTATCTACTCTACTACTTTACGCGATTAACCTTCCTCTTCTCCCAGAATATTTATCCCTTCCCCCTCCTTCCTTTTAATCAGTTTACTCACTTCATAAATTTACATTTCCTTAGCATTCGCAATGCTCAATCACACTTCCCCCGTAGCCCCTCTTCATTCGCCGTCTTACAAACAGCCTCGACAGCGCGGCGTCCTTTTCATCCGTTTATACCACTCGCCTCTCACCCCTTAATTTTCACCATACAATCTTCATACCATCCCTCTACGTTTTATTTGTTTCGCGTGTCTCGCATTTCCATCATGCCCTCGAACTCCTTTTATTTCCTTTTCATTCCCCCTCGACTATCCCCCTTCCTTTTCCTTCGCATTCAGCCTCTGCGTGCGTTGAAAATCCACTTTTGCGTCGAGGCTCGCCAAGTTTACCGGATCCAAACATTCATTCCGTCTTACCATTAAACAATTCCCTTCTACTTCCACACCCGTTGTCCTTCTTTCTTTCCTTCCAAGAAAAATCTTTCTTTGTGATTTTCCGCTCGTTTTCGTTGCGAGTCACATTGTCTACGGGTCTGATTAATTGTAGGCTTGTTCTACTTACTAGCTACCTAATACAGGATGGACAACGAAACATGATCAGATTAAATTATTCTACTGCTAATTGTTCGATTGCAAAACATTATTTCCATGCTTAACCTTCAGTTCAGACGTTATAAATAAAACCAAGTAGCAGATTTTATTAAAAATATTTCAGAAATGTAACAGTCATTTTCTAACCTTTTACACATTACAAATAATACTTTCAAAATTAAAATAAGTAATTATTTTTATAAAAAATTCTAGAAAAATAAATAAATACATTCAAGTATTAATCTCAAACGTCCATAAATTCTACAATCATCTTAAAACTCTCCTCGAATCGTGCTATACTGGCTGAAAAATAATTTCGATCGAAAAAGTAGAATAATTTAAGCTGATCGCGTTTCGTGGTCCACCCTGGATATTGATTAATTTCTTCTCAAAACTTTCCTTCCTGTGCTCTTTCATCCTTCTATCGGCTAACGCCATAATACATATATCACAGTATATTCACAACTTCCGTCTCGGTTTACGTCGGTCTGATGACACGCTGGCTCATTTCACGCGCGACTGAACTTCCCGCCTTTGGTTACATGCCAGGCTGCGTAGGACGACGATCCAGTTTCCTGGTGCACGCAAGGGAAGGGGGGCTTCGTTTACAGGCTTTGAGCATTCGTTTCGACTTGACGTTAAACGTTCACCTTTAACTTCTGCCCACTTCGTCATATCTACGACGATGATAAAGCACGGAGCGATGTTTACGGGGCGGGCGCAACTGCCTCGCCTTTTTGCTTCCTCGCGCGCCCACCATTGCCATAAGGACAGATAGAGCACACGGGGTTATGTAGGCGGACGACGTGACGATGTGCAAATCGCGTTCTTTTGTCGTTTATAAACGTGAGTCGTGCCAGCAAAAGCGATTTTATTCTCCCGAAAAAGACAAAAAGAAACTTAGCCGTCCAGCAGCGCGTGTAATTGCATTCGCTTGTACACATTTGCTTTACGCGCCATTAACTCGACCTTAAACAAAGCGGACACGTGTGACATTTAAGCGGGACGGTTACAGAGATCGATTGGCACCTCTGTGAAAGATTTACCGAAAATTTCTGATTCGATTTACGGTAAACCATCGATGAGTGTTCGAAGGATTCTTGGTATTCACGAAGAGAGGACCGCAAGTGTAACGCTGATTTTTAAGTTCGCCAAAGTGATAGAGCTTGGAATTCTGAGACCAATGATATTTGTTTCAGCTATATTTCAACAATTTCAACCAAATCACAACAAATATTATAGTTCTGACTGTTAGCTAATGTATGTCTGATCATCTACAGACGTGTTCTACTTGCTGGTCTTTTACGTCTTCATTCTTCCCTCAATTTTTTCTACATTGACTGTTTTTACTCCTCGTCAATTGCGAGTGAACAAGTCAGACATGAAAATACATTACATACAAACCATAGGAGAAGTCTTTTATAATGACATTATTTCATTTCATATAAACTACTTCAATTTGTAGGGAATCCAACATAAGTTCAGACGTTCAAAGTTGTGATTCTTCATGAGAGAAGAAAATTTAAGTGAATCAGTTGTATTCTACAAATCACTGGAAGGTAAACAAAGTCTTCCTTGAAATGTCAACCGGAGGGAAAAAACTATGGGGCAACTTTGACAGGGGAAAGGTTTCCCGGAAAAAGCATGTGATATTTAATTAAAAATGGAAAGGAACTGTACACACGCGACTCGACGTTATAATCCAACTGCCACCGGAACAGAATCTTCGCACACCAGAGCTTTGTCCTGCGTTCTCCATTCGCGATACAAATGAGTGCGATGCGGGTCACGCGTTTCCGATCTCGTTCGCGCGAAAACAAAAACTGGGGGTGGCAAACTGATACCAGAGGGGCTAGATTACAATTTTCCAGGAATATACAGGGTGTAACACAACGCCAGGCTTGGGGAATATCCATGTAAATTATTTTAAAAACAATCGTTGAGACTGGAAATTTTAGTGAACTAACTGAAATAAAAAATTATCTGAAAATACTTTATTCGGATTAAACGCAATAAAATTAGTTTTCACATGTTATTTGTAAAATAAAAATAATAAAGTATTCGAAATAATTCATTATTTCAAATGATTATTTCTTATCTTGTTTCGGATAAAGTACACATATCCAACCGTGCAGAACCGCTTCAATGATGAGTTTTAACTCTTTGAACTCGAGAGGCGGCTCACAGTCTCTTGTACAATTTAATACGGCGACTCCAGTGGCGAGTGAGAAGCAGCAGTGACAATTATGTAGGACAGGCGTCTTTTGCTTCTTCGCTGTGGATGCGTCAGTCTCCTTGTGTTGGTTCATCTAGTAATAAAAAATTCCTTTCGTGTAGCTCATAATACCTTATTTTTATTTTAGAAAACTTCGTCGAGTTTTTAACTGATTATTATTGGGAAAGAGCCTCGATTTGTTAGTTCCCCATAGTTAAAACAGTTTCGAGTACAGAAGGTTAACACTGAAAACGCTCAAGTATTTACACTGTTAATGGTGTCACTTAGATCAATAATAAAATACAACTTCAGTGCACTCTATGGACGTTTCTCAAAGGTTTGTACAAAGTATAAAAATAGTATACTCGATTCATATTTTAGAGAATAGTTACATACCTTTACGAAAAAACCATAGATAAATAGAAATCTTTACGTTCGATTAAACTTAACACGAAGAATCATAAAAAGGGAATCTTTGAATCAACATTGGATAAAAATAAATCGACTAAAAAAGGGATGTGAAATCGTGTGAAAAGTTGAATTTACTGAAAAATTCATGGTATCACGGACTTAATAAGATATCTCGCGAGGCAGTGGATATGTTAATAGCAAAATGGCGAGTTGACGTTTATGGAAACGAGGGTCGTTCGAAATGCAAGTGCCCTGTACGCTGAACTGTATTCTGAAACGATACAATGTACCCTGACGTTCGCGTGTTTCAACGCCGCCGTGATGCACTCGACATTACCTATCCAATTTCAATGGCTTTACGTAAAGATTTGTGACGTATGCAGCGTACGCGGAAAAACCAGGGAAGTTGGAGCGTTATCTAGACAGTATTAACTGCATTGCATATTTAACGTGGAGCAGTCAATTAACGAATTTCTGCTTTAAACGAGCTGACTGGATATCAATTTTTAACCCTAACGTGTTCACTAAAAGTTACTCAGATATTGTTTTCGATAATTGAACGTAAAGATATTTTTCTTCCATAATTGAACGTGGAAACTGCTCGTATGCGCCGACTTTCAGACAACTGATATTCCACCGTATTAACCGCCGCTGACGGAAGAACCGGAATCCTAAAAACCACTATCCCATTCGAATTTTCGCGGGTAACGAAGAGGCATTATTATATCGAAGGTACGGACGTTACTCGGCGGAATTAAGCGGGACATAATCCTAGAGCTCCAAGTTTCACACGAACCTACGTGTAAACACAGGAAGGATGGTGTAGTTTGGCGCGAAATGGTGGAAGACAAATTCATCTTGCCCCCTCCCCCTTCTTCCAGGTAGTTGGCCGGGGTCTCTGACTTGTTATTACAGAGGTGACTTCACCCGGCCTCGGTCCGACACGTATTCACCGGATCCTCGGGGCTACTAGAAATAATAAAAGCTATAAATTCCGAAATGTCTCCCTTTAAAACCCATATATCCTCTGTCTATGAAACGAGAGCCGCCTTAATAACCGTAATTAAATTCGTCGCCGTGCGAAAAGGTAGGAAGGGGAGGCGTTGCATTCAGGCTTTAGCCCGTAAATCCAGTCGCGACGCATAAGAAACGCGGTCGGACACGTTGCAAATCAGCGCGTGAGATTTCTCTCGGTCCCCGTCAAGAGTGGGAGTCATGTGTTTGTGTAAACCTTGAGATTGTGGTTGATATTAATGTCCCTGGAACAGATTGGATTATGTCGACGGGGGTTTGTGATCATTTTGACGTATAGGAAAATCTGGTGGGATAATGGTACCCGCAGTGCACCACTTAAAGAGAGATGGCTTTGTCAAGTATTTGCGATCAAACGCTAATGGTTAACGACCAGTTTTCTTTTTTTTTTTTTAAAGAATTATTACGATCTGTCATCGACCGCACAAAATTTGTCAGACACTCCGAACAGTGAAACTAAAAAAAACCATTTCCATTACATTTGCAATTACAAATATCGAATCTCTTAACTCCCAATAACTTGGAAACGAAGATCCCAACAGAATTTCGTCACTCATCGTTTTCTTTTCACTTCAACACCCTGTACAGTTACAACGCAATCTCGTAATACGTGTGGAATTCGTCGATAAAAGTATCGCTTGCCTTTCGTCGAACATGAATGCCCACGGAAATTGTATATGTTCGGGATTAACGTAAACTGGGAGGAAGGGGGGAGCATTCGTACGTTCTCAATCTTCGAAGATTATATCGACTTCCGGTGAGGATTCACGAGAATACCTCGGACGAGTACGATTCCTCCTGCGGATTCCGGCTATGAACGTCGTATTCTTCGCTATCCGGGCATGAAAGAGGAATATTCTTCTTCGACTTCTCCGTTACGGGAACCGTCACGACGAGACCGGTGTGTTTCCATTAAAGATTACGCGATATTGGAGCGGGAAGCATAGAGCAAAAGTGAACGGGGAAGTATTTAGGACCGTGTGCCAGTGAATCATGCAACGCCTCTGTTATATTCTTATCCGCGACAGAATGGATCGTCAGGCGGAATGAAATCGATCGGAACGAGCGATTGATCCCCAGCTGGGATTATTGGAGAACGAGGGGATTTGTTTCGTTGAGGTGCTAGATGAAGATATTAGTCGCGTAAATCTCGATCTTAATACGATTGTATCTGGTTTTTAACGTTAACCAAGCAAGTCAAAATGACTTGTCAATACACTCTTACAACGACGATTAAAATGTTATAACTAGACTGCGGATTTTTATGCAAAATGACATTTACTAAAGTAATTTTTGACGACAACAGCAAAGGTAGGAATTTAATTCTTATCTTAAATATCTTATTGGGTTCAGAATATAGTAAAGCTAGTGTTAATACACAATTATGAGAATGAAAGAATCTAGGTAGGTTAATAATAATGTTAATGGTAAATTTACGTGTTAGGAAATGTTTTAGGCAATAAAATAAAAAGTGAAAAGTTTTGAATTTTTACAGTTATACGAGGAATGTATGGTACAAGGTTCGACGTTTCACAGTCGTCCACTTTCAGCCTCGTATTCGAGACAAACGAGGCCGTTCGGTAAATCTTACGAGCAGCCATTATTCCGCGGCGCAAGGACAAATCTGCTGGTCTTTTTACGCCGTCGCGACTAATTCCACGGATTAATTTTATCACGGAAATAGACCGGTCCCGATTTTTCTACCTGGTACTCAACGAACAGGACGAAACTTTATGCCCCATTAGAGCGTAATTCAGAAATATTCGTTTTATAACCGTGTTACAAGAATCCTTGCTTGAATTTACTGTCTTCAATATATACTTCGGAGAAGAAAAAGAAAAGACGAGCCGGTTCTTGCTGGTAAAATTATTACTCTTAAACTATGGGAAACTCTCACGGAATCTGCATCAGACGAGTGCGACACGGGAATTTCTGCGGAATAAACAATTCATTTTCACGGTAATACAACTATTAACAAAAATACCATACTTTAATTTGTTCTTGCTTCATCGAATTAATCTATGAAGTGGTTATTTATACGGCGACAGAATTTGACACTTTTAAAAGGAGTGTTGCACCGATGCAAAACTGTGGGTTAAAGGGCTAAGGAAAAAAAAATTTCCACTATTATTCACGTCTTTACAGATCCCTTTATAAACATACACTTCGTAGAAAAATCCACAATGTACTAATAATATTCATATGTAGTCGTTTCTTTTCCTAAAATTACTATACCATTAACCAAGTCGAAATTGTACAACCATCATAATAATTCGACAGAAATCAAATGACACGTAGGTATAATTAGTCTGATAATTTACAAATATATAGAACACAGGTACAATTGACCTCGTTCGAACAAATATCCGTGACATTTTGTGCCCTTAGGGACGTCTCCCGTGTTCAATTTCCGTCTGGAAATAAGTTAATGCAACTTTCCTTGTGCACTGTGCATAGAATTACGTGGGTATCAAAGATAGAGAGCCACGAGTGGAAGATACCAGTTCACATTCTGACATTTACAGTGATAACACCGGCCATAATACTGTATGCGAAGTAATAGCTTCTCTCAGCTTCCATTAAGCACACGGGATAAAGGCGGCCCACACCGTCAACCTCGCCCTCTGTGTGTCCGAATGCGTGTGTAACGCGATTTATCTAATTATAAGGACACTCCGGGGTTTAACCCTTTCGGTACGCTAACAGCAGAACGTTCCGACGTCATAGAGCATCGATAAACCGAATTCCCATTAGAAACCTTTTCCGTTAGAATTTCTCGTCGAACCAGTGACCACCATTCGGAAAATTTAATTTATTTACTGAATAAAAAATTGTACTATTTTATGTTCACTGATAAACTGCAGGTCTTTATACCAATTTGAATTTTTATAGGATAACTTTCCACAAGCAGCCATTGACTGTGTTTATCGATGACTCTGTTGACTTGAAATTAAATGAATTATTTTGGTTACTACAGTTTTATAATTTTTAGTTTTCTTACTTTTTCGATCAAAATTGAAATATTTCCTGAGGTAATTGTTTCTTGGCGTAAATAGCTTCAGAGTTTTTCACGGAGAATGACAAAAATTAAGGTGACCTTCAAAACATTACGTACAAACAATCTAGAAAAAAAAAATATCACAACATATGTCACCCTTGCTATTATGCAGACTTTGTTTAACACATTTTTTTCTTATACCAACTCACGAGTAAGGTAGTGGGTATTTATTGAAATATTTATTTACAAGTAATTTGAAATCGTCATGTGACTCACCCTGTATATTGAAGTACGCGTTGAATTTCGTAACATTTACCACAAAGATTCTCTGCGCCCATTTTCGTCCCATTCTTGACACGTAGACTCTGAAAGACGACGACGAATATTCCCGTCGCATTGTCACGTACACGCGTCGGCAAGCCCGCGTAAACGTTCGACGGCCCCATTCCCCCTTCAAACGTATCCATTTTGGAATAAGCAAACAACCCAAGCAGAAATTCGACGAGCGTGCGCCGATAGAGGAACGGAATATCGAGTATCGTAACACATCCGTCAGGATCGCCGGTTCACAATGAGGGTGAGCGAGGTGGGATTCTGCCCGAAATGGTACTGTTGACCCGTGAGCATCGTAATTATTAGTCGAGAACGGACCGTGACCGTGGGACAACTGTTTCGATCCCCATTTCCCATTATGGAACGCGTAGAACGGGAAAACTTACGTTGACCTCGGGCAGTTTTATCGTTACATTACGTCCTTCTATGATAGCGACAATGCTTTTGTCCTGAAATCGAAAATTTAAAGTTGCGTACATTTACTTTATAGTTAACGTTGTTTAATAGAAGACGATCGTCACTTTTACTGTATTGGGAATAATATTCTGGAAGGACAAGGAAATCATTAAAGATATACATTCCGACTCGAAAGTTTCGAATCAGTCCTTAACCCTTTAACGCCGAAACACGTCTTCTTATAGTAGATTTTTAATCAAGAAACTAAAGAAATTGGTAGCAATACAAAAAAATTGGGTTCTTCCATTTTTGTTACATAAAAAATTCAGTCTACGCTGTAACAAAATTGAATCAGAAGTAGTACCCGCCATTTTATCGCTCGCCAGCAATCAAAATGGCGATCAGCCTGGCACCTTCACGGGCATACAACATGTTGCGTAAGTGTTGCCCGTGTGTGTCGAACATAGTAATATCCCCACAAGGGCTCATTACTGACCTGCAATCTCTCCCCGAATACAGGACCTGGTGATACAGTATCGGACGGCTCCGGTTGCGTGATAATAGGAAACTGGTTGAAATTACAACAGGGGTGGGGCGATGTTCTACAACTTTCTATCAACGACCCATAAATAGAAACGAGTTGGCCATTCTGGCTATTAACGTTAATTCCCTAAGCGCGAGGTAAGTGAAAACTACCGTCCTAGGGAATACAAATTTTTCTGATATATTCTGGAATAATGGACCGACGCGATTCTTTACCAGCTGCCATTTTAACTATAATTTTTTTCTATAATTTTTGTTTTCGTTTGATTAACGTTTGATTGGAAATCTTATTTCTTATTAGATAAATCTGATTACTTATTACTAGACTGCAGAAGTTTACACAAATACAGGTTTTTGGGGATTCATTTACTGGAACTGGAGTCAAATCAAGATTTGGTTATTTTATTTACTATTCTACAGGTTTGAAATTAAATAAAAAATTCTTGAGAATGTATCAAATTCTTATATATAGTCAATTCTAGAGAATTAGGAGTGCTATACATGCATAAAATATGCTTTACGATAATATTTATTGTCTCGGATAAATTGCAGTTTGTTTCGAGCCGGAATGTGTCTTATTAAAATGTTCGACGCAGGTTTTCAAATTCGCGACAGTTAATTAGATGTTCGTCGAACCGGAACAGACAGTTAATAGGAAAGTTAATAACAAATTGATAACCCCGGGCTGGTTACGGAATTTCGTATTAACTTTTAATTGCTTAATTAGTCGCGGTTGCTATTTTCGGCAGGATATCATGAAATTATTCGCGCGTCCCGTTTAAATTGAATCGTACACGAGTGTTTGTACATCGGATCGATACGGTATTCACGGAAACGAACGAAGACTTACAGATTTTAGAGGATACACGCGAATTTTAAAGCGGAAATACTCTCATATACCAGATATCCGTAAATTCTTTATACTGTACCACTAAATTTCGACGAAAAATATAAGGGGTTATATTTAATTATTATTAATTTCAATGTTATTTTTCGCACCATCTGGTTAATCATTGATAAATACAATTAATAATAAAGATAAATAAATTTTTCACAAATGAAGTTCACAATTTGTGTCTGAATTTTCAAGTAAAAAAACAATATAAATATAGGACACACCCAGCACATTACAATTTACGTCTAAATTGACAAGTAGAAGAACAATAGAAATATGTGACACACCCAGTACGTAACGATTTAAAATTTAAATTTGAAAGTTTCCCGTGTTAAAGTTACCGAAATTCAATTTTACTTATTTTCCCGGGGAAACCACCTCAGATCGGTTATGTGACCGCCATAGTATGCATTTTATTTCAAACAGCTCGAGAAAAGAAGTTTTCCGTTTGCGTTTCGTGTTTCCTATGATAATTCGAGAATCGTAAAAGCGCCGATACTTCATAAAAATCAGTAGCTCAGCGGTTTTTACGCGTCGGGGCGGAATTACAAATTCCAAGAGGTGCGGCGTTCTTGAAGAACCTCTCATGCTGTCCCTGTCAATTCTTCTCCCACGTTTTTACCTTTTCTCGTTCGACAGAATGTCTCAAATACATCTCCAACTCGTACCGATCTGTCTAACAACTAATTGATTTAATCATAAATATATATTGAATTTAATATTTTCAAAACTATTATTCGAATACCAAATTTGAGCGATTTTAATAAAATAATACCTTCTATCGAAGTGATTTATAAATAATGATTTGTATTATTTGAGAGAAATATCAATAAGTAGTTAGAAAGAATAATGACGATCGTTACGAAATTGTTAAGAAAATTTAAGCAATCAATAAATTGACACTTAAGAACTTTACATATCATTATTAACACTAGAACTATTGCCGGTAAAAGTCCAAACCCGTGTCTGCCCACGTGGTTCCCCTCAATTTCGCTTTACAGCACGCGTGAATCAGCGATACATGGTGTAGAAACTCGAAACTCGCGTACCTCACCTACCGATTTTCCGTCGATTCTGCGTGACGTGAGCCTTCGACATACAGTCACTCCCCTGTGGCCCCCTCTGGATCGATAGTCACCGTATACTGTTAGGCCGTTTGTTAATTTAGCTAAGAGCCTGCAGGTAAGACCAACTGTGTTTGATTAGAAACACACCGAAGTGAATCACAAACAGCCGCACGACGACGATCGACAAACCGGCACTTCATTTGCAACATCGCCAACTTAATGTTTGCACTGTGTTAACTCGGAGAAAACGAATCTGGGGAGATCTGGACGTCTGGGATTGAGTGGCAACGGTGGCCACGAAACGGTGAGTTAGGGTGAACGGAAGTTAACAGTCGAATGTTTTCTGACTGCAGCGCATTACAGTAATTCCTCGATGAATGCAACACTGGCAACGACGTGATTTCCACCACTGGGAGGGTCCCCATCTGGAATCAATCGAAACAGAGTACAGTAATGTCTCGATGAGTGCGACGTACTCGAAAGGTTTTCCTATAAATCTACGGTATTTATGCTGCAAGACCTGGAGCTCTTCTAAAACAAACAGCTTCGCCATTTTTAAAAAAGAAAAATAGTCTCATACTCCTTGAGATGTGTACAACAAAAACCTTTAAACAAATCTGTCATTTATTCTACCATTTATTTAAAATTATCAAACTTATTACTCGTTCTTGAGACACAGACATCTACACTAGAGGAATGTTTCAATATGCCGTCCATATGAGTAACCGTTCCTATCACTTTCTTTAATATTATTGCAGTAGAAACAACACACTTTCATTGTGCAAATCGCATTAATTACTAATGAACTAATTTCAAGAGCGTATCTTCGACAGAAAATTGGATAGATCGCGGCGATAAAGTATACGTACGATTAATTCCGATATTGTTTGCTGGACTTTTTAGTTCAATTTCCGAGTCGTTGGCCTGTGATACAACAAAGCGAGAAGGAAGAATTCAATAAGCCCCAGGGTATATGACAGGAAAAGAAACGTTAAATTTCAGTTTCTTCGTTCGTACAATTGCTCGTTGCCGTGTCCTTAATTTTAATTTATCAAATTTCAGATACGCTCTCCAAGGAGAAGTCAATTTCGATATTTTCCGTTCGAACGATTTTTTATCTTTATCTTTCGCCTCCCTTCGTCCGAGCCACGATAGAAGGGATATCGGTCCAGGCACGCGGATGAGTATCACAGGGAATTATTTAATTAACATCCTCAATGTAATTAATTCTTCGATGGAGCATGAGGTAACTTCCATCGAATATAAAAATCGATACTCGTAGCAGACCAGGCTTGTTCCAAGATAGAGAAACCTCGTTGGACACGGTTAATCGGTTGATTGGGCGTCTTGCAGACGCCATTAGTCGAGCCCCGGTAGGAAAAGTTATCGTCATCTTGGAATCAATGTCCTTCGTTCAGGCCGAACGACAAGTTCAAATGATTATTGGACGTTTTATACATTCTTGCTTTTACCAATGTTAGTTCAACGTTGTTAAATACTTAATGAATTATTTCTTCTAACATCTCACGTCTATTTTATTTATTTTACTTCAACTTTCATAAAGAAAATCCTTTCTTCGAGGTACCATTATAGAAATTGATTAATAATTATGTCTATTTTATTTCTAATAAAAACTGATTTGTCAGAGTACAGATAATACTGTCCACCTCCTATATCCAGTTACAAGAAAAAAACTCGGTACAATCACGTTAGGGGAACGTCAGAAAGAAAAGTAACCATCGATTCTTTCGTTCTGAAATCGACAGGTCTTCCCTCGCAGCAGCCCAACAAGTTCAAACGATTATTCGATTTTCCTCCTCCCTTTTTACGTTTTCCCTTCGGCTCATGAGCTTCATTTCTTCACCGTGATTGGTCCGTTTCCGAGATTTGCTTTGACATCGACGTAGTCCCTTCTGAGTGTATTTATTCTTCTGTTATGCGAGCTACGTTGCAGCAAAGACGTCGTTCCACGTTTCTCAGCTTCGTGGAGTGTATAACCCGACTTGGGAGGACAGGAAGGGCGGGTCTTGGGAACAAATGTATTACTCGAACAAATAATCTTTATCTGGCAAGCAATTAGAGTATTTATTTTATAGTTTTTTTTTTTAGTATTTTATTTCCTCGAGATTGTAGAGATCGAGAGGTGCCACGAGATACCATTCGAGTAACAATAACTAAAGAAGAAAGTCAGCCTTCGGAGGAGACCTAGTTTACACGCTCTACCAAAAATACTTTATCATTTCCTTACGCCTTAATGAAGGTGAACATATTGGTCAAAAGGGGTGTAAGTGCACAACAGCATCCTGTGATGGATTCATGAGGACCAAATACACATGTTGCACTAAAGACACTGTCATCATTATCATTATTCTGATTCTCGTAATTTCCCTACGTCTTGAAAAACGGTACTACTTAAAAAATAGGTAGTCATCGTAACATAAATCGTCTTCTAATTAGCACAACATAACGTTCTCTTCTTAATGAGATCAATTAATTATCATACTTAATAATTATCATAATATATTATTTGTTATTAAAATTCTATTATTTATAAAGTTATAAGCTCTGTTACAACCTACCCCTGTTACTTTTAACCCTAGTCTCCCTCACACCAGGAAAAAAACGTTACGCGCGAGATTGCCTCGAATTATCGGTCTTTTTCCGCCAGCGTGAGATATCTGGCAAAGTGCATAACCCCCCTGGCTCGGCGTAATTCGATTCGTTGCCTGTTCAAAGTGCGGCCTGGTGTATTAAGGGTGTCAAAAAGTTGGCCAGAGGCGCGACACGCCGAAAGTAATAGAAACGATAACTTCGTGCCCGAAACTTTCCTGCCCAGATTTATGGCGCCCTCGATCGCGGCCAAGTTCGTGGCGTTAAGCCACACAGGAACAGTTTTTTCCTTTTTTTTTTCTTCTCATCTTTTCCTCCCACGGAAGCTGCAGCACACGCGGCGGGCGTTTTGTGAAGCTTTATTGCAGAACTCTGTCGCGCGGAAGAATCTTTCGTAACGCCGTGTGTATAAGAATGGCGGCCCTCGTGGTAGTGTGTTATTTAGAAGTTTTCTTTTTTTTCTTTCGGTGCATTTAGTGAACAGGATCAACGCACCAATGAATGAACACTTCAGAGATATTGTAATTATTACAGTCGAATTTTAAATGATAATAGTGGAATTTTAAATTTTAATATGTTCACCTTTTTATAAGGTACAGATTTAAATTTGAAAGATTGGAATAATGTAAGTAATTAAATGAAAAAGAAAAAATACAGATATCACCAGTGAATGAACGTTAATCGGTAAATGAATATTTCTAACTAATATCACGAAAATTGTTTGAATATGAAACGAGGAATTGTACGGAATCAATATTCAATCATTTGTTTATTTTAATAATTTAATTTAGGCATTGTTGTAATAAGAAGAAGATTGTATTAATTAATGCAAAACTAAGAAAAGTATTGGTTCTCAACCAAAAAGGGTAGCGTTTCTCCTGGATTTACTCTATTGTTGATTATCTCTAGGAGAAAAGGGAAATGGAGGGTATTCGTGACTCAATCGAATGCAGTAACAAACGATAGATTATATTTTGAAGAATTATTACAGACTTTTCAACGGGTGTTTATTAAAATTTTCAAGAGTGAATACAGTTAAATATTCGGTGTTTCGTCGATTTAATAGGAGAGAAGTTTTTGTCATCGCGTTGCAATCCCATTTAATACTCCGTCTCTGTTATAAAGACTTAACAGCATGGCGGAGAACCAAGAAATAAACAACAAGAAAGATAAAGCATCTCGTGTACAGAACTGTTGGCAAAGAAATCGAACAATGAAGGCGTATTCTAGCTCTAAGAAACAAGAAGAGAAATGTATACAGTAATGGACTTGGCGTGCTCCAACTTACCTATATAGGGTAGTCTGACAATTATAGAACGAGTTCCATCATACCATTTTAAAATTAATTTTGAGAAACAACAAAAAAGATAAAAAATTAACAGACACACTGGTGACAAAGTGGCTAAACAGGAAGCTTCGAGTTTACATATTCAGAACGGTCGCCTGGAATCCCAAGGATCCAGTTATCTTTCGAGGATCTCGGAGTGTGCCTAATTGTTACTCTGGGGACCAAGTAATCTATTCTCTAATTACGTTAAGGGTCGTAGCACCGACGGTTATGAGAGTCTCTCATCGTGCAACCCCCAGTCTGCATTTAAAAGTCCACAGGAAGAATGAAAATCTGTGATAAAACGTACATGTAAGAATTTTCTCTCGTATTCACTAGTTTTTTCGGATCTTTCGTGCTACTTACGAATTTCACTTAACATATTAGTACAATTTATTAATATACACTGCGTGACATAATTGTAAAACCACCCTAAAATTTTCAATCCTACTGTTAAATGTATAAACAAATGATTATTACTTTTCGTGAATATATTAACAACATAGCTTGAATTCAAATGTTTTGCTCAGAATAGTAGTTATTCCTAGGAAAAACGCATTCAGAGATAATTGCTATGTTATTGCTCGTACACAGAGTATATAATTAATTATAATGGTAATAATTCAATATAATGACAATACGAACGTTCAGGAACACCCTGTAGAAAACAACTGACAGCAGTGTCGGATTTAATCTCATTATAATACATTAACTATCACAGACAGAGGCCTTCCAGTGCATTTAACTCGCTAACTAGCCGTCAAAATTTGATTACAACGAACGGCGAACGGTGTGAGCAGTCCATGCATATGTACAACGGTGTAAATGTATAATAAACCGTCGATGCACTTCAGTTTCTAATTTCGTAAAATGCACAGTTATTGTACACACGCAAATCCGTAAAATTTGTAGAAATTAAAACTAGCTGGTAAATAAGCTCGTTTGCTATTCCAACAAAAAAGTCAATTATAGAATGTTAAACAAATTATAATTTCAACAAAAACAAAATTTGAACAATCACTTATATTTTAACTCATAATTTTTTAAATATGGTGATTTCTGTGTTGCATCGTTACTGCAGCAAATGGACGATATATTTGTCATTTTCATAGAAACAAGTCTAAACGAGGGAAGAAACCGTGAATCACCCCCAAGTGTGCAAATGATCATTTCGGGCACCGCAGTAAGCCCGCGTGGAATCCTCGATTTAACCCTTAATTGACCCATGTGGAATGAAATTAGACAAATATCAAGTCGATAGGTGTGTAAAGGTTGCAACCACGACCTCGTTCCGGACCACCAGAAGGGGGTGGCTGACGATAATCGGGAAACTTGGTGGCGATATTCTCAGCGCGTGAGGCGGCCATACTTGTCAGGTTCCGGGACTATATTTACCCCAGGTTCGGAATACGTTCGTGAATCGATGTACGAACTGAATAATACATTCGATACGATATTACGGGAGCCCTATACTATCCCCCCCCCCCCTTCGAAGCACACGGATTTAGGAAACAGCTGCCTCGGTTGTTTATCTTGTTTCGACGTCGCCCAGAAACAAGCCTCGACGATTCTGTTCTCGGGTTGAAAATCAAGCCGTTATAATTTACAAGTTCGCCGAGCAACTAGTTTCTCGACGATCGAACGATAAAACGATCCCAAGGATTAATTATTGTGATAAGATACCCCCGAGGGTGCGGATCCGTAGATCGAATTAATAGACATGTACAGTCTCATGGAATAAATTAAAAAATCTTCTTAATTCGAGAATAATAATGTACAGGATCCCAAAATGGATATTTAAAAACGCGTACAGCAATTTATGCAGTAAATAAATATCGTCGGAGAGAAAAAATGTCAATTTCTTTAGCTTCCTGGGTAAGATGCACACGCCACAAAGTGTCCTAATAGCGAAACATTACCAATTGATGGTGAAACGAATGTCGTGTAAAGAAGAAATGAATTTTTCCATTAGTATCCAAATTAGTATCTTTTTACAGAAGAGGAAATCTAATAGAAATGTCATTGTACTGGAACTTAAAGTAATTCCTCCGCATCCCTTTAATCAGAGTGAGCGAGAACTTCGCGAAACTGTCGCTAGATGGCTGTCAGAGCAAGACTAGAGGGTAAACTCGTCCCAATCGAGGTAAAGTTACCTTATAAGGACCTCGTATATAAATCACCGAATTCTGAATAACAATCGAATATTAATAATAACAATTGATTTTATAAAACAGAAGTTCAAATGATTCGAAACGTAATATTATATTTCTCAAGTTTGTTAACTTTTTATTTTGCCAAACTTGTATTCATTATAAAGATTTACATATCTAGATCTGAAACAGAAACTAATTTATTGGATTAGAAGTTCATTAAACATAAAATATTATGAATTATCGACCCTTTTATCAATTATATGTATAAAAAGAAACAAAAATAGTGAAATTACTAGAATGGAAGACTGAACTATTAAACAAGCGAAATTAAAAAAAAAATGGACAAAAAGGCATTACAAATTGTTTCCATTTGGTTATCTTCCTGTCTCTCGGTCCAGTTTGAATTGTTCCAACAGATTGAATGCTTTGTGAGTTTCCGTTTACCAGTTTCCCTCTGTAATTCTCGGATGGCACGTAGTACAGGAATATCGTCAATCAAATACAGAAGTCACAAGTGATAAATGGCAAGATAGAAAATATTCTCTTTGGCATTCACCTCCACTCGACTCTCGACGGGTTCAAACACAGTTTCGAAACTTGAACGGATGGAACCGATGAAGTCCTTGTTACATTCAATCCTGTCTGTCAGCGTGCCAACGAGAAACGGATCTCGTAAAACAGCAGCTCGACAAGCTCGAACTATGCTGTTTTCTGTATGATCATCGTAAAATCGTTAAACAAGCCCGGAATATCGAGATTGCTCGTAAAACCAACGCAATCGATGAACTGGAAGCGAAAGTTGATAAACCATCCGTGTTTTATGTCATCTAAAAGTCTACTGAAAGAAAATTCCTAGTTTTTCTTAACTCTAGCTAATGAAAATGAAATTTATTCGATTAAAATTTAGTATATCTGTTACAGTAAAAGCGTTAATTCAGTAAATGAATGCATAATTTAGTCACTTACTAACCTGATTAGTAAATGTATTCACAGGGAACGAAATTTATACTTCTACTAGTAAATGCACACATTTACATTTCTGATTTAGTAAACGCGTGCACAAACAATAATGCCTTAATTTCAATAAACAGTTTTGCTAGCATTTCTTCATACGAGTCATATAACTTATAAATTTTAGCTTAATAGGAACGCGTCTTTACAGTTTACATAGATAGTTGATTTCACAGGTACGAATCATTTAGGTTACATTATTAAAATGAATACAAAATTTGATGATTGTCTTATTATATGTGATATACCCACTTGAAATATATCTGAGATGGAAGAAGAATGTTTTTTTCAAAACCGTATCTACAAAACATGGATTTCCTTGCCGCAATAATGGTGAAAACAAGTGTACCATGATTGGCGATATGTTTCGAATAAAGCGACGACTCGTCACGGTGGAACGCGTCCGAATATTAAAGTCGAAGTTTGTATGGCGTGCAGGAAACTGTGCTCGCAAGATAGACAGGTTATTAGCGGGGTAGATGCAACTCGTTCGCTATTCGACAAGTCTAGTTTCCTATGCGTCGACTGGCAACGAACGCTTTCAACAATTAGTCAACCGAAAGAGCACATCGTTAACCGGTATCAAAGGCCAGAAAATTGCTTTAGCGAATGCCAGTACCGTGTACAATATATTTATGATATCAAAAAAAAAACTCATTTTTTTAACCCTTTGCCCTATGATTTTCTAACAAAGGAAGGCACGGAAGTGTCCCCCTCCGATTTTGATGAAACTTCGTATGTTTGTTAAGTAGTCAGTGCCTTCCCTTGTAAGTGTTTGCAGTCTCCAGAATTACTTTATCATTAATAATTTCTTAAAAACAACAGGAATACGTATACTTATCGCAATTGTACATTCACTCTAAAAGTTAAATATTAATATCAGCAAACTAGTATTTCACTTTGACTCAAAGAAAACGAACAATATTTCTGTTTATTGAATCCATTTTGATATCGTCACTACGAGTCTGACTCGATGTTATAAGGCAAGGGGTCAAGAATCTATTACAATCAAATTCTATATTTGATACATTAATCTCCCTTTTTGAGATCGTCAGAAACAGTAATTTTTATTTCTTTATAAATTTCCTTTATATAGCCTCTGTAAACGATTGCCGATATTTTAGACAGGCGAACTGACATAAAATTCTATCGAAATATATTTTCAGAATCCTCTTTATGGAAATCCTCTGGAGAAATTGATTTACGTTTGTTTCCTTTCTATCAAGAATAATTCTCTTTTCAATAGGCGACACAATCGTCGTGGCGGCCCCCTGTACACATTTATTTAGATTTCGACACTTTCGTCCCAAGGAGAAGCAGCAAATCTCATGAATGTTTATGAAAGGGAATGATGCATTTGGCCGCCGCCGACGGTCCGTGGTGTTACATCAAAATGTCTGCATAAATATACAGAATATCGATGGTGAGTCTGGTCACGTTTGCAAATTGTAAAACGGTGTGTGCCTCCAAGGCGAATAAATGCTAGAAAATTTGATATGCTTGTCGCGATCAAGATTCACGATAGAATTCCAGAGTTTGCCACACGAAAGTTTACAAGTCGATGAGTTCGAGGCTACGAATCAAAGTTTCGCGGTTCGAAGTTCGAAGTTCAAAGCTCGGTACAAGCACCTACGCAGGATAGACTATGTATGTTTCACGTAACACGTGTCGTTTATAGTAGTATTCTGTTAGTATTTGTAAAATGAAACGATGTACAACAGAGTTTCAAAATGCTCTTCGATACGATTTACTTCGACTCACTTTCGTTACTCGAATCACTCTCGATATCACAATATCTCCTAAGAAATTCCAGATATTTTGCTATTACGACGGGAACAATAGCAACGTTAACATATCCAGACGGCCATTTATAATACTTCCCTTTAATCTAAATAACTATTAAATATTCTTCCTCTTCATTCGTACGTTCATTGCATTAATAAAATTTCCACATCTACATATTTCCAAACAAACTTCGAAATATAATAGTACATTTTTGCTTTCTCATATAAAGCTTTTAACTCGATCGTCTAAAACGGTGACGTGAACTCTGTTAACTGGCTTCCTCCATTCCCTGGAAATCTCTCCCGTCATTGTGTGTCGACGTGGCGGATCCTCGACAAACGCGTCATATTTTTAATCTCACCGATCATCTATAAAACGGAATAACGCAAGGCAAAAAAAGAAAACTTGAACGTTGCATCGGAAACTGGTTCCTCCAGGGTGAAACGAGTGGATCCCCGTCGCCGGAGGGGTTTCGCGTCGATGAAAGGGGTTGGGCAAAGATCGGATATAGAGACGCGAGGTAGAAGTTCGCTCGCCACGATCCCCAAGCTGCTTTTGCGTCAAAGGCGAGAAGATTTATCATATTCGTTTCTGTTCCGTGCAACCGACTGAGAGAGCTTATACCTAATAAGAATTTCCCGTTCGAATTCTGTAAAGCTGCTCGATGCTGTATGTATTTGGAACCGATCAACCGATGAATTCGGATGCGATCCGGAGATGTTTCCGATTCTCCGGGATCGTTTGTTCAAGGTATGGTGATCGATACATCGCAAACAGTATTTACCAGTAATTCGATGCATTATGGATGTTCCAATGAAAACAACGTTGACTATATCGTCCATCTGAATTCTGTGGAACGTAACCTCTATCAGAGTACATACAATAATTAAAGTATCTCGACATGGTCCTAGGCAAGTTATCAGTCGGGGAGGGAGAACAAAATTTATCTTAGGCCTTTCGGACCTGAATTTTCTTTTAAAAATAAAACAAATATTTGATTACACATTTTAATCCAGTAGACTGTTGAATTTTTTCAATATTTTCTGTTTAATCGTTAACGACAGCAGTAACGGAAATCGTGTATTTTTATACAGAGTTTGTAGATAGAACGAACAATGAAAGCATTTTATGCACCATTTCTATTCGGTAATGTCACAAAATATGCAAAGTGTTTCGGTGACGATAATTTAACGAACGTACCAGTGCTTAAATAAAGTAATAGCCCGCTCATCTCAATTTCATCGTTCACGAACAAGCGATCTAATTTCCATGCCACCGGGAAAGCTATTGAAATACCATTATCATAAGGGAGCACACATTCGATGAAATTTGAGTCGAGTATTATTAGACCGCTTGAAACTTCAATCAATCCCACAGATTCGCGGTAAATTCGAATTGAATGGCATCGATGACACCACGTTGTTCTAACCATCGTAAGTGTTGTCGGTGCAACGTACAAAATGAACGCAATTTTGTTCGCGATATCTCACGAAAACAATTTCTGCAATCATTACTTTTAGATTCAAAATCTGCTTTCGATTCTTTCGAATGAATTATGTGCTTCACTCGTATTATATTTTTATATTTAATGTTTATTTATTTAAAAATAACAAATAGAATAGAAAACAGTAACAGAAAAAGAACTATATAAGAATATACAAAATTGACAGTAAAAGATAAGAATACACAAGAATCAAAGTTATGTGTATTATTGGTGTCTTAAGATTTTTAACATTTAATATGAGATTATTGTCACGGTTAGTATTAATCTTGTTATCGATTTATACCTAACTGAAAAAAATATCTAACCTTCAATCAAATTGAAGTGAGACCTAATCCAGATACAAAACTCATAAAATCAAACGTTTACGATCATCAATCAAACGAGAAAATCCAAAAAAATTGAGGTTCAAAAAGCAGAACGTGATGAGCCATTTGGTTTTCATAGGAAAACCGCAAACATATGATTAGATAAGCTTCGATTCGGCAATGTTCGCCGTGCGAAAAAGGCAAGAGAAAACATTAAAATCCGCTTCCATAGTCGAAGTTCCCAAGTAATACCCGATAATGACTATTCACCAGCTGGAAACTTTCGATGTTCTCGTTCGTCTAGTTAAAAAAAAAGAATATAAAGTACCGTCGAAAGCTTTTCAAATCCTCGCTGGTTCGGCGATAAGGGAGATAGAGAGAGAGAGAGGAACATGAACCGTGAAAGACAGAATATGGAAAAAAATTCGTCGAGCCGCGAAACTTTCTGTAAAAAAAGAAATCCGCGAAAAATTCACGAACCAGGAACTGATCGTGATATTTCGACCGTTGAAGCTCGCTGGAAGTTCGAGGCCTGACGTCACACCTAATAGGTGCGCTGGTTGGCAGAGTCGAAGGCTTTCGTATTTAAAAGTGCCACTTGGCTCAGTAGCTAACGCTAGGAAAATCCATACGGTCGTCGAGACGATCTAAGGAGGCGACGTTGACTCCTCATCGGGCTCCTATCCCTTTCCTTTTCTTCTTTTCTTTTTTGCTCGACGTTTAGTCTTGCTCGTTTCTTGCCTTACGTTAAAGCTGACATCTTTCTTTGATTAAAGAAAATTGAACGGATGGGGACCACCTTTTTGCTGTCCCATTAAGGCTCCAATTTATAATACCATTCTTTCCCCTTTACCCGGTCGTTTGTACCCCTTCGTTCCTGTAATCCTGATGTCTAGACTTTAGGGTTGCGAAAAAAAATTGTCGAATGATCTGTGAAGTTCTCGAATTGTTTTCAAATTGTATTAGATTCGGTTCTGTTAATTGTAAAAATATTGTGAATAATTGCTGGATTTTCGGCAATATCTAATTAATATATGTTTATAAATATTAATGAACATCAATTAGTAGAATGTCCTTTTTTGTTAGGGACCTCCCCAGTAAGTATTTAATTACAGTTTCGGAATGATGCTTTAACGAAGAAAAATCTGAACGTATGCATACGTGCCAGTATCCCTTATGAGGTTGAAATAAAATTCGCACGGGGTGAAATTTCATCGATGGTAGCTTTTAAAGTGATTTTTAAATATACAGCTATTAAAATTCTACCAGAAAATCTCTACTCGAGGATAATTTCATATTAAAAAAGGAATAATTTCCATAGCACCGATATTTCGAATTTAGCTACCTGGAAAAACCGATTTCAAAGGGTCTTTTACAATCGCGTGCAAAATTTGTTGAACTGTTAAAATCCCAGTTACACGCGTATAACACATAGATCCGTTTCGTTCTCGTTTATCCGTCTACATATCGCCTCCTCTATTCCCACCATACCAATTTTTCACATTACAACCCAGCCCTCGGTTTACTTTTTCCTAGTCGTACGTGCCTTCGTGACAGCAGCGCTGGGAGCTGGTTTTCACAATTTTCAGCTGCATCGTGCAACTACGTTTACCCTCCCCTTTTACCCCTTTCGTATTTTGTCCACCTCCCCCGTGTATTCCTCGCGAACATTCACCTCCTGTTCCCTTGTTCTGTCGCAGATTCCACTCTGTGCCGCTGAATAATCTTGATGAAAGTCACGAGAACACTGTTTCGTTCCGAAATAACAGTAAGATTATAGTGAATACCCTAAACCTTTAATATTAGAACTACCGACGATAAACACATACCTATTTCGATTGGTCGATAAACATGATAATCTTCTGAAAATTCACAAATTTATAAATTGAATAATTTATTCACTTTCATATTGTAATAAAAGAGTTGCAAAAGATTTAGAAAAAGTATTACTGTAACATTTTAATCATCCTTTTAAGAATGTACTGACAAATCATTTTGACTTGCTTGTGTCGTTCTAGTGTTAAGGGGGATGTTCATAGATGTTAGACAGCTAAAATGAAAAATTCCTATTGGGTTGGATCGAAGTGCGAATAAAACCTCAAACCATTTACACACGTTTTACAATTCTTTACTCTAGATATAACAAGCAAAAAACCTGCAAAATATTAAAAATTAACTGCAATATAAGCCACGTCCAGGTGGTGAACATATAATACCAATTAAATGACTCATGTGGAAACAAAATCGTTGTAAACAAGTAATTCTTTGACTAAAAATCTACAAGGTAGGACCTTCATTTCTCCCTCCATTAATGATAAAAACAGTAGATCTGCTGAACGCCAGAGTCCTGGTGGTAAAAACCACATCTCTATTTGCTAAGTGGCCAAAACATTCCGTCCAGCATGACTAACATCGTCAGGACAACCTGTCAGAACTTCTCTGTACCCGAAATGATTAATTACTACCCCAGCATCGTTCAGCCAGATTGCAATTCCCAAAACTTCGGAGAACATCCCTCGTAGACGACAAATTTTCCAGCCACCCGGTATATCCTCACCCCCCAGACAAGGTTTTCCCTCTGTAATTCGTCCGTCTCTGTCTTCCTCTGCTTACTTATAAGCTACCCCTCTTCCACCCGCGATTTTCCAGCCTCTCGCCCGACACACCCGCCAAACGATCGATCTGTCTTCGTCTTGCCCACGGTCTATCCGCCCTGTCCTGTTCTCCTCTCGATCACCAGCTACCTCCGCATTTCCGCCCTCCATTCCTGCCCATCTAGCCACCCCTGTCCTCCTCCGCCGCAGCCAGTTGGCCTCAGTCTCTCGTATCACTATCGCCCCCCACCTCCCAATTTCCTTCCTTACTTTTACTCTCAGCTTTCCGTTTCAGCCCGTCGAACCGCTGTGTTTCCCTTCCACTGCGCCCGCTTTTATTCAACCCTCGCTTTACGCCTTGTCCCACCTCTCCGCCTTGGGAATCTATCGTTCCTCGTTACCGGCCATCCTATCCCCTTTTCTCCAACTCCGTCTAGCTACCTCATCATTCATTAGGCGGCCGCGAACACCCCCATTGGTACTGCTGCTCACTCTTTCGTCTCGAGTTCTTCTCTGTTTCTCCTTCATCGAATCTACACTTGGTCACAGGAGGCCCTTCCCTTGGATCAACCCTCTGGTTCGGGTGAAACGAACGGAACATTCTTTCTTTCACTCGGTTTTAGACGTTTGGGCATTTTTGCTTGTTCAACGTGAATGGTGAGACTCGAAATGGCAGTCATTATGGAAAGGGTAAGCTTACA
Organism: Dufourea novaeangliae; assembly: GCF_001272555.1. Taxonomy (NCBI): domain Eukaryota; kingdom Metazoa; phylum Arthropoda; class Insecta; order Hymenoptera; family Halictidae; genus Dufourea; species Dufourea novaeangliae. The sequence goes on along the minus strand of NW_015374150.1, from coordinate 3,829,895 downwards.
CACCAAAGTTTCCATTCCTCCGTCCGGAGTTCCTAACTCATTCGCTTTCCTTCGGTTCATCTGTTCCTTTCCTTTGAAAGTCCGCCAGCTCCAAAAACATCCCTTGTTTTTCGGAGTGGTCCCTTGGTTTAGCAACCGAAACTACCCCAACTTTATACACTTCTCCCTTCTGCTACGATCGCATACTTTCTCGTTTTCTTGTTCACCCCAATTTCATCAGTTCTTTTTCTCCTGACTCACTTTGTATTCCATTCAAGTTCTTTTCGCTGTACCTTTCTTCGTTTAATCAATACGGAGAGTAAGTCTATTTAATCTAAAATCCTTGATGTAACAATTGGCAACCGCTTGATGAAACAAAAAATTAGATTACTTTCTTAAATATAAGAATTTCATGAAAAATTTGGTCAATTTGATTGTAATATTATGTATTATATAAATCATATAAAATTGGTCAACCTTATTATAGAATTCTGATTTTGCTAATAGTTGTTTTTACATTTAACAATGAGTATTTTTATTTTATTTTCGTAAGAAGGTAATATAATTGAAATTCAATATATCTTGCAGTCCTTCTGTTAGATAAAAATCGCGTAGGATATTAAAGAAGAGTGGCAAATATTATTTTGGAACGAGTGTGTGTGATTCGAAAACAGACGTATAACTTGAGAAAGACGGTTAAAGTAACACTCCAATAAAATGTGAAATGTACTAAAGGTACTATCGTACATTTACGAATGTCACATAATATTGTTACAAGGTACAAAAAATATAAAAATGTTCTTAATGGAAAGTACGATAAACGCAAAAAAGATTCAAGAAACCAGTTCCTTGGAGTACCTATTGAATAAATAATGAAGTTTCACAAAAAGTGTTTCAGTAAATACCTAATAAATCCCAATATTGCGCAGCATTCTCTCTATCAACATTAAAAACCAATATAATCTTCCCCGAGCCTCCAACAACTGCCAAACAGAGTTGGCTATAATTTTATTCGAATAATACCTAGTAAACACTGTATCTATTCTCCCTTGTAACTTATTTCGATAACGCCGAAGCCTCATCTCCCGATTCCTCGAATTTCGATGCTCCCCAGACCCACCTTCCTCCCCCCTACAATTTTTCCTTTCACCCTTAGCCCTTGGACTCTTCGGCCGAAGAATCGCAGCCCGTTACCGTCCGCCGCACGGCTACTGGGCGTCGCGACCCAACCCTCTCCTCCCCCGCCCCTCTTTTCCCCTCCCTCTATCCTTCTCCGACCATCCTAGCGCGACAGCTCCACGCACTCTCCGATCCTCTCGCTCTCCCACCACCCCCCAACCCTCCCTCCTCCCACACCCCGTTTCCCCGATCTCGCTCGATCCTGCGTGCATTCCCCCCGTTTTCCATCCTTCCCTGTCTTTCCCGCGGTTTCTCTGTCGCGAGCGGTGGCAACCGGTCCGCGCAGCCCGCCGCCGCCGTTATTAGACGAGAAAGCGGCAACATTCTGGCGGACGCCGGGGGTAGTTCAGTCGGCACCGCGTACCATCCGCGTTCGCCTCGCCTCCTAGCCGGTCCACCACAACCGTTTTACGCCTCGAGTATCCCCTCGCCAGTTTTTACGAACAAGGCCTTACCTTCGTCTTCCCCCCCCCCCTTTCCGCCCCTTCTATAACTCGAGGAGAGTTGTAACGAATTTCGAGGGATTGAAGAAGTTCGCAGTCGAGGATTACACCTGAGGAATTACACACCTGGGGTTGGCGAACGAAGACGCGCGACGCCCTTGAGTGGACACACAAACACAGAGAGAGACGGAGTCAGCCTGATTGTTTGAATACACCGAGGTGTGTACAACAACTGTTTTGTACGAGTGGTTGGTGTGTTGATAGTGGAATCCTTGAGGGTGAGGCTGGGTAGTGACTGGGGTTAAGCGGTTTTTTTGGTGATGGATCTGGTGATTCGATTGGCTCGTGGGTTAATACGTGTATTTTAGTTTAGGTGAGCAGGAGACTGTTCGGAATGAGTAACGTGGAGATAGTGTGTTTTGGTGTTGCGTGTGGGGTTTGTGAAATGAGGCTGATTTTAGGGAAGATGGAAGGGTTACAGTGTGTGGGGAGTGTTGAATGGACAGTGAAGCTTCGATGAGTGGTCGAAGGCTCCGTGGCATTGACAAAGAGAGGTCGCCAGGTGTAAGACTGAGTTTAGTGTTAGAGCTTGGAATTCTGAAGGCAATGGTAGTTATTTCAGTCGTTTATGGTTATTAGTTTATGAGTTATTTAATGTTTAGTGATGAGAAGCCTTCGAACACTCATCGAGGATTTACTGTAGTGGGAGTTTTACTTGTTATGTTGCTGTTCCATGTAAAGCTTGTAGAGTAGTGGTGATTGAGGATTCTACTTTGGGGTGATTATGAGGTTGTGCAGGGTGAGTGTCGTGGAGATACTGTCTTTTGGTGGTGCGTGTCTGAATTACGATTTAAAGGGCACTTTGGGGCAGGCAGATTGAAGTGTGTGGAGAGTGTTGGTTGAATATACTGTGGTTTCTACTGGTTATGTTAATATTTAATATGGGATTGTATGATGTTTAATATAAGAGTTAAATTAGTGGAGTAGTGTTTGTGGAAGATTGTTGAATGAAAAGGGGTAGGTTGGGTGATTGTTTAATAGATAATATTGATTGAGGCTTCTACTTGGAATAATTAGTATCTTAGTCGGATCAGAATGAGCATTATGGGGACAGTTTTAGTGCTGCATGTATGATTTGTAAATTGGGGATGACTTTGGGCCAAGGTTGAAGTGTGGGGAGAGTGTGGGTTGAATATACCAAGGTTCCTACTTGTTATGTTGATGTTGATCTTTCATATGGGGGTTGTTTAGTAGGTACTCGTGCTGAAGGAGTGGTAGATGAAAAGGATGAGATTGTCTGATGGAAAAGAAAATCGGAGAAGGGGATGATTTTCTTAGTAATGTTAGTTCTGTAAATAGTGCGAAGTGATGGTTCTGCCGACGTAATTGTTATTTTAGTCAGTTAAGGACAATGATTTTATTCTACTGAAAATTATTACTGTGGGGATATATTCTTTAGTTTTATTGTTATACCGTATGATTCCTGAATTGAGTATGACTCCAGTTCGAGTAGAAAAGTTAAAATGTATGGAGATCTTTGTTTGAATACACTGGGTTTCCACTTCTTATGTAGATGTGATATACAGGAATAATAGAGTAGTATTATTGGAGGATTAATAGAAGATAGGGGTGAGGGTCACGAAACAGAGAAGTGAAGAAGAATATAACTCTTTCTAGTATTATTGGTTTCATTAAATATGTGCATGAAAGACTCTTGTTCATTGAAATGTGTTATGAATAGGTTAAGATTAGCATATAATAGAAAATGCTGAAGTTTTAGATCTGTTGACAATAATTATTATAGGAGCAGTTTGCCTTATTTTATATTTGTTCATTTGTGAATTAAAAGTGAATCTAGTTCAAGTAGAATATCAAACTGCATTTAATATTGCAATAATATTTTATCCTACACTAGATATGTTATACTGGAACTTCTACTAGACGGATCATTGGCACAAATAAATAGGACATTCACCGTCTCAAAAATTAAACTGTTCTGTCGTTAATAATAATTAATGCAAACAAAATAATGTTGTACTGCGTGCAAAGTAGCATCGTGTAGATCGTGAACTAAAAGCAATTTCACCCGTAACAGAAACGGCGAATCGAACTTGAATACTTGTGTGAATACACCGGGCTATGTGCTAATTCTGTAGGTCTGTTGTACAAGATCACTACTAGAGTACAAGGGCGAGGATTGTTGTTCCGTTGTCCCGCGAGAACCGATCGCTCTCTTTTGTGTCTCGTGTTGGTCAGCTTTTCTATGCTCACTTCGCTCTCAACAGTTTCAATTCAGTAGGTACTAGAAATATTTTATATACTCTAAACGTTTCAAATATTCTTTATATTCTCTAGATAATTTACTATACTCTATGTATCTTCAATATTATTTAGTATCGTTTACATACTACACCTTAAAATGACCTTCTCAAAGAAGCCTCTTATCAAAGGACACTAAAACAATTATGATAAAAATGTCATAACCGATACATAATGCTTGTTGCACTACGTTACATTACGATTCATATATAATATTTTTATTCAATGAATCCTCTAAGAGCTACAACAAACTCCCCTTCTGTAAAATAATTTATAAAATTGATAAGGTTGCACAAACATCTATAGTCTACTCATAACAAACCTCATTCCTAATGCAATAAATCCAAATCTAATACAATAAATCCAAACCTAATACAATAAACCCAAATCTAAACCGCGATCGAAGGTATTACTCATAACAAACCCAATGCAATAAGCCGAAACCTAATGCAATAAGCTCAAATCTAATGCAATAATCCCAAACCCAATGCAATAAGCCCAAACCTAATAGACGATCGAAGATACGACTTATGTATAGCAAACCTAATGCAATCGATCAAAATCTAACGCAATACGTCCAAATCTAATGAGATAAACCAAAATCTAACGTCAGGTGGTAAATTGAGCTTACCTTTGAGATAATCTGACATCCGCAGCTCTCGCCGGACCGATCGAAAGGTTAGCATAAATTATCATCCCCGTTCAGCGGCGACGTCGCATGAAATTCATCCGAATGCCAGGCGATCCGTCACACGGTCTGTTGAACAGGGTGAACCAAGTCCGGCTTTATCTTACTGAGCTTCTACCTGGCCAGTCAGTCGAGTAGTCAAACTATTGTACTTTTCTCGCCACGCGGACCAATCCACCTCCCGTCTGATCAAAGACCAGGCAAATCTACTTAGCCCTATTGTCTCGCGTTTCTGGATGAAGTACAGCGTGAAACGGTTATAGCTTTCGCGAGTAAGTAATTTATTCTCGACCAATTTAGCACTTTTTAACTCAACAGAATATTTAAAACGGGAGAGAAATTAATGTTCAACAGCTGCCTCTGTGAATTGTTTCCTCGAAAGGGTAATTTTGCATGAACATGTATAATTACTGAAAATTAACATCTGCATGAATTTGTTCTGAAGCTATTATTGCAATTTCTGTAGCTTTTAATATCTTTCATTTTAAAGTGAGCTGGCTTATGCTTTAAGTTTGTAAAAATTCACTGGTTTCCAGAAGTCAAAATTTGTACAATATTCTTCATTGTTTTTAATAAATTTTCATTAGGTTCGAAATTAACTGAAAGCTTTATTAGACTTCACTCTGCTTTTTGCAAACGAATCCTCGAAAGGGAACGTCCCTCGTTAGAAAAAAAAACCGCAAGCTATTTTTCGACGATCCAAGCATCCCCTGGTATTTTCTCGATCTGTCGACCGCGTAACGCCGTAATGAACCGGTGCACCGAATGATTAATCGGGACTAATCGTATTTCCGACCTATTTCCAACCTCCGCCGATGAGTGACTCGGCGGCCGTTGATAGAAACGATACGACCGAAATTTCGTGTGTGTATCGGGCGGTTGATATGTACATAGATGCCAGAACAGGATCACGGGAGGAGAGAACAGATAGAAGAAGAGACAAAGAGACGTGTGGAGATGTTGTAAAATTGATGATCCGATGTTTGAATCTACAGAGTGATTGGAAATTCATGTAACGAACGGGGTGGGGGCAGTTTTGATACGGAATAAAACGAGAACGGTTGTTTTTGGCTGAATCGGACGGAACGGCTGCCAGCTTGCGGTGACAAAAAGAAACGAAAATCCTCGCATTTCCGGTAAACGAAGAATCGGTTCTTTTGGAAACATCAAACTTATTGAGATTTACGGATGAGCTACTTGTATTAACTTTTAATATTCATTCGATTTTTGTGTCCAAGGTCACTTCAAGTTCATAGTATCCTATATTATCTGATATCAGCTACATTTTGAAATTAAAACTACATGATGCTATTTAGAAAACATCAGTGACCTTCAAATAACCTTGAAAGTAACATCAAACAAGGAATCTATTTATACCATCACTTTTTCCCTCTTGAACAATACTACTTTTATCTGGTACATGTTCTCCTATCTTTAATACGGACAAAGATATTTAGACGTTCTGTTTCTCATGATTAATTTTATGCATCGACGATGTGATTTTTTAATGTTCCGCAGAAAACGAACGGGATAACAGACCAAATCGAAAGCATGGTTCGATTCGACTGTCGAATCTGGTCGCCGTAGACAACCGCCTCCGGTTCGCAATTTCCATTGATCGCAGAAAGCAGAGATCTATATATTTCCGACCGCTTAATTGCTCTCAAAATGTCCTCGTTCCAGGGACCCCTGAAATCTAGTTCAATGGATTTTGGCTCCGACGCGGGGAATAAAACGCCCGGTGTCGGTTCTTGGTGGCCGTGGGAAATCGCGGAAGACGCCAATGGGCGTGGCTAACTCCACGCGCGGTAATTTTTCGAAAGAATAGTATAACGCCAGCTAATTCCTCCAATCGTACTGGAGAATGGAAGAAGAGTGAAAAATTAAATACGACTTATCAATAAGAAAAATCGAAATGTTAGTATTAGGAGAAAGTTCTTGTGTATTTCGACAAATTGTACTGAAATACTTTTTAAATGGAATAGTTTTAATAACCGAAACAGTTTCTATTCCATTCAACAGTCTTTTGAATAAGCTCTATAGACAATATTATGCTACAGACAATGCATTGCTCGAAATATTATTATTGTTAGGAGCAAGTTCTAGCATATTTCGACGTTCTGTACTGAAATCGTCATTAAAAAGAGTGACTTTAATAACCAAAGCAGTTTCCATTCTAGCTGGTCTAGTCTATTCACAAGTAAAATTTTCCACAGAAATGTACATATATACAGGTAGTAAAACCAGGCAGAAGGTAATTCTACAGGAAAAAATAAGTCGAAAAAAGTGGAATAAAATTTCTTCTTTGAGAAAAAACCACTTGGAAATTTTACCGAGTATGCATTTATTCGTCATATGGAAGTAAGTGGAAACGGGGTGTGATGAGCAGACGCGTTAAGAAAGTCCTATTCAATTGCACACGTATATCCAGCGGACTTTCAAATTCGGATATCTCGGAACCAAATTGGTTCGTAGGAAAAAATGTTACTCTATATTTTCCGTTTATTTTTGCATGTAGAATAACCTCATGCCACGGTTGTACTACTCGACCCGAGACAGTCTGTATAAAATATTAAAGAACATAAAAAGTTTCCACAAAAACTGGTATTCTTCGTATTTCCAACGGGTGTAAATATCCGTCGATATACAATAAAACGTGTTTACGGTCCGCGAGGTATATAAAACGGGAAAGACAAAAGATATACATACAGAGGCGTAGAACGCGTATATGGATATCGACTTGAGACCAACACGTACTCCGCCACTTTACGGGGCAAGTCTGTTTGACAGTCGTGGAATTTATTTCCTCGGAAACGCTGATAGGATGGGCTGATTTAAATTTTCAAGAAACGAATATTTCGCTCTAAGTGAGAAATACGGCGTCTGTGAAACATTTTTCAGAGTCAGCTGTTCAAACGAAGAATCCCATAGACAGGCGTCTGAAACGTGTTCTTCGAAAAAGGAAGTGAAAACATTTTTCATTCGTACAGCAACCTGATGAATATTTCACATAAAAGAAATTAAATACCTAATACGGCACCTGGCCATTGAATTAGGACCACTCACTATTTTCAACATCTATCGTGTTTTCAGTGAAATTGAAAGAGCTGACAGAAATTTAATTACGAAAAAATTGAAGTATACGTGTACTTTAGTATTTAACGAAGTTTTAATTTTTATTTTCAATTTTACTAAAAACAGGAAAAATGCCGAAAATTGTGAGTAATTTAATGACCAGGGACTGTAAACCTTTAAAGATCAATATTTGCATAAGGATCCACAATCTATCGTTAACTCACTGTTTCCGAATGATATTTCTTCACCAAAGAAAACCCAAAAGGAGGATTGAAATCCCAATGGACAGAGGCGACCCGAGCGTTATCTATTTCTGCCACGAAATCCCAGAACTCTTTCGCCGAATCATCCGGTGCTGGGCACTATCGGAAAAACTTTTAATTGGCCGTACATACGAAATACCAGGGAGAATCGGGTATTCGAACGTGACCCCCGGTTATATCGTCGGAATTTTTTGCCAACTAGCACAGCTACCGATATAAATACCAACTGACAATCGGGGACCGCGCGCTGTCTTTCAAAAGGTTCGCGATTGCGTTAACACGAGAACCACAAAAAGTCAGAAAAGTTTGACGTTAGACTGGAGGAGGAAACAGCGAAAGTTAAGATCGTCGTGGACACATCGCTTCGAAAACTTTTCAGCGACTCAAATCGTCGAGAAAACGTTTCTTCCCTCCGGAGCGTCGACGGTCGAATATTAAATTGGAGCTTTCCGTAGAAATGACGGATTAACGGAAAATCTGGTGAAATAAGCGTGGCCTGTGCAGAAAGTTTCGAATTATGAAAGAAAAATCAGGCAGTAGTATTTCGTTCTTTACTGAGTAAGCTTAATAGTTTTTTAAAATAAAAGTCAAGCTTTTAGAATGAAAATGTTTAATTGGATTCGTTAGCAGGATATTAACGAAACCTCGAATAATATTTTTTCTAAGGACAAACTTGTTCCAAATCACCTCACGAGTCTCCCATTTCCGGGTATTCCAACATTTTTGTTACACCCTGTATAAACCATAGGTTTGGCTAGGTTATACTTTTCTTTAATACGCTTAGGAAAAATATAATTATAATGTAAAATAAATACTTTAGTTAAATAAATTAACAAAAAATTGCTTCTTCTCATTTAATACAAATAAGAACATAGGTTCGGTTAGGTTCATGGGCGTAGCCAGGTTATCAGTCAGGAGAGTTGACAACAAATTTGCTATAATCGCGTTAAAGTTTTCTTGAAACCATGGTATACCTGATAAAAACATTTTCGATCGGACTGCTAATAACAGAGTAATCTCTACTGATCACGTTTCGTGGTTCACCCTCTATAATAAAGGATTTAAGAAGCTTAAGAATTCCTTTACTATTTCCAACGAACCAAATTCGTATAACGACGTAATTTATTGACGGTGATCGAATAAGTAATTTCATTGCCCGCAGTTTGTTACATTAATTTGAACTTCACCGCGTTGTGGTCGACCACGATTATGCGTCGCGTGATATGATATTCAAACACTTGCCCGCCCCCTAATTGAATGAACGCTACTTTCACATCTGTCCGCGTCCCATTCCTATCGATTTCACTTTCTGATCAACCAATTACGGGATCCGTAAATATCGCCAGCACCAACGAACACGCACTGGCTGCTGACTCGTTTCGCGTGGGAGTCGATTCCGTTCGAACGGAACGAAATCGCGAAACGAAATCCCAAAACGAAATCAGACGATCTTTCGCATTGTGCGCGATTCTATTCGATTGCGTTTTAACGAGGCGACCACCGAACCCGTTTATCTCGGTTTCAATCACGTGTGTTACATTGTCGAAATTGCAATTCGAACGGTTCGATAACGCAACGACAATTTATTTACATCGAAACAGACCGAAGCATTTTTATTGAAACGAAAATATATTTCTTCGAATAATGAACTTTATATGAAATGTAAAATTCCAAGCAAAAATAGACTCTTTTCATACTATTTTCCATTGCTTTTTAATATTTGTAACGTTTGCAACTTATTAAAACGTTTATTTCCAAAAAGAGAAAAACACGGTACAAACAACGAAAAACGATTTCCAAACGGAAATAAGAAAAAGCATAATTGCTCGAAAGTACATCTCCTCGCTGATTTCGAAAAACAATGTTAATTGAAGAAAATTTTACGCAATCGTAATGATTTTCTTTTCGAACGATGCGTCGAAGTATCAACTTTTAAAACATTTCTACAGTTTATAAATTAGAAGCAGTGCTTTCTATTGAAATGAAAAAATCATCATCTACTGCAGAAACAGGAAATTATTTTTTGGCCAACCCAATGTATCAAAAATCACCCTGAGCCCCTTTCCATCGCAGATTTCTATCACCGTTCCTTTACCGCGCGAAGTATGCGGGCAAAATTCCGAAAGTCTGCCAAGACGAGCGTGGAATGCGCGAGGAACGTCAGGTCCCCTGAACCATTTTGCAATTCCTCCCATAATTTTGCAGGCTCGTCGAATTACATATCGTAAGCAACGATACCTTGCGTTCCGTTAAAGTCGAGTGTTCTATTAGTGAGGATATATCGACTGGTTCTTCCGACAATGACAGCAGAATCACGATAACAAAATAACAAAAGTCTTCGAGCTCGACTATATTACCGACGAGTATACCCGCGTAATTACGACGACGAACGAATGAAAGACTAACGGCGACGCGTGCGAATACGTCCATGGTGGATGGAACAAGGGGGATGCTAACTTGTTGCGTCCGTTCGAGCGTAGACACCGATGACGGACCATTGTTTGTAGGTCGAGTGGACGTTAGATATGTCTGTCGGATAGACGAACGAGTGGGAGAAAAAGAATCTGACCTCAATTGACCTGTTAAATGATGAGGACCAGTTAACTCGTCATTTGGAAATGTTTTTCGTTGGGCAAGACGAGTTAACTCGCCATTTGGAAAGGCTTCTTTACTGGGTAAGACGAATTAACTCGTCCTTTGGAAATGCTCCTTCGCTAAGGCAGGACCAGTTAATTAGTCATTTGACAGTGCTTGAATTTCAGTCATCGTCGTCTGACAAGACATGTTAATTTGTTACTAATGTGAGAAAAGTTCCGGCCATTGCAAAAGAACGTACATATCGCAAGCATACTGCAAAAATTCGACCAAGCATCAAAAGTGTAATATTTTAGCTCCAGAGAACAATTGTCACTTTTTCTGTTCGCAGTGGGAATATGATTTGTGACAGTCCTTTGTTCTCTTCGAGGAACTACTGTCCTTGAGTTGTGTCACTTTCGTAGCAAAAATGCAATGTCATTTCTGTTTCTTATTCCTACAGAAACTGTGTATCCTCAAGAGTTCTGTCGTTTTTCTCTTGTCATAGACTCGAACTAGCTCCCCATAGTTATTATTAGATGCACCCATAAGTTATGCATTATTTCTTGAAGAAATCAGTATTCGTTTCTAGGGAAATCAAGGATCTATACTGTTACATTTACATTCATAATAATTTTCCAATACCCGACACTATTTTTAGTCAGTGAAAAATTGAGCAGGTACTTTACATTTAATATATATCGCCTCACAATTAGAAGAAATAAATGGACTACTTATGGGTACACCTAATATTATTCTTTTTATATTAAAAATAAAATTAAGACGTATTCATGTCTCTTACAGACGAGACGAGACGATCGATCTCATCTCTTGCCATTTATCACTGACCAGGTAGAGAGGAAGCGGTCTTCGATCGAAAAATGTGCCGGATCACAGGTGAAGGTCTAATTGGATTCTGAGGTTGCAACCCTTATCGTATCTGAATGATGATTGGATATCGAACGATTGACGAGAGAGAATTCGTGGAAGTCTTGTGCTCGGTTCTTATAGAACGAAAGATATGAATCTGGTGATTTTTCCGCGTGTTCGTAAAATTTGTCCTTGATGACGGAATGGGGATTACGGTTCGAATGGATTTTTATATGGGCGGGATTTAATTTAATGCACGTGTCGGGGACGATTATAGCCGGTAATGAATACTCTAATATACCAGAGATGTGAAAGTATGTGAAAATGGAATGTCTAAAGGTCAGAGAAAATTGCATGAAAGATGAGGTTCTATCACTGGACTGTTATTAAACTTGACACTGACTAATCTAAGTGACCTAAATTGACGAGTAAAACTATAGATATTAAAAGATCTAATTTTCATGTGTCAAATATTTATTAATATTGTTATCATTTAAAGTTCGACTTTAATAGTTACAAGATCTCTTAAGTGTTCATTCATTGGTGCGTTTACCTTATCTAGAATTATAGTAATTCGTTTATTATTTTTCATTTCGTGTTATGATGGATTCTTGAAATAAGAAATATAAAAACGTGTCGTTATTTTCAAGTAAAACTCAACCTCGAGGGTGACATTACTCATAGGCAACCGATACTTCTATACCACGGTAAGCACACCAATACTAACACGCGATGCCAATAAATCTTGAGACTGGTATCGATTGTACGCGTGAACCAGCCACCGAAAATGCGTAGACCTTAAAACCCATTATTCGTGTTGTGTATCGGTTCGCGTGCTTCTTTTCGACGAAATAAATATAAACTTCGTTATCGATAAATCGTTGAAAAATACTCCTTGGGATATATATATGGAGCAATTTAAAAATACACGGTTCATTATTTCACGATATTAATTTCAAAGAGCTTAAACCCTTCACCGAATAAATCCCCCACGACGTAAAACAAATACTTCAGCCCTAAATAATTGTCTCATGCTTCAAAAGACACGAAAAATAACTGTACTCCATCGACTTAAAAAAAAGCTTTCATCCTTTCGAAATAAAAATTTCGAGTTATTTATAATTCTTCGAAAGTCGGTCGAACTCCGAATCCAGGTGAAAGTAATTAAAACCGAAGGATTACTCTGCTCGTATCTAATTTAAATCGGAGAATCGAAATCTTGCAGGTTTAATTATTTGTCGCTGCAGAATGGCGGTACACGGAGGAATACTTCGGTTCCACGCGCAAATAAACCCCCCGAAGCGTTGTATGCCGTTGAATCGACTCGTGCTCCGCATACACGCGTTCACCTTTATCTCCTCCCCTTCCTTCTTTGTCTGGAAAATTGGTCCGCGTTAGCGTATACCTACCGCGTTAAACTTTGAATTAAACAGCTTACTCGCGGAATAAATTTGCGTCTCGGCGAGCGTTGCACGCCTCTCAGACCTTCTGTACGCCGTTTCGTGTAAAATCAAGAAGGGTTTTAGGCGTCCTGGAGGTCGCCGGGATTAGAACGACGCTTATCGGCGATGCAGAAGTGTACACGTGCGCAGATAACGCGGGAATTTAAATAGACTCATTTTATCGGGAACTGAATATCGTTAAACGATGTAAATGGGTATACTGCAGTCAATAACCTGATTTCCTATGCACACTATAAAATAATAAGATATTACATACAATAATATATAAATTATTAACACGTATGTAGGTAATATACATATGTAAGTATTTTACCAGATAATAAAAATTATTATTAATTTGTAAAATTATGGTCGACCCCAATTTTTTGGCCAGGAACTGTATAAAAGACTGTGTAAATTTTTATATAAAAAGACAGACTTTTTATGAACAAAGTCTGGTGAACACATCAGAGCGAGAATTCCGAGACACTTTGACCATCCAGGTAAATCGGTGTACTTGTTCTCGCAATCGCCACTTTTGCTCGGTGATCAGTCTCGATAGATGGTCGCCTCCCCTCGCTCCCTATCATGCATTTACTGTGAAGGAGCTCCGTGCCAGCTCGGATTTACCAGCTTGGAAGGAAACGGTACCTCGACAACCTTGTTCCAAAATTCTCCTAACCTTCGGAGGAAGACTGTCTGTCCAGGTTGGTGGAAAAAACCAAACTTCTTCCAGTCCTTCATCAATCTTCTCCTACCCACACACTGACCATCGTATCCACGGTTATACACACAGATCCTCTTCGTCCTCCGACCTGAAGGTCAACCGTAAGGTCAACCGTAAGGGAAGGAACACAGATCGTGTTACGTAATTAAATGAATCAGTAGCTCTGTGATTAAAGTAGCAATTGAAAACCTCATCAATTCATGTAACACTGGCACATAACATTAATAACTGCATTTTTTCGGTTTTACATGTGTAATTATTTCGTTAATATTGTTATTGTTCCACATTGATTATAATATACAATTAAAAGTGAAATGTACTATCGATTAATTGCAGTAGAACAAGCTAAATAATTAACGTAGTGGATACTCCCATGAATGTAACATAATTCTGCCTAATGTATATTTAATTATGCTACTGAAACTTGTTTGTTATACTTGACAGTATTATTCGTTAGATTTTTAATTTTAATTATGAGCTTCCGTTATATTATTTTACAAATTTCCATACCTTTATATATTTTTACTACTTCTCTTGTCGATACAGTTTTCGTTGTACTTCTTTTACATATCTCTATGCCCTTATTTATATTTCTTATTCCTTCTGTCAATACGAAATTGTATTCACAGTCCCAGAGGTCGCGAATTGTACCTTTCAAATGAATACACACAAAAGCCGAGAAATAATTTGTACTCCTTTTTTGTTACCGTTCACAAACGATATTGAATTTCCACGTCAACGATTGTCTCGTAGGCGTTGGACCATTTTTCTCCACGGAAATATATACGTATATTGTTTTTTTCCAAAGGAAACCTTATCAAAGCGATGTTCAATTTGTTGTCGCTTTTGTGTCAGTAATTAAAAAGAAAAACTGGATCTTTCCAGGTGCCAAGGCGAGGCGCGGAACAACAGATGCCGGTGGGTGGAAGGGTCGCTGGAAAAGTCGGGATTTACAGTTCCCATTACAATGGTAATGTAAACAAGAATATTATTCTATAAAAAACCATCACTTGTAAACATTTTTAGATAAATATTTACAATAATTCATTTACTTATCGGTACTGCTAAATTAGGATATTAACATTTTTTTGATATTAACTTTTTTACTATGAATTTTATATGATCGAGTATTCTATAAATGCATAAAATCCGCAGGCTATTGATACCATATTAAAAAATCATCGAAATCGGAGGGGGCTCCTTTATTGTAAATATTTACTCATTTCTACATAATCTCTGCTTATTTATCCTTTTTAGCTTCCAGCCTTATCACCATCATTTTCAGAATAATTGTTCTGAACAATCTGGCAGTCTGTGAACAAATTTGTGAGCCATTGTTATTACGTGTGCCCGTTGTACACATCGCAATTTATTGAACACCGTCCACGAAATTTTCTCCATATCCTGCATATTTACGATAGCAACCGGATGCACGTTTCGATATTGAAATACGTGTAACAATTAAACGATTCTACGGAAATCGGATAATAAAATAACATGGTCCCGTTGGATCGTCTCGAACTTGTATTATTTATGAAATTTTATCACGTATGTAATATAACGAAATTAGATTCGTAATTGCCTTCGTCGATAAATCCAACGAAACCACAAGTTTAAGTTTTCCCCTCCTCAAATTCGCCAGTCTGAACAGAGAAACCTCAACGGTTTAAGATTCGAGAATCTCAAAGGATTCCAGAGTTTCCCTTCTAGTGTGAAATTAATACCAGAACCGAAAGTTGGCTCAGCCACCCTAACCAGACACCTGAAAGAACCCAATGTATATACTCTCCCTGGAACAAATATAGTAAACGATCCCCTTAAGCGACTTGGTATACAATGTGTTCCACCTAACGTGAGCACCGTAAATATCAGATTTATGATTTTCCGAAATAATTATCGTAGTTGCTTTATTATTTAAATCTACTTCTTTACCATTTGTCGAGTTTTCGTACTCAAGATCATGTAAAGGTCACAATACTATAACTCATTGGATTGGTTTTGACCTTAACTATTACGTCAAGCTGATAAAAATATGAAGTTCCATTTAAAAAAAAAAACATCAATGACCTTGATTGTATTTACTGTTTCCAACTAAATAATACTTTCCCCTCGCATTTTTTTTTTTTGTAACTCTAAAAACAAGTGAGATATTGAAAGTGTTCGCGTTACTTGGGACACCCTTGATAACAGTCAGCCAAGTAAACGTGATTCCCGCCACGAAAAACTCCGTACAAGCTATCATACCCCAAATTTCTGGTCAATTCCGTCACCCTCGCGTCGTCCAGACACGATAATTTTTAGCTTCCAGTCGATTTTACGACCATATTGTTGTCTCGTCTACCGACATCACCCAAACCCGATCTTTATAGGGTCCACTTTAACTTACCAAAAAACGTTTCGCCCACAATTTAATGTATTGATACTGATTCATGGACATATTCGAATGTCCCCAAACACATAATGTCGGGCGACGTCGATGTCGGTGAAACGTTTATTCGATAAGTTAATGGTGGGGCTATCTTTATGGTCCACGGAACGATCAGTCCAGGTTCTTTCTTGAATGCAGATCAGACGACAAGCAGGGACTCGACTAGCCTTCGTCTAAAGAATAATTCACGATACTATTAACTTTCTTCCACTGAGGGTGAATTGATCCAGAAAAATTGAAAGAATGTTTCAGGGAATCATTACTTTCGTTCCACTGAGGATGAATCGATCTAGATCATTTAGCTAACATATCCCATTTCATTTGAGATAGTTTATAGAATAATTTGACGCAACAATCGACCGAATAACTATTACTGTCTAACCACAGGAAATGTTCGAAGTTGTAAATTTGCATTTTCTTCAAAATCAAATTTCTCGAAAACTAAGGGTGCCGACTAAAAATCGTTTGTTTCTTAAAACGGCTACTGAAGTCCAGATGGCTGTTGAACAGTGTTATCAATATTACTATCGATAATTCTCCACCACCAAAACCTGATCATTCCACGGGCCATAAATGATCCCGAGCCTGATCATGAATCGCCGCCGAGTGCACCATCACGTTTACAAAAATAAATTCAGCATACTTTCAGGCAAAGGCTACAGCGGCATAAACGAGGAGATCATCTGGATAAGCATCGGTATGGGGATCACGATCGTGGTATTGATCACCATAGCTCTATGCTACATCGCCCGCGAGAAGTGTCGTAAACGTCACGAGGGCTACTACACGTCCTGACGCACGCTGACCCCGCCCACGTGGGCCTCATGGCCCTTCACGCCCCCGACGCCGAGCGTGTTCTTCAGCCCGACTACATCGAGGGGCAAGCCTAGGGCGTACTACATCACCGTCTAACCGCGTCGAAAACCATCTCCCCACCCCTCCCTCCGCCTTCCATCCTCTTCCCCCTTCCCCTCCCATCATCCCGCCCCTCCCCCCTCCATTTGGTGACTAATGACGCTCCGTTTCAGAGGCGAACGAAAAATCGACCCCTCCCCCTTCCCGCCCGAAAACCCATCCCTCCTGTCCCGTTCCCGTCAACCTCTATTCTACCGCAGATCGCGAGCTCACGCGGATCGTACGGGAACGAGACGGGATTTTCGTACTCGAGAGAGAATTATCGCCTCCGAGACGACCGTTCTCCGATGCACCGAACACGGAGTTGATTTATCGCCCCCGTGTAAATATCGACGCGAAATAACTTGGTGAACCTGAGATAGTCACGTGGGAGAATCGTGACACCGGGAGAGGTGTTCCGGGAGCGTTTTATACTGGGTGAGTCTTGGGAGAAATGGAACAGATTCTTGGATCGTTGAATGTTCGTCCTTGTTCTTAATCATCATCTGGCATTTTTATAAAAGGAGAATAGTAGGAAGGATGTTTAGAATGTGAATCTTTGTTTTCGGTTTGTTTTAACCTTCCTAGACTCGCGTGATTTTTCAGTGGATACCCAGATATAATTATATATCTAATTGTCTATAATTATATAATTATATAAATGTCAAACCCGATGGAAATTTTATCTTCTATTGCACTTCACATGGTTCTTTATGTTATAAATTATTAAAATCCGCGGTCTATAAATAACGTTCCATGTGTTTTTACCCTCAGATCCAAGAAGGACGTGCGTGCTGTTCCATTCCTCGCGACTCCATCCCCCAATACGAACTTGAATCAAGAAATATCTCGACTGAATTCTGTCTGTGAGCGAAAAAAGAATAAATGAATCTGTATATTTTCTTGATACGTCGAACAATACGACCCTCCTCTCCGGATAATCGAGAAATCCCTCGTATGGTTCGAGGTTTCTCATTGGTCCCGCGTAAAACACGTCGAATCATAACGTCGACGGGTTCGGAAACAGGAAAAGACACCTTCCTTCGATCGAAAGCTCCTCTAGCTGTAGTATTAGCTGTTACGCACACATACGAGACAGGACAACTCGAAGAAAGAGACCCCGAAACGATCGAAAGAAACAGTTCGTTCGGTACAGACGAGAGAACTCTGTTGCTGATGCTCTTCCAAGTCGCTGTCAATTTTTAAACAAACCTTTTTGGCAAACCGTGCGACAGTCGGATTTATCACCGAGTTTCTCTGCCAAACAGCAATACACGCGGAACACACGCGTCGATTTTCCCGCGACTGCTCCGTTTTTACCGATGACGGCGACGAGCTCGTTTCAAAATGGCCGCGCAGACCTGGGTAAATTTCAATGAACATAAGAAATAACTATTTAAAATAATTGATTTCGGAACTTTATTTTTAACACGTTGAATGCCGCAGGATTTTCGTAAATTTCAGCCACAGCGTCGAAGTGAAATTTTCGTTAGACAGAGTGTAGAAGAATAAAATGTTATATAAAATTATTAAAGTCAACTATGTTATCATACTTTTGGCATTTAGTTTCTAGAAGTTTATCGATTTATGGTCCAATATTAATAATATCGGAGAGTATACTCCCTAGAGCGAGGGTCACCGGTGACCCCCACGGCATTCAACGTGTTAATATTGTTATTTGAAAATAAAAATATTATCGATTCATTTGAAATAATAGCAATTTCAAATAAAGAATTATTTTGTTTTCGTATTTCAAGCGTGGAAAAAGAAATGATACTCAAAATAATGTGGAAAAATATACGGTCGAAAGAATTCGAGGCACAATTGATCTGCCCCACCCTGTAACCTCGAGATTTCTCGCGACAATTGAAACAAAAAATGTTGATAGATATAAGCAACATGAAAGTACTAGTTCGATTAACATGTTCGATCGATCGAGCGAAATTTACTGCTCGATTTATAAAATTGATACTTGGACCGTTCACAGGACAAAGTGAGTAACTCCATTTTTTTTTTTTTTCGAATTTTTATCGCCTTTTAGTAGACGTAGGCACTTGATTGGCGCTTCACTTTTTGTATGTTAAATAAATTGTAGATGCAAATTTTCTGGAGTTAATCACTTTGGCTAACGAACGACTAATTTGTGATCGCGTGTTTTGCTTATCGTCAAAGGCGCAGAGAGGCCAATTCTGCTCGATTAATTGAACACAGCCGGTGGTCATCGGAACGTTTCGAACGACGAACAACATTCGGTAAACACGGGTTTAAACGCAACTTAATGTTGGTGATTCCATTATTCGTTACGAAATATTAAACATAGTTTCGATAGTTTCAATAGATTTATTAATTCTACTATTCTATCTTCGTCTTTATTACATTTTCTATCGACAACCAAATATAAATGCTTTCTTCAACTAATCACTCGCGTGAAAACGATGATTCTAAGTCGATATAGATTAATAGATTTGTATAAAAATTCTAATATTAAACATTCTTTTGACCGCCACTGTGTGTGTCCTCGGTGAAGATAATCCTAGAAACTTGTTGAAGACGATCGTAAAACACATCCCAAATAGCACATTACACCTTGAAGACGTCGATTTTACGTCTGTTTCAGGTCTAAGGCCGCCTTTACGCCGTCTTTGAGGCGTAATTAAGGCGTCGTTAGGCGTCATGTGATATCTGGGATTGTTTGTTAACCTCTTGGTATAATGTCTCGTTTAATTATGTATCGAAGTGACTGTGTGAAATTGTTACCGTGTTCGGAATGGAAGAATGATTACACCAGAGACACTGAACTTTTTCACGCAAACGAGGACACGCTACTAATGGGTAATACCCTATTGCAAAGAGTACAAAGAAAGATGCGATCTCGAAGCTTTCTTTATGATCCAGGTCATCCGAGACTAGTCGCAACGTAAAGTTGCGTCTACACTGTATAATAAAAGAGTGTTATGTATAACAAATTATTATTCGACTTTGCTATACAACGTAATAATACCTTTTCAACAAACCTGTAACAAGTTTGTATAACATTTCGTATCTTATTATTAGTAAGGGCGTCACACTTGATGGATAACATGTAACTTGATGTACAACACGTTGTATACCCAGATAGCACATGACGCCTTCAAGACGCCCATTTTACGGCTATTTAAGGCCCAAGGTGCCTTTAAGCCGTCTTCAAAGCGTCATTGAGCCTCGTGTGCTATCTGGGTAACATTTTTCTTTCTGTTCTCCTAACAAGCCTAATGGAGAACCAGCCTAATCCTAGACAGGACGTTCCAGGACACCTTCCTCAGTCGCTTAATACACTCGAAGCTATAAATATGTACTATTTTCGTGAAATCAAATGGCAAAAGGCTAGTTTTATAACTTTGCGTAAATGTAACGTGTTATGATATATAGTGTAGACGCAGCTTAACGCTCGTTCGTGTAACAAAAGAATTTTAAATATTTCGACAACTGTCCCAGTTCTACCCGCAACATTACTCCAAACAATTTTGGAAGTAGTCCCCCATGGATCTTGAGGTCTCTTTTTTTTTTTTTTTTAAAGTGATCCAGACGAACGCTAACCACACATCGTGAACAAGCGATTCGAGTTATTGTCAGCCGTTCAAATGTACAAAAGGGTCTCAATGTAACAATTAATTCTGTACAACGTAAGGATTCTGACCAAAAAACTTTAGAATATAAATACTTGTGAACTAATCACCAGGGTCTCGATACGATTATTACGGCCTGTAGACTGTATAGAGCGAGAGCGTAGCGAGTAACGACTACTTATTGTTAGAGAATTATACACTGTTGACACGTGAATAAAAAACTATTACCGTAGATGATACACGGGACACTGATTCGGTCGTAGAAGCATTCGAGCCTCCTGGTTGTTTCTGTTGTATCGCGAGCCAATTATCGTTACAATTAGAATCTCAACCGTTTCTGAACATTCATATAGATATGTTTTCCATTGAGAAACTCCTACGAAACGAGAAAGTTGAATTAAAGAACAAATTTTCCAGGAGGCTTGTGTGATAAGACGAAGTTTTGATGTACATACCTCGCGTGCGCGTAATTGTACATTGTGAAAATGTTTTTTCTACGAGAGATCGGAATCTCGTCGCAACACGACAGATTTTAGACGATGTAATTTAGCGGATATTACGCAAACGTGCTCGTGACACGGGCCGTTTAATGGATAACTCCTGTATTTCTATTGAAAGTATATGCAGTGTTCCCCCGATACGATTGACGTGCAAATACAATTGTGAGTTGCCGATTTTCAATTAATATTTACTTTCTTCTCTGTATTACATATCGTCACACTATTTCTAAATTGTTCTGTCTCGACTAGTTTCTACACTGAGAAATTGAGTTTAGAGTTCACGAAGTTTAATATTATAGAAACAGGAAAGTAGTGAAATAATTAAAATGACTACAATATCATCAACTGAATAACTGTTTATTACAATATTTAACAAAATTTTATTTTATTGTCAACATCAGTTTCTAATTGTTGTTAGTATTTGAAAATACAACCATTAAGAAAAACAAACTTTCAAAAATTCGGAGTTACGACCTAACAGAATATTTGTTCTTTTCTAAGTTGATTTTTCTATATATCATGGTGAATAAGCTTCATTTCATCGAATTGTCTTAAATATAACTGCATAAATACTCTACAATCCTATACTAATTATAGTTGTCTGGTTCAACAGGTTACTACAGAAATGAACTATTGCCTACGTCTTTTAAACTGAGGCTGTAGTAATATCTGTAGAATCTGCCATGGTTGCTGGGGTTACTATACAATTTGCTCACGGAAGCACGCAACAAGTGTCATTCAGACTTCGACAGTTGCACGGGCAACATTAAACCGTTAAACGTTTCAAAACTCTTGCGTATGCTCCGGGGGTTCTGTGACCTGACTTCTTCGCCACACGGGGTCCCTGGCGCCTCCACTGGGGGTTCTGTGACCCCACTTCATCACCACACAGGGTCAGTGGCGTTTCTACGTCTATCTATGCCATCGGTAATCAAAATTTCGGCGACAAACTTATGAAATATTTATGAAGCTTTGAAGACAGTATTCGTCTTGACAAAGCATTCGACGTGTAGCTTAAAGAACGTCAATTAATTCCCTGTCATTGGCAATAACAATAAACGACCAGAACACTGTTAAAATCACAATTTATTTGCAACGGTTGACACTGTATCTGGTCATGTGTACCCCGTTTAGTTTACTTTCGACAGCTCTTACACCGTTAAACGGATAGCTTTCGTTTAGATAAACCACTCAATTTGTAGCTGACATAACGTAGATTAATCCACTCTTTTTGATAATAACAATAAACGGCCAGAACACTGTTAAAATCGCATTTAATCGCGGAGTACCACTATTTTTCGACTGGTGGCGCCATCCGTGGCGAATCGCTGAAACTACTAACCAATTATATGGCTAGCAGTTTCAGCGTTACGCCACGGATGGCGCCACCGGTCGAAAAATAGTGGTACTCCGCGATTAAATGCAATTTTTACAGTGTTCTGGTCGTTTATTGTTATTTTCAATGACAGGAGATTAATCTACGTTCTTTCAGCTTCAAACTGAATGCTTGATCAAGACGTAACTTGTCC
>NW_015374150.1:3730327-3805148 GCF_001272555.1 Dufourea novaeangliae | reverse complement strand
ACAGTCAAATTAGCCCCAATACTGCAGAAACCCAGAATTAGTCACATTATTTATGCATATGTTAATGAAGACCCTTATGTTATGGAGTGGTAACCGCAATCGAAGCAGGTTACAATCACATTTACACCGTTAAACGAGCATAACTTTTCTTTGTCAGGCTTTGGATTCCAAGATCAAAGAACGTACATTAATATCCTGTAGCGACTGGGAACCAGTAATAAGAAGAACATCATTAAAATCACAATTATCTGTAACGGTTGACACTGTGTCTTGTCATGCGCACCTCCTATAGTTCACTTTGAATAGCTCTTACAACGTTCTATGGACAAGTTACGTCTTGACCAAGCATTCAGTTTGAAGCTGAAAGAACGTAGATTAATCTCCTGTCAATGAAAATAACAATAAACGACCAGAACACGGTTCAAATCGCATTTAATCGCGGAATACAACGATTTTTTGACCGGTGGCGCCACCCGTGGCGAATCGCTGAAACTACTAGCCAATTTTACACTAGCAGTTTCAGCGATTCGCCACGGATGGCGCCACCGGTCGAAAAAATAGTGGTATTCCGCAATTAAATGCGATTTTAACAGTGTTCTGGTTGTTTATTGCTATTTTCAATAACAGGAGATTAATCTACGTTCTTTCAGCTTCAATCTCAATGCTTGATCAAAGTGAACTAACCGGGGTACGCATGACGAGAGACAGTGTCAACCGTTGCAAACAAATGCGATTTTAACAATGTTCTTGTAATTACTAGTGTCCAGCCCTTAGAGAATAGTAATCTACGTTCTTTAAAGGTTGTATCTAATGCAAAATGAAGAAGAATCATGCCCGTTTAGCGGTGTAAATGCGATCTAAATATTTTGCAATCAGGTTGTCGCCCCATAAGAGGTTACGGTAATACAGGCATAACTAATTTTATTAATTCAGGGGTTCTACACTATTGGGTCCATGCATTAAGTCCTGAGGGACAATTTGAGACTAATGACGTTCATTTTAAGTGCTTAATTACTGAGATATTTGCATTTTTCCATCACTTGAAATTTTCACTCACCTGTCGGTATTATTTGGCTAGCAGTTTGAGCGAATTGCCACGTGTGGCGCCACCGGTCGAAAAAATAATGGTATTCCGTAATTAAATGCGATTTTGACAGTGTTCTGGTTGTTTATTCTTATTTCCAATGACAGGAGATTAAATCTACGTTCTTTCAGCTTCAAACTGAATGCTTGATCAAGACGTAACCTGTCCATATAACGTTGGAAGAGCTATTCAAAGTGAACTAACCGGGGTACGCATTACGAATTACAGTGGCAACCGTTGCAAACAAAGATGATTTAAACAGTATTCTGGACGTTGATTGGTATTTTCAATGACAGAGGATTAATCTACGTTCTTTCAGCTACAAATCGAGTACTTGGTCAAGACGAAAGCTGTCAGCACAACGTCGTAAGAGTTGTCCAAATGTGAACTACACGTGAAGCGTATGGCGTGAAACAGTGAAGTGACTGGAAGTGACTAATATGCATGGGGAAGGCAGGCAGATATAGTACATACATCTGACACACCACGCGGTGTCTCTTACGTATTCTCCGGGGGTTCTATGACCCCAGTTTGCCACCCACGGGGGTTCTCTGGCATATTCTCTGGGGTTCTATGGCCCCACCGTGTTCGCCTTCTTGGATTTTTCAAATAGCGCGGGAAAAATGGGGAATTAGTGGTTAGTAGATTTTGTTTATTTACGAGATGGTGGTTAGTAGATTTAGTAGTTACTGGACGGTGGTTAGTAGATTTAGTAGTTACTGGACGGTTGTTAGTAGATTTTCTTTATTTACGAGATGGTGGTTAGTAGATTTTCTTTATTTACGAGATGGTGGTTAGTAGATTTTCTTTATTTACGAGATGGTGGTTAGTAGATTTAGTAACTACTTAATTTCCATTAACTGAAGCATCGGTTAATGGAAATCGTTACAAAATGGAAGTCACACTACCAATGTAAATCTACTTTAGTAAACAACGCACTAGGAAATATTCAAAAATAAACATAAAAGGAGAAAAAGACTGATTATGTCTTCTTAGGGATTGCACTAAATGAACCGAGGAGTTGAAACATGTGGAGAGTTCTCATACTTTTATTCGCTGACAGTATCCATTTTCGTGAAAGCTATATTATTGTCGAGACTGTAAAATTAACGTACAATCGCTTACAAATTATATATTTAACGGAGTTAGTAAGAAACTACAGTCGATCACAAAAATCAGAGAAAACGAATCATAATAATAATACTAACTATAGTTCTGTACATTTCATTTTGTTTCCTTCTTTCGTATGCCATCATTTCAAAATGATAATCGTAATAATAATAATAGTTAATAACAATAGGTATCGATGATATGATTATATCGAAATGACAATTGGCAGTTTCCTATCTAATATGGTACATCTTTTTAATAATTCATAGAAATCATTAACGGAGTCCGTAACAACTTTGTAACCCAAGGCCACCCCAACACCAGGAACTCTCAACGCGATTGGTAAAGAAGAACCAGCTGCCAATCGCTATACTCTCTTACTTCTCACCTGATCCCCTCCACCCTTCCCTCCCTCATTCCACAATCGCTATCCAACAAGTCGCAAAATATATAAGCGAAACTATTTAAACAATTCTTTCGTTTTCAATGTTACTTGCGCATTATGGATATCAATACTTAGATACTAAGCTTCTAGGATACGCAATCCACATGACATACCATATGATACACAATCCTTTGGTGTTCAGTCCGCCAACTGTATCCCCCTACGGAACCTCTAAACGAAAATCCTAATTTTGTATTGAACTGAAATCACATTCATTCGTTCAAGCTGCCCGACCAAAAGCATTTACACAAGGCATAATATCATTGATACTATTGAGCACACTAATTCCAAGCAACAGAACATCGAGTTACTTGTTTCTATCAATTTTTTCTTTTTTTGTTATTTCGTCTAGGTTTTCTTTTCGTTAAGGAAGACTACCGGTTACTAGTGGAGTTCGTGTGCTGTACCACGTGATTCAAGAGTGACAGGAATCAGCGAAGAAATTCGTCAAGCTATCCTTAATAATACTAAATTGTTTCGGGTCTCCACTGTGACAGCTAAGAGAATTGAAACACCAGTGACGTGATCCGATAGGTCAGAGAATTGACGAACACGATCGAATAGGAAGACTAAATAAAAGTTAACAATTGTTTTGTTTCTTATTCCGTAAACATCGTTAGTTTTTTTTCGATTTTCTTTTTGTAAGCTCACACAGGTTACGTTCTAATATCCTTTGTTTATGGACATGTATATATATGCATGCAAGCATACGCACACAGAAACAAACATACATACTCGCACGGACTCACGCACACACTTAAAAAATATCGTCCTGACGCGGCGATAGAAGGGAAAACGATTTCATTGTGATGTTTCGACACGATACAGTACTTTTAAAAAGTAGGCAAGAACGTATTGACAAGTATTATACAATATGTAAGGCAGGGACGAACGAATCGTCGCCATTATCTAAAATAAAAAGAAGAATTACATTTTTTTTTTTCATGAAGACATAGCTGAACGTATTCGAGTAAATATATAACGACATGCGCCGTTTACGATAATTAAAAGTAAAACCTGACTCGTCGATCGATTTTCTGTATATACATATATAGCTTAACATAGAATAGAGCAACTAACCCTCCTTAAAGAGCCGTGCTCGACTTTCGTTCTTTGCGAAAATGGAACTCGACTATCTCGAATAATACTTGAGGTAAGTACACCATACGAGTTGTGAACTTACGAAATTATCGCGACTGCAAAACCAACTTACGGTCCATTTGCGACAAAGTTAGATCAGGAGGAATTACTGCAAGGAATGAGTACATTGTATAGACGGACATAGAAATTTTCCAAGGAAGAAATAGCTGACTTCCTCTATAAACGAGGAATGGTTGTCTGGTACAGTTTCAAACTGTGTCTCGCTCACACCTCGCGTCGTATATCGCGACAATTTATGTTACAAGATGCCCTTTGTACGTTCCTCGTCAATCCTAACCTTACTATACCCAGATAATTATGGGATTTCATTGGCTGATGGTCGAATCCTTGCCATCTCGAACGAAATATCAAATTCATTAACAAAGATAACCCTCGAAAATATATTTTTAATTCTAATATCGAGTAGAGTTTAACGGTGTCAATGCTCGACACCTTTTCCCACCATATTAATCGCGAAAAGAAAATTGACAACATGCACATTGCGCAATTTCCTAAAATGCACAATTTTTTCAAAGTTTGAAGTTCGTTCCGAGTTCGGCTCGCAACTTCCGCTCACAAACTTATGCGTAAAGGTGGACGAGGCATCGTTTTGTTGGATGAGGAAAATTTGAACATTTCGAGTCGCTTCATCCGTTACATTTCTTGCAGGACTTGGTGCGACATCACGAAGCGTACATTCTATTGATTTCGTGCTGATAACGGTCTTGTACCGCTTTCCTTTTCAGCTTAAACGCGGCTGTAACCAATCCCATATCCGGCGACCATTGCTCTGTGCACAGTTTCACCGCGCCAGGCATCTCGAATCTTTGGAGCTTGCCTTGAATAACGGGAACAAATCGTCAGATAGTATTTTGAGTTTATACGAAACACTGATGAAAACTTATATTAAATAGTTACATTTGTTAGCTTGTTCGATCAGTTCCTGTAATACCGCTTTCTCAATCTCTGAACTATTGCACAATTCTTCTATAGATTTTCCAGTCATACCCAGACTGGTGGCAATCTCCTCGAGATAATAAGGATTAGGCACCACTAACGCCACGGTATACGTCTTGTGAGCATCTCCGTAGATACAAATATTTTCCACGACGGGACACGTTTTCAATTCTGCCTCAACTTTGCCCAATGATACATATTCACCAAGTTGCAATTTTACCAAATCCTTCTTTCGGTCTGCAAACGTGATGTTTACCAATTAACAGAAATGTACATACAGCTGTAAGACTGTCCGAATAAAAAACCATTAACGTCAGAAGTGAATCGTACCAATAATTTTTATGCAACCATCGGTATGAAACTCTCCGATGTCGCCTGTTCTAAACCATTGCCGCCCATCTTCCTGGAAAAAGTCATCTTGCGTTTTGTCCAGCAATTTATAGTAACCGGCAGAGACATTTGCTCCCCCAATTAGGATTTCCCCTCTAGGATGAGGGGTGTCTGTAACCCTGTAACCAGCCTCTTCCCAATTTTCCAAACGAATGTCACAAACCGTAGTTGGTGCTCCAACTCTTCCTGTACTTCTATCATGCACTGGAAGAAAATATTACACGGACTGAAAGAATCTATTCCAAACAATCGGATGGAGTACAGTCAGAATTGGTACAATTAGCAAAGAACGCTGAAACCGGAAGGTACACTTTCAAATTATATAAATTATATAATGCATACCATCCATAACAGTAGCACACGAGGTTGTTTCCGTGAGACCGTATCCCTGGGTCACAGTAACGCAAAGGCAATTTTTGACCTGGGTATGTGTATCAGGGGACAAAGGTGCACCTCCGCAGAGTATAAGCCTGACTCGTCCACCAAGAACTTGCCGTGCCGCTCCAAAGATATATTTGTCAAACAACGGTGTATCGTAACCACGTTTCACCCATTTCAGTTTGTACTCGTACGCAAAGTTGAAGATCGCTTGTCTGAACGCACCAGATTTCTTAACTTTCTCGTTTATGCCTTTGGAAATACGGTCAAGAATCAGCTAAAATGGAGAAGATGCTTGAATATTCAAAGTAATCTTTCGGATATTTTTATGCATAATTTCGGTACACTTACTGGCACTGCGGATAGGCAGGTCGGGTGAAGAACCGAAGCATCACCCTTGGATCCCCTTTGTATCTTGCTACTCGAATCAATCATGGTTAGTGGTGAACTGTAGCCAATGGGTACACCGGTTAGAAGACATACACTCTCAGCAAGGAGTTCGAAAACGTGAGCCAACGGTAAAAATCCCAAAAATACATCATCTGGCTTAATTTCCACAGCGTCGCAGTATGCCTTCAAGGTGGAGATGATGTTCCCATGGGATAAAAGTACACCTTTTGGCACTCCAGTGGAACCAGACGTATACATTATGATCGCGGTATCATTTGACTGGGGCGGTGACATCGGTGCAGTTGAATTGTTACCCTTTTTAATTACATCGGAAAACGGAATAAGCCTGACACCATCCTACAAAGAAGAGACATTCAAGTGTTACAGAAACTTTCATTCTTGTTTCAGTCGTTATAACACAGTCATTTGCAGTGGCAATTGTATGTTAATGAACTGAATAAATTTTCGCCCAACATGCAGCAGCACTAAATTATTATCTTCTAATTATTACGTTTATATTATTAGTATCATACAACGTTATGAATCATTCTCCTCTTTAAACTTCATAATTAACCTACTTAAGTCCAAATACGACAAACAAAGATAAAAAAGAATACACGTTTCGTTAGTATGTATCAGCATTATCATACTTCAATATTCATCAACTGGTCTCATTAATGCCTCGCAAGAGCCAGTCAATAAATTCCAACGACCATTGGAACAAATTGGATATCCTCGACACTTCGACCTCAAACTCACTTTGTAACCAGCGGTATCGGTGGATTTCAGTTGATCCTCCATGTAAATTATAGTCTTGATTACAGGTACTTTTTCGAGAAGCCGTTTGAACTTCGGCAGCAAATCGTGACTGGTGATGACGGTGTCCACTTCCGTCTCGTTGATACCATGAGCTATTGCATCGTCGCCTAAAGTCGCGTAGATCGTGACGACGGTTAAGTTCTGCTTGAAGCATCCATAAGCTGCAATCATCCACTCCGCTCTGGTCTCCGCGAAGATTACTATGTTTTTTCTAGCTATAAGTCCCAACTCCCTTATTCCACGACTGAAAGAATTGGTGAGCCTGTCCACCTCCGTATAAGTCTTCCATTTGTAGTCGCCCATTTTATACTGGAATCACAAAATGGAATGCAACTATAGCAATGCCCCTCCGTCATTCAAACCAGACAACTGGGATACACTAGGGCTGTTCGATTCCGATTCGATATTGAACTAAACGTCGAAGACATGAAGCTGCGTGATTGACCTTTCTGTCGGAGAAAATTCATTTCTCCCCAACGGAAAGACCAATTATACCAGCTAGTGTTTATGATTTTTTACGATTTTTTGGTTTCGAATTTTTAAGAGAATCGATTCTCGTGATCCCTAGTATACAGGGTGAACCACGAATCGTGATCAGTAGAGATTACTCTGTTATTAGCAATCCGATCGAAAATATTTTTATCAGGTATAGCATGGTTTCAAGAGAGCTTCAACGTGATTATAGCAAATTTTTGTCAACTCTTTTTTTTTCATGATTTTTCAAGGTCACCATCAATTTTTTTGCAAATACACCTATAATTTTTTTACGCCCATCTGTCAGAGGATTTCAAGACGAATTCGGTAAATATCATAACATAACATGTGTTACATTTTTTTTCATCTGGGTCGAGAAAAGATTAAAGAAATATTCGAACGGTAATATTGCAAAGAGTATCGTATGCTACGCTATTGTACGCGTTCCGGTGTGGAGCTCTTGCCTACCGTTTGTAAACATTTCGTTCCGTACATTGGAACACATCTAATAATATCTACTGATCACGCTCCGTGGTTTACCCTGTATACTAATGGGATTTAGTCTGGACATCTTCGAACATGGATCCTTGTTCGTATTCACACAAAGGTCGTACCGATCGTTAGCCAGTACCTTTTTAAATATTCTACCATTAGGCTGCACTTCGTCTTCCTCCGCGAGTATCTGTCTGGTGCCGAGGCACCTCTTCTCGCTGTGCAACTTGGCGACCCATGACAACATTTTCTCGAGCGTGTCGACCTTCTCACGCTCGATGGTGACGTGCATCGGCCCAGGAGGGTCAATGCTCCGGAAGGTGATCGTGTTCTCATCCTTCGCGACGCAACGCGCCTTGATCCTCCTCGAGGCCTTCCGTTTCTCCCAGGGCCGTTGCAGTATGAGGTAGACTGGGAACGTCAGCAGGTCGTACACATACGAAAGCGCCTTGATCGCGTGGATCGCGCCGGCGATCCAGAAGCCTTCCATTTCCCTGAAAGGCAGGAGGCACAAGGTTACCAGAAATCTTGTTTCCCTAATGCTTAAGCATCCTTGGCTGTCTCGCGATCTGTCATTCTGTTGTAATTTTCCAGCTCCCTGAGGATAAGTCTACTGTCTTTGGATAAGATTTCCGACGTACATATTACCACGATTGCGTATTATTAGTACTGTACACACTGTTCGGATGATTTCTTGGCGCTTTTGTGTGTGCAACGAGCAGTGCAAACTGCAAGAAACACAGGAGTAATGTGTACGGTATTAATAATGCTACTGTGGAGTATTAACATTGCGTTACCTTTAGTCTAAGTATTCCTGATCGTGTTAATATAGCATAGTATTAACAATGTTAATCCTTGTGTAGGCAACCGGGTACCTGGGTACGAAGGTACCCATTTCTAAATTTCCTTTAACAACTTTTTATGGTCTTGTCTGAAACAGCACTTGGTATATTACAGGAAGGGAAAGTAAGAGTTTCGGAAAAGTATGAAAGCAAAATTATCTATGAGTAGGAGTATTCCGATTGCTCAATAATCGTAAATAGGTTGGTTGCCTACACAAGGGTTAATGGGTGAAGAGGATTCTGGTCGCTGTGGACTAATACCCCAATACTTTTTTTTCTAAATATAGTTTAACATGAATGGACTATAAAAATTGAAATGATGTTGAAGCTACCATTATTGTTAGTACAGGTCACGTTCTGAAAATTATACAGGGTCGCAGAATCACGTTCAGATGTCTCGTCATTTGTAACAGTAATCAATATGTACAACTCAACAGAACATAAACAATCTGCAACCAGCAATGTAATTGCAATAATCTACCAGCAAGTAAACGACGTGGTATCAAACACGACACAGTCGCAGGGTTGAAGTGCGTTAGAAGGCTCGTCCATTAACTTTTGTTTAACCCTCAACTGTTATGGATCACGATGACCCAAATAGTCATCGCGATGCATCCATTCCGATCGGTTACTGTCGATTGCGGGTTAACAGATTGAACGTCAACTCTACGGAAATTAACAACAATTCAATTCCGTCAAACTATGCTTTTCGATTGAGTTTTGAATATACACAGTATGTCTGAAAAATAGCAGGACTGACAATATAATCATTGAAACACTGATCATGTTAGTAAAAACCTAGGTCTTTAGCTTATCTTCTTTATTTCTAAGCATCTGAATTCATAGACCCTTGTTTAAACGCCCTGTATAATAAAAACTAGTGTAGTGTAATATAATATAAAATATATAGTAAATTAAAGGGCAATATAAATTCCTCCAAAAACTCTATTATAATTTCAGTAAACGTAAAATAAGAAATTTGCAGTCCGTCAGTAGTGCTAGTGTTAAGGTGGCTAACGCAAATTTTTAATAATTATAAATTTAGTTGAAAATTTAACAACACCAAACGCGTGAGTTACCTTAAAACTAGAACTACCAAGCAAGTCAAAATGACAATACATTTTCTCAGATCTTTTGCACCTTTTATTACGATACGAAAGTGAAGAAATTAGTCAATTTTTAAATTTCTAAATTTTCAAAGTACTTCACGTTTATACACCGATCGAAACAAATATGCGTTTATCGTCGGTAGTTCCAGTGTTAATACATTCACAATCCCGTTATTTTTCAGATATATACTGTATGTATAAAATTTACAATCTTCTGAATATGACCAGCGCAACGTGCCAGTTCTCCTAACGAAATTCTCGCGACGGACAAGCTCGGATAGCGAGTGAGACACAGAGGCTGCTCGAGGCATGCACAGGCGCAAAAATAGTGCGTGGCTACGGGCCGGTTCTACGATCACGCTGTTTCGTAATCGGCAGATTTGATAAAGCCAAGTAATTGCTGGTTTTAACGGGCCTATCCTGCCGCCGTGCGCGTTTCGATGGCCAACGCTGATGATGAATGAAACTGCATGCGAGCGTCGAACTGAACGCGCGCGGACGTGCAGAGGACAGAGGTGAAGAGTAACGAGAATAGGAAAGCGTTTGCACCGTGTTTTATGATACAGTCAATGGAACTCCGGTGTCCAGAATATTCCAATTTTCTAAAAACATCATACTTTTGTAGAGAATCTTAATAAAAGTAT
The DNA here is from genome assembly GCF_001272555.1 of Dufourea novaeangliae. Taxonomy (NCBI): domain Eukaryota; kingdom Metazoa; phylum Arthropoda; class Insecta; order Hymenoptera; family Halictidae; genus Dufourea; species Dufourea novaeangliae. The sequence goes on along the minus strand of NW_015374150.1, from coordinate 3,794,874 downwards.
CGGGCGATTTTTTCGTTTCTGCTGACAATCGATTCTTCAGGGTGAAACCAACCCTTAAATGTGTATTTTCCTATTTTCCTGTATAGTTCGAAACCTATAGTAGATATAAAAAAATGGTTACAATGAAAATTGTATGGCTTGTTATGCTCTATTAAACTGTAAAATAGAATAGTTAGAAATTTATTTTTTAAATAAATAAATACATTAAAAAACAAAGTTTTAACAATTTCATTGTACAGTTTTGTAGAGCATAAGAAGCCATTTAAGATTCATTGCAACAATTTTTTTATATCTACTGTGGTTTTCTAGATATACAGGAAAGTATAGAAGCAGTTTCAAAACAATGGGATTTTTTCTAATTACCGAAGTTCCCTTGTTACTGACATAGAGGTTGAAAATCAGTGTAATTCCAATATTGAAGTCTTCAGATTCCGTTTCTTTGATTTCATAATGTTTGACACACAAAAAGTGGAACACGTCGTGTTCCACGAGATAAGTATAAATTGTTTACCAACTTTCTGCCAATTCGTCACCACATAGTGTTTCTGATTATTTCTGGAAAATTCTCGTTCACAGGCGGGTCTCTCAAGAGCAAGAGAAAAGGCGTGTCGCGTGTGTGAGCGTTCCTCTGAGAGCATGCACCGTGGTCTAGAAAAATTTCATTCCCGGGGTTAAGTATCACTTGTTCAAATAAAGAGGACGTGTGTGCGTCGCTTAACGGAGGAACTGCACGAGACGCGGCCCGAAGGCCGATTTTCAATGAAACCATGATTCGTTCCTATTACGATCAAACGTATGCATACCAGATGTTTCTCAACTTCGAGAAATCTGGATCCTCCGCGATTCTTAAAAAGACGATTTTCTTTTCAAAAATACACTATTACTCCAATATCCATAACGTTATGAACAGAATATTATTTTCCGCCACGTGCTGAGTACAACTGAATAAAACGAAACATTCTAAAGCACTTTTGTCGAATGTAAATTCCTGTAATTTTCGGTTACTATAAAAATTCAGTAGCATACCCTAAGTCTAGGTGCCTTGCGTGAGTCCTTCGACATTTTTGTCACTGGGCTGTTGGAGTTAATATGAAAGAAATGCAACATAATTTTGTGGGACACTCTGTAAATGACGGAGCACCGACGGCTACACGCATAACCAAGGGGAGAGGGGATTGCTGTGAACGTATACGACACGAGATTCGAACATCTCCGCGGACTTTGAACGTGTTAGCCCGTGGCGGACAGGATGAACGCGGCTGAAGGCGGCGTAACGAGCCGCTCGTGTCACGCACATGGTCTCCGCGTATCTACGGTTACGAAGGGCAATGTCTCTGCACGTCTAGACCCTGTAACGTTCTGAATTATTTCTACGAGCCAACACAGCTTCCGGAACACTGTGTCTCATGCTACGGCCAGAAGAAAGGAATTTTTCGGTGCGTAAGACCGCTGGATCTTCGCCCCTAAAACAAATTTTACTTGCGTATTTATCCCTAAAACAGTTTCTACTTTAACACAAAATGTGACAAATTCAAGCTAACACTTAACGACATACGAATTAAATTTTTCTTTTACTCTCACTACCTAGTGGAGAGTTCTGGGGGCTCTAGGCATTTTAAGTACCTTCAACTGACAATAACACCCTATTTCCGAAGTGACAACGAAAAATTACATTCAGTTGGTTATTAAAAGTGTGACAAAGTTAGTCATTGTCGGATTATTCCTCTCTGAGACGAGTGTTAAGGGTTAAAGTTCCATGTAGTCCTTTGAATGAAGAATACACTGAATATTCCTAATGGTACCTAGAAGGTGTGACCTTGAACAGCCTAGACCTTCTGCTTCGATTAGTGCCGATGTCGCTTTGCTATGAGTAAATTTTCATAAAAGAATGGTAATGTGGTAACTTTATAAATGAAGAGAGAAAAAATCATATAAGAAGATTCTATTGTACAAAGTCCACGTTTCTAGACCGGGAAGAACGCTCGCGTAAAGTGCAAGGTCAGCGATCAAGGCTCGTAGTGTAAAAATGTGATAAAGATTTATCACCGATTAATTACACGGTTCACCCGCAGAGATAACCACTCCCTCCCCACTGCTGTTACGAAATCGTCTTTGAACTTCGAACAGAACCCGCGACATACATTTTTTTCGTACGTTGTAGCTAATCAATAGCCCACAGATATTCATACAAATCGACATTTTTGTGGACTATGAAACGTTACGACTGGAACAGAAATAGTATTTATGTTTCACAACATACACTTTGATTTTTGATAAATTATGTAAATATTCAGATAAAAGAAATTCCAAACTTCTTTATATGTATACAAGAGCGAAGTAAATCATGTGACGCCATGTTGAAACAACAGCCAACGCCATCTAAGTAAAATCTTCATTTCCTAATTATTTTAACAAGTTTTTAAAGACGAGAATACAATAATTAAGTCCAACGAATACAGTAGACTCTTCATATATTGCCGCGCCAGACACTTCCCCTCGATACGTACTTTCACACACATCCAGCTCTTGCGCAGGCGCTGGGGTCGGGGCAACGACGGTAAAACTTGGCGGGAGCTCTCGATATATTGCCACTTCCGAAAATTTTAATCTCCTACAGTCCCGGCCGCGGTAATATATCAGGAGTCCACTGTACTTGGTATTTCAAGTGTACAAATAAATAAGTGAATACAATATTAATGCAAAAAAGAATATAGCGCTATATATACATCTTACAGGATATGCTTTATTCTAAGAAAGGTGCGTTAGCTTTGTTGCAGATGAAGCTGTACATTATTGTGCATCTACGACAGGAACGGTGTGTCGAGAGCATGCAGCATGCATAGTGCGCGCACATGCCTAGCCGAGGAACTACGCTACAAGCGCTGTCGAGCGTCTAGAAATTGCAGAATTAGCGGTTGTCTACATCAACGGTAGCTACGACTCACTGTTTGTCCTCCACGATCATGGTGGCACTATATCCGGTCACCCCTTAGATTTCCAGGAGATATCTACCTCCAGTACTCTAACGAGGAGTCGCTTTGATGCGGATTAATGACACTGCAAGAAAAACCATTGGCAAAATCGAGACGGTTATTGCATATCGTATGCATGCTTCTTTATCTGTCCGGGGAACGGGTGAAGGTCAGTTTCTTTTTCCACACGACGCACAGAGCGGCGAGTATATGGGCGTTCGGGACAAAAATCGAAACTTCTGAAATAATTCATTTTCGACCTAGGTACCTTAATACTTTTTTAAAGAGAACACGAAAATGCATCGATTGACGCATAAATAAAGGTACAGTTCACTCCAAAAAATTGAGGTGGTCTTGATTATTTATCGAATAAAAAGTTTTTTAACAGTATTTACTATTGCAATTTGTTGTCAACTGAATATGGACTAAACTTTTCTTCGAAACGTTGTTTTATCAAATTAACTCGTAACTGCTGTAATACATTATTGGCTGACGAGTCAGAGCACAATTTTGTACGATATGTCACAGAATTTATTTAAATCCATTGACACTCGAAAATTTCTTGATTTCCGCATCGTTTATACTTTTCGTGAAAACTACTTTTGAAGTTACCTATCATTTTAAAGCATCCAGAGTGGCGTACCCCCTTAAAGTAAGTTTTATTTTCGCAGATTTTCGCAGGAAAAAATCAGAGAGTATTAAAATATATTGATCGATATTAAACAATTACTTTTTTGACTTTTGTCCACTGGCGGCCACACTGTGCGACGTTGAAATCGTTCTCGACGCTGATACCGATTTTTTCTCGATCTCACGGTTGTCGGACGGAATTTTTGTTGCGACGATGGAACGTTAAAACAAACGTCGGTGTCGAAATACCGGAATCGAATGCTTCAACGATTGTCCTCGGCCCGATATAAATTCCGCGCTCGGTCGGAAACGTGTCTTCTGCGCGATAATCAGCTTGGCTGGTATCTTTCTGAGGAGATCATAATTATGTTTTGCGACTTAATCATTCTAAATTTAAAACTTATCAGTTATTCGTAACAGATTAAAAAAAAACATCTTTTGTTGGGATGATTATCTTGCGAGACATCTCTGAAACATCTTTTGCGCGTGGGCGCCTCGAGCGAATTTAACGACGTCATTGTGAGTACAAAGGGAGGCTGTGACTGGGATATATGAATTTTGGACAAAACCTGTTGCAAATTGTGTAGATGCACCTTATCTAGCTGGTGCCTTAAATGTGTTAAAACCCTGAACCAAAGATCGCTTGCGATCGTGAAGATTCTGATAAAGTCGGCCATTTTGTTCTTACGCCAGGTACCTGATCGCGTCAAAATATTTCATTCTCGAATGATAATGTTCCACAAAAATGTTGCGTGTACTGTTTCCATATTCATTCAATCATTTTTGAAATGTTCGCTCTTCAAGATTAACAATCACAGAGGTGCAAGATTACAGCGAACGAAAATAACATTCGTAACGTTTCAGGATAATATTTCCATGGTACCGATAGTATCTGAGCTGGATGCTAGGTGGCTTCTACGTTCAATCCCTGTTCTCTCCGCTCGTCAACGATCGATCCTTTCACGTGGATCCTTCATCCTACCAACCACAGCTAACTGTAGGACACAGAACCGCTAGATAGCGCCTGCGGTCGCAATCAAACTTCTCGAATGTTGCATTCTTCAGTAAAACTACTGTAACTAATTCACAGAAAACTGAAACTAAACTGAAAATCGTGTACACTCTCGGAAGATCGAAGATTGTTACTGACGCCAAGTAGATGAACAAAGTTTCTGGACTCCCGGGTCAAAGTAGATCCAGGCATCCTTTCGAACTCAGTAGATAGATCATAGAAGATAGGTTACATTAATCAGTGTATAATGAATTCAATGAAAGGGACTTACAACTAAAAACGAATTTAGACTTTACACTTTGGATGTGCAACGCGGATGATTCATCCACACTGAAGTGTGTAAAGACTATTTTCATCTGCATTTCATTCAAAGTGACCAATGAACAAAGTCGAATCAGTCACTACTTTTGATGAATCGAATGGATCATGGGTGAATGGAATTGATCATGGATGATTCGAGTCGATTGTGGATGAATCATCCGAGATGCATATCCAAAGTGTAAATTCGCCTTAAACCTGGTGTTTAGGTTGCTCCAAAAACATCTTCCACGGGACAATATGTATATTGCATTCACGATATCCTAAATAGGTCACGAAAAACTACTAAGACGATACTTGACTCGCTCGCAGACTTGCAGGATCGTTGACTCTGCGCAGAGTCGATTCGGTCAAGCGCACTTTACCCTCGACTTGCAGCCACGCGCCCATTTATCGTAAAACGAATGTACGTCAGGGGGGCCTGGTACGCTGTACCAAAGTGTTAAAACACAAACGTCCAGAATCGAGGCGAGATTGAAAAATAGAACGATAAATTGAGAAAAGTTGTCCTATCCCTGGACGATTGCATCAAATGCAAAGCATAGGTATTACATAACCTAACATAAAGGTTAGGAACGAAACGGTCAATTGGATTGCTGGACCCGGATCTTCCAATTGAGCTGTTTAGGCAGATTCCTTCCTCCTACATCCTCTATTCAAGAATTTTAACCATATCGAAACTCGACGATGCATTATATTCGAAGCAATTGTGAAAATATCATTGAAAGACGATCAAACTTTGCCCGATCCCTTCTCGACTGGTATCATCGTGTGCCAGTCTCTGATGTACAGTCTGGAACAAAAGTTATTTTTACAATAAGAATCTGAGGTGGTTTTCGTGGAACGATCAACATTGGCCCTCAAAAATTAAAAACAACAATGTCTCAATCATTTTTCTTGCATATCACCTCGTTACATCGAACAGTTCTTTTTTTAGAAATGATTACCGATTAATGTACAGTCATTGCACTGATTGATAGATCAGATGAAGCCTGTGGATTACAGATAAAATCGAGTATAATTATAACCACGTGTTGCGTGTCAAAGTTCGATCAACGCTTTTCAAGAGAAAAAACGAACATTCTTTGGAGGAGATAATTCAGCTAAAATTAACAAAGTTCATTACACCGAATAATTTCAGTTCCACCTAATTTTCGCGAATATAAATAAATACGAGAATGGAAAAGACTGCGTGCAAAGTCTACGGCTGAATTTAGCTCGACGTTCGTGAAAAAAGAAAAAACACCGGCTCGGTGTGGTGGCGTCTGCAGAGGGGACAGACTGATAGCGAAAAACGAAACGACAAACAAGCCCGAGAGAGCCGTTCGCGAAACCCTGCGCTCTTTGAAAATAGACAACGGGGTCACTGAGCGTCGGGACCTACTGGCACACGCGTATACAGGGTGTTCAAGTTATGCACCGACCAGAAACATTTGTCACGAACGAACAGTGATAAAAATATTACTCGTTGTCTATGATTAACATTCTTTCGCAAGTCTCCAATATACAGGATGTCCCACCTAACGTGAGCATCTTCAATATCTCGCTTGTTTTTGAAGATAAATGATAGTACTCGCCAAATGACGGGAAAAAAGCCTAATAAACATGAATCGAGAACCTAATATTTTCAAAGTTGCAAACAATTTTTTGTTTCGGTTAAAGCAATCCTAAATGCAGGAGCTATCGTACCGTGTGCAAACAATAGATTACCTTATCATTGCTTCTCTTCCTGGTTACAGAAGATTTTCTACAATCTTTTTAGTTTTTTTTTATGCAATTTTATTCATTGTTTCCCTATAGTGTGTATTTTTCCACATTACGTGAGACTAATAACAGATTCTGAATTAACACCTGACGCGAAAAGTAGTACAAGATTAATTAGAAATAAACGAAAACGAAGTATTCAGATCCTGGAACTCTTCGTCAAAGGCGAGAACACCCTGTGCCATGAGAAGACATTATGGCGACCCAACATCGACCTTGAGGAATACCTATACAGTCACCAGCAAGATATTCTGGGTTTTTATCTTTAGACCTTTGAAAGGTTCCGCGATGCTAAAATTATCCGTTACGACATTAAACCATTCGTGTGGCGAAATTTTCCGCATTTTTATGGTGCTTACAGAATGGAAAGTGGAAGGAACCTGTTAGCACGCAACCATCTCCACTGAAAATATAATAAACGACGAAAAAAGACCAAATGTCTGTGACGTTGTAAGAATACCTTATCATTATAATCGTGAGCATCGCATGGCCTCACGAAAGTCTCAGATAAAAGTGACCAGTCATCGTGTTTCTAAGCAGTCGAAATTATCGTATATAATTCGATTCACGTAGAAATTGGAATTCAGGTCTGGGACGACGATAATAATGGTAAAAAAAAGCTAATAAGAGTCCCATGTTATTTTTAACCCAGTCGAATCCTAAATGTAGGAAATGAGTTGATGACTGAGAAAGCAGTCCTAGTAAATGATCAACTGCAATGAACATTCGCGACTCAACCATCGCAAAATGCTCAAGTTCCTGGCTTTTCTAGTTTCCACGATGTTGTCAGGCTTCTAAGCCGTTTACGTCAAGGCTACGGTCTGACCATTAAAGGATAATACATGCTACGTATCGGGTCACAACCCCGTTTTGCCATATTCAGGCCAGAAAACACCGACTGGTCATGGTCGCAAGGGAACAGACATCCTCATCTACTTACAAAAGAACCTAGGTACCTCGAAAATTCCGATTTTTTTGAAACTCTGCTGGTTTGGTGAAAACCTCGATAGAAGCATCAGATAATTTTTAATAACTTTTATAAAGCATATGAAGTCATTAAATTTTCATTGAAACAGTTTTTTGTTATCTAATATAATTTTCAAGATACATAGGAAAATACTAAAAAACACATTAACCTTTAAGGGAAGGTTTCACCGTAAAGAACCGGATATCAGCAAAAACGAATAATTTCCCGATGGTTCTATTAAGGTCCCCTATAAATATGCTGAATTTATAAGAAATCGGAACTTCAGAGTACCGAAGTTCCCTTGTTAGCTATATCTGCCACGGAAGTTCTGTCTTCTCCATCCTTTCAAATTCACACGATACACGCGGTACAGCCAGGTCCCCGTGTACCTCGTTCCATCCATAAATTCAACGTTAAGAATTATCAGCCTTGATCTACCGTCGTTTACGTAAGTTCAACTAGCACGAGATGATTACACGTCCCCGGCGTAGTAACTAGACGCGGGAGCTAGACCCCAAGAGCCTCTACTAAGAAGTTTATCGGAGGTGCACGTCACTTTCACTTTCCTTGGAAACTGTAGACTAGGTAAGGATGAATCCACACACATGATATTGAAGTACACCGACGAGCAAACTCGGCTTCCGCTAAGGGAAAAAGTGGTAGCATAATCGAGATTTTTCTCTTGTAAAAAAAAATTAGTCGAAGTGTACAACAACATGATAATAATTACAATCATTGTTTTTTATATGGTATTTATCTTCTATGATAATCTGATCCAAAGTGATAGGATACATCCGACACCGTAACTACGATCAATGTTTTCAACAAGTGAAAAGTCTCGATAATGATCAAACACGGTAGTAGACGAGCCGACAAATTAAATTGTTACCTAAAAACGAATCTTCGAACTGAAAAACGTTATCCCACATTTTCGACTTACTTTTTCATACAGAGCCACCCCCTTCCGTATTGCATCGCTAGTTAAAGGGAACTCCGTACAGCTGATGCAAAGATGTTTACACAAGAAGTTCCTCGGCAACACTGTCTGATTCACTAACCTCGATAACCTCTAAATTCATTAGAACTGTGTCTAATCATACATGGATAAGTATCTAAACGGAGTAAGGCTTAACAAACCCTCGTACTGTGACCATAGATAAGATACTGCAATCGGACTAGGTGACGAAAGAGTAACCCTAGCTCGAAGACAGAAGACTGTGCACTTGAACACATCAAGTAACACATTCAAGGCCAACAACCAGTTAGTAGAACCGTCACAGACGGCTAAGCAGCGGCTTCAGTTCTTAATGACGATGTAAAGAACCGATACGATCGCCAGGTGGTTCAGTTCGTCGCGATATAGTCGACGGAAAGGAAATTACTAGTTCGACGGACTAGTGACCGCGGGCAACAGTGTGGGTGTATAAGAAAAAAAACGGAGCACGTGAATGGGTATCCGTGAAGCGCAGAGATAACGAGTTTTACGGCATTGAACATCGGACCCTGCGTAACACTCCTGTTACGCTTAAGTTGCGCCAAGGTGAACACGACGATCCGCGTGGTACGGTCTGCGGCCTACGTGCACCGTTGTCGGTCTGTTTACAGTGAAACTCTATCGAAATTAATCGGAACGAAACGTTTCTTCGGTTCCACGCACGTCGAACGTGTTCCCGAGGCTGATTAAGGTTATCGCTGAGGCGCGTTCATCAAAAACAGTTGTTTATGATTTCAGCGCAGTTAGCGAAATCCTACGGTTCTTTTCGTAATAAATGCTGGATAATTTAAGATCATATTGAAATCTAGTACCTCATCCGACGAGTCGAGTCAGTAATTATAAACATAGGGAGCTGATGATTATTTAGGTGAGACAGAGACCATTGGCGTGACTAGGTAGGGGCCAGGGTGGGCCTGGTCCCCCAGAATACGGACTGCCCCCCCCCCCGCGTTCAGAAGTTATGGAAATATAAAGAAAAAAACATTCGTCAGTTGGTAAAATCTTATGTTATAAAAAATAAATACATGGGCCGAAATGCAATACGCAAAGCAACTAAGTACACAAAATACAATACTATCCTCATTACGTTAAAGTATTAAGTAAAATTATATTAGAATTAAGCTATTTAATTTTTACATTCTACTTAAGTAATAATCCTGCAACATCAATTGAAAGGTAATCAATTAAATTACGTACAGATGCCTGATGGGCAGTGTTATGGGCGAAAGTCAGTGGACTTGCCCCCCCCCCCTCCACAAAGAAATTCTAATTACGCCAATGACAGAGACAGAGACAGTTGCCACCCAATAGCTTAGCACCAAAGACATAGTGAATACTAGAACTGTTTCTCATAGAAACACATTTTTATTGATCTAGATGTAAAAGTGGCTCCAGGTCACAAAGTTGCAGGAAATTGTAGATAAACTGACATCAATTAGAAATGGCACATGTATAGGAAGATCGTGAACGAAAGAGCACGACCGTCGAAAGGGAGCATCGATCCAGAGTGGAGTAAGATATTGTGCTAGGTTCCGGTTGCTAATTGATTACAAGCCCGGTGTGGAAACAACGTGTACACTGTGTCACAGCGACCTTTTTCATATACATATGCACGCTGCCGATCCCTGGATTGCGTTACTATTGTAGTAACTGATACATCTAGGCCGGGAGTTGGATACTGTTCGAATACAAGAATATATTTTTCTTCATTTCAATTCCGACAAACGAACAATGGAGGAAGCAACCGCTTATAATGTTGCTTATCTGTAAATATTAGATAAAGATTCATTATCTAGAGACGAATCAAGTTTCGTTCGGTGATATTTCAACACTGGATGATAAGATGACAGTGCAGTTTGCCGTTCGTGGTATGAAAGTTGTTTAATTCTCAGAAATTAAACGAAACCTGTACGCCACAGTGTATATGTTTTTATGTAACGAGAAATGACCACGCGCTATACTCCCGCTTATAATAATAAGCTGTGCGGAAGGAAACAGTTAATTATAAACAGGACACTACGAATTTAAGGGGCATTCTCATTTAAACGATAAGCAAATATCGTCGGACGTACATCTTTACCTATTTTATTTTTTACCTGACCCAGAAACAAATCCCCGGAGACATTCAATATTTACCGCCTGTCAATGAAAGTACGCCTTTAACCATTGTGTAGGCAACCAGGTACACAGGCACCAAGATATCCAGGTACCCAGGTATCCAATTTTAAATTTCCTTTCACAATTTTTTATGTTCATGTCTAAAACAACACTTTGTATATTATAGGAAGGGAAAACTAAGAGTTTCGGAAAAATATAAAAGTAAAATTATCTATGTTCACCTAACTTATCAGAATTGGAATATTCCGATTGGTCAATAACCGTGAATATTTTGGTTGCCCACACAAGGGTTAACTTGGACGCGCCATGTTCGAATGCGAAGCTGCAACGAAACAACGGTAAGATAATCGGTATACGACGGCAATGAAGTTCCTTTTCCTATTCTTAGTCACGACGGTGTACTAAGAGAGCGCATGGTGCATACTATCGGTAACGCGGTGAATACGAATCGGCTGTGCTCGAGGAAAACTCATTCCAAATATTTCTAACTACCTCGGGATGCGTACGCGCACAGATAATATAACCGGTTGCATAATCTTGTTCATTCATCGATAACTGCATTCGTTGATCGCCAATCGCGGCATAATTCGGCCGTAAATTCGACACCCGAATGAGAAATCGATGACATTTCGCGGGAAAACTGTTGCATCTTGCGATCAGTGTCATCCCGGAAGTTCGAATCGAGAGTGATTCAAAGTGGTTTCGAGCTAGCCACTAGCAGTCAGCTGCACGCTGAGCCGTTAAAAAAAATAAAACACACAAACACACTATTCACAATTGACCTGCGGTACTATAGCTGCACGAAGATAACACTTTGTAGCGCACGGAATATTTGCATTAGCTTTGTTAGATAAATGTAATGCGTCTCGAATTTTTCGAATATGTTACAGCCAAATCAGTAAACGTCTACGGGGAAATATGCTAAGGCCGTTTGCGCTTACCTTCTATAATTGCACCGAGATTATCCTGACCCGTTTTTCGTGTCTCTTCCTCTTATCGAGTTCGACGATTCCCGTCGACTAAACAGTTGATTTTCCCACCGCGAATAGGAGAGGAAATTATCACTGTACGCGATCCAAGGGTCAAGAATGATGTGACTGTGTATTGGTGACGTGTATTAAACTGCCTGTACGCGCGTGTGTGTGTGTGTGTGTGTGTGTGTGTGTGTGTGTGTGTGTGTATGCATATAAAAGAACGAGGGACGAGAAAAGGACACGAGGGACAACCCGATCACAGCGTGACGTACTCCGTACGGCGGTCGACGAACGACTGAATTCGTATCGTGGACAACATGAGTAGTTAACACGTCTTAGGATTCCCTGACAATCTTTGATCTTTGCACTTTGTTTTGCCAGGCATACCCCAATACCCGAGGCCTGATAATAATATTGCCCAACGGCCGCGGGAGGTAAACTCGAAGACGACCATGTGACCGTAAAAAAAACAGCTGTTCGACCGATCGTCTGTCCTCGCGTTATTACCGGTATTTACGATGAGAACGAAATCGGTTTTCTCCCCTGACAAACCCTGTCAGATTAAGAAACCGGGTAATCATGTCAAGCATGCACCGCTCATCGAGCGTTCTTGTTGTTCTTACATTCGTCACGGCTTATCGATCGTAAAGATCGTACTTCTTTAGATCTTCCTTCACCAAGACACTACTACCGATGACTCTGTGGTTAGTCGCTCGATAAGATAAGCCTAGAAAGGCTTAAACACCACGTGCTTTTGTACTACGAACTGAAACACGATCCCACTGATTCCACAATCGCGGGTGGTACAATGTAACGCGCACACGAGAGCGATGGGCTCAACATTCCCGCGAACAACTCGCGAATGATAGCATTCCAATTTCGTACGATACACTTTTTTCTGTGTACATGTCAAACTCTTAACCTATTACGCGTCAGACTGTCGCGAGCACTCCATATATTTCACAGAAACCGAACGTGCCCTACTCCCAGACACGCACTAACGTCAGCGCGGAACACCGACCACTCTATACATGCTCGATCCAATGACGGCCATCTTGCTATCCGAGAGCTTAAAAACTGAAGGAATCGATGAAGGAACTGTTGCGAAATTTATGAAAATTGATGCAGGAAACGTATTCCCGTGACTTCTTAAATCATTAAAGATTATGCCTGTTCGGAAGAACGAAATTTTCGTTCGGTGTAGAAACGAGAAAACACTGTCACTATTTTGTCCCATATTTTCATTTGAAATTTCCCGCCACTTCTCGACACGTTTGATAAGACGCAGTTCAACATTCGATGGGTTTACATTTTATGTATCTGGTTAACATAACCCTGACACTGTGAAAGTTATTATAAATTGGCTGACTGTGTACAAACAATGTAGCAATATAGTTTAAACGAATCTGTATACGTATATAAGGACTCGAGGATTTGACCTGCAAAACCACAACGGTCATGCTTCTCAATATAGATAGCCGGCCTGCACGTGAACCAATCACGAGCCGAGTTTCAATGGGCGGGGATGTGGCGTGATCCGTGATGACGTCACTGTAGCCCGCAATCGATAACTACTCGACATTTAGCAAACCCTTCTAACCCGTTATTGTAGTACTATATACGATCAATGTTTCGGTTTCGACGCGCCACACATTTATCGCACGACGTCTTTTTAAAATAATTTTGTGATTTCGACAGAACACTAAGGTACTTTTTTAATCGTACTCGAATAAAGAAAATCAAATACATATTTGAAATTTTGATTTTTATGGTTTCATGAAGGACGATTCAATTTGTTATCACATAGTCAAGGAAATGATTTTACCGACCATAATCTTTGTTCTAAATACGAACAGTAAATTTTGAGACAATACATGAGAGAAATATCGTTGTATGATTTAGGGTAATTATATGTGACCACTGTTGTTTAACTCCTGGGTTACTTACAATTATTAACAGATTTACGGAATTTTATAATGACTACAGATAATGCAATCAACCGCAGAGCTGAAACGTAAACATTTCTGTTTTAAACTTTTTATCAAGAAATATGGACGAACTATCACTTCGGCTACACTAGAATAGCACTTTAGTATTAAACTAAGTACTATAAATACTCTAGGCACGAGTAGTTCTTATCGAATAAAAATGAGAAAACGTAAGATTCTTCTTGAATGTTCACAAATATACCAGATATGTAATGCTATCTATTCTAGTAAACATAATAATGACAAACAAGTGGAAAACAAGAGTTTGTTTACAATAAAGTAAATCTCGTATGAAAATAAAATTCGAAAAATAACTGAATGGGTTTACACTGTCATGTCAGATAACTATAGTGACCAAAGGTGGACAAGTACCTATAGCAGAAGAAAAAATGCGTGTACCTAATCAACATTTAAACTTTATTAAAACCAACAACATTAACAAGAACAACAAGAACACACCATTCCTTCTGAAACAGTCCATAGAAACTCGACTTTAAACAAATTCAATTGTTCCGCCGCATGTCGGTCGACAACGTCGTATATCGGTTAGTTTATACACTCGTCTAGAATGGTTCACATCATGAATGATCAAGTGCCGGGAGACCTACGACATTAGTAACATGATTCAAAATAATAATAGCCTCAGAACAATAACGCCTCTTCGTATCAAACCTTTCTAATTCGCAATATGCGTTAAGGCACTGCCGTTAATGGGCCGATCATAATGCTGCTACGGTCGCTAAAAGCAGTGCAAGGAAACAAGCCAGCAAAACCATAGAATATGTGGTTATCATAACAGTTATGAGGTTAGTGACATACGAAACACGCATTCCGGTCGAACGAGCAATCTCGTTGTCGTGCGGTCCACAAATATTTTTGCATTCTGTGCTCTCACCTTCGCATTCTGGGTCATGTTCATCAGTCCACGACTTAACATCAGTCGATATTACAGATTCCTCTTGATCGCATTCTAGTTGCCCGTCTTCATTTTCTAACGAACAAGTTTTTTCAGGGGTTAACAACGGCCTATTCTCTGTGATTGCAACTGGAGCGGTACAAGGAACATCGTTTGCATCCTTTTTCCATAATGCCTCTAATTCTTCTATTTCCTTCTTGTGCTCGCACAGACTCGCTGCTGCTAACTGTAAATCATGTACAGCTTTGGACAGATCCAATTCTGGATCGATATCAGAGTTATTTTTTGCCACCTCTGACTCAACCTCTTCGGGGTCCCATACTATGTTTACCGGTGTATTTTCTTTAGGAACTGCGTGTGATACGTCGGTAAACTTTGACGAGTAACACAAACCGTCGTTCACGTCGTCCGGACTGTAGGTGACGGAGCTACGAGTGCTAGTATTAGGCGCCGTACTATCCGTTTCTATTTCAGAACGTTGCGACGTCAGCGAATTCTTTTGGCTTACACGACTATCACGTAAGCGATCCGCCACGCTACTAAACGCCTCCGCAATTAGTTTAACATTTTCGTCTGCGACACGCAGATACAAGTCGAATGCATTATCGTCAGTCTTCTCGAGATCTTCATTCTCAGGATTAGCGACAGATTCTGTCAGTCTTTCGACGTCTCCATTCTCGGTGATTTCCTCGTAATTCTTCTCGCTGTGTTCCGAATATTGACTACCCAAGGTCTGAATATGTAATACCGAGGAGTCATCCGTTTTATTGGTATCATCTAGATTCTTTACTGCCGTTGCTTCCTCTGAATTAAAATCAGCTGTTTCTTTACTCGGTTCAATTTCCACTTTGTTCTCTCCCTCGATTAAATTAACTAAATCTTGGCACAAATTACTATAAGCGGTGAAATCAGATTCGGTGTCATTAGTGGACGACTCGTTCAATTTTGTCTGCAAGCAATCCTGCCAAAAGTCATTGTTCAATGCCTGGGATAGTATGCCGTTCGACGTCGCAGAGTTCTGCGCACCCGTGTCTTCCTCGCTCGCCTTGTCAAAACTCTGTATCTTCGTGGACGGTGAAACATAGACACGCAGTTTCTTACGACTTATATTCGAGATAGGATGATTACCGTTTATGTCAGTTTTCTTGTTTTTCAACGAGCTTTCGGTGCGCCATCGAGTATCGTAATCGGACAGTTCACCGTCGCTGACCACGCGCCTGAAACAATTAGATCTTGCCGGAAGTGATTTAATATCGATCACTCCGTTACTAGTTTCGTCCTTGATTTCTTGAAGACTGGGCTCCCGTCGAAGATGAATTCGATCGTGATTGATCAGACCGTATAGATTGGCGGACAAAGACCTAACCGCTCGTTTCTTCTTGATACCAAAAGTGGTTTCCTGATCTTTCGCAACGCCGCTCTTACTTTCAGCGGCACTTTTACCCGTGTTGGCATCCTTCCGGAGGGTTCTATAGGCCAAGTCGTCTGTAACAATGTCAGGCTCGCACTGCGGTATGTACGACGAGCGAGGATGATCTGGCCTGGTCGGTGTGGTGTGCAGATAGTCGCTTTCTGTGGCGGCAGTTACTGGCCCCAGAGGAATTCCAAATGGTGGTTGCGGATCAGCTACCTTCAATGTGTTGTTCGCGTAATGTATGCTACGGTAAACAACGTCATCGCGTTGCACATCCGGTACGTCTTTACGGACTGGATAATTCGAGGCGTACGGATAATTGTCGGCCGCGTCTTTGCGTGACAAGATTGGAGAGGCCATCAGGTAGCTGATATTAGAGAGTGCTGATTGCCCGATCACTTCCGACAACGATGCAGGTCTCTCCTTCGGGTGCATTCGTCTATATGCCATATCGTCTTTCGACCTATCCGGCGAATCCACCAAGTCTAACGAAACAGCGTCATCGGTTCTACCGCGTCGTAGACTGAATTCCTCCATGCTACGTCTTTCTGCCCGATCAAGAAGATCTTCGTCTCCGAGACACAAACTGTTGTATATTGCTTCCAGTTCAGACAGTGCTTCTTCCAGATTTTTCGAGCTTCTCCTCTTTTCCAGAACATCTTGCTCACTTACGGTTGATTGTTTCTCCTTCCTTTTCTCTATTCTTGGATTTTGTACAAGTGTATTGTTCGGCGAATGATAGGAACGTTCGTGTACAGTTTGTTCGGAAGGAGATTTTACTCCCGGAGAGTCTAAAGTTTTATTACGAGTAAATGCTGAATTATTGTATATATTTTGTGCAGAAGTCGGGGAAAGTTTGTTTTCGTCCTTTTTAGGATCGGGATCGTTAAATCGTAAGTTGAGCTGCTCGTTGCGATTGTTTCTTCGTTCACATTTCATTGCTTCTGTTTCAAGGAACATCATTTCATCGACATGTCTGCCCATTGACTTGTGTCTGTTGTTTGTACATTCCGACAAATTACACGATTCCGTTGGCATTACTGTTAAAGACAATGGACGCCGTGGGCAATGTCTAGTTGAACCACACCATCTAATTTCGTTATTCGAGTCATATGATCTTAAGCCTTTTAAATGGTCTCTTGATGTTGCATGAGACTCGTATACATTCGTGTGTTGAGATTCATTGTACCTTGGTATTCGATATTTACCGCTATGTGGAAACGAGTTACAACCATAGGCAAACACTTTACATCGTGGATCCCTTGGTGGAGGTTCTGGTGGACAGGAACTTCTGTATACAGACTGAGCATTCCTTACATAATCATAAGGTTTTGCATAGTCATTGTTAGTTGCAGGGGAAGTTGAAAAATAATTACATTCTGCATGATTCGTGTAATTCTTATCTTTGTGCAAAACATGTGGCTTTGCATATGTATTATTTTGATTTAAATCTGTAATGTACCGGTTCGGGGGATACTTTGTAATATCAGTAGACGACTTTGTTTGATAGCTGCATGCTGCTAATTGTACATTTTCTCCAGATCTTTGCACTGGAAAGGTGTAACTATTAGGGTGCATAATAGGACGTGGTTGTACTTGAGATTGAAATAAATTAGTTGGATCAATATCCAGTGACTGATTTGCATCCGCAAGGTCGAGGCTGCTACTTTTACTAACATTATTCGGATTTTCTGAAAATCTGTGACCCTCATCTTTTGACAAACGTTTTATATAACGTTCTGTACGCGCAGTACGACTTTTTCTATTACAAGAATTGCTTTTCTGTGTGTATTGTGTGGAGGATTCATTTTGAATTCTCGTCAAGGAATTACAAGATATACGAGAATCATCATCTGAACTACTATCTGCACAAATGCGATCTCTTTTTGCTTCTATTCTTGCCTTGAGTACACTTTTACGTAACTTTTTGCTCACTCTATCCAATGATCCTTCACTACTACGAGAATGCATAGAATTCCTTTGTAGATCTGTTGTGTCTACCGAAGTAGCAACAGTACTATTGCTTGAACTACCCTTACTTAAATGTTTATCCGTATTTCTTTTAACCGGATGAAGAGTAACACTATGTGACTTTCTATTAAACACTGAATGAGGCCTCGGTTGTCTTGTACAATATACCATTTCTTCATCATTAGAGGAACTGTCATAATCACGTATTGAAGATATTCGTTTTAAGATTCCACCTAGCGACCACTTTTTCTCCTTTTTCTTGTCGGATGAAGTTACTGCATCACAGACAGGCAGACGTCGTGTTGGTGGTAAAAGACCATCCATTCTCAGGATATCCTTTCCGGTAATACTTCTTTTTTCCATTGCGAAGAATTTCTCTACTTAAATAAAATGCCTGGAAGATATATCAAATTACCTTGTGTTCTAAAGTCCAATATAATATATCTATTGATTCAAGTTAATCTAATATATAACTACAGAAACATTTGACAGTTACAATTGTACTTACGAATATATATTTATATGTATATAAATGCAGAAAATATATAAATGTGTATAGTATATTTTGCAAAAAATACTTTGCAATAACAACTCTTGAATAGATTACATCTTATAGTAACGACAAGTACAATCTTTGATTCCGTTTACGGATGTGTTGATGCTATAGACACCTTGAAACAGGATTCCCATTATAAACAATTACACAGTATTACGTGCATGCATATAAATAGAATATTGTCTTCTAACCTCCATGCAGACGTTCAGCCCAAACGGTATTCAGATATGTATTTGGCGAAGGGCGAATTCTCTGTACGGTTGCCAAAATTTTCACATGACTCACAAGTGTCAGCCACACGACCATTCACATCGTGCTCGTTGCGAATGAAAAATTGCGACGCTATAACTGAGGTCAGTATGTTCTCTGTACCGAGTGCAGCGTCGATAACGCTGATAAGATCTTCCGCACCTCTTTCTAGCCTTTCGCAATTCGTCTGTCTCACTTGTTATCTTGACAGACGAGACGCAAGGGCGTATAGAAACTTCACTTTTCATGAATCACTGTACGAGCCGCCACGCGTTATTTTCGTCCATTCGGTCGGATGGAAATTAATATATATTTAGATGTTGCGGTTCGGCTACGTTCCGCGAACTCGAGGCATCTAAGTACGTTCTGCGACCGATATTTACTTTACGCCTATTTAGCGCTGCCATTACATCGACATCAGTGAACGCGTATCACGCGTCGAGCGCAAGAAATACTGTACGACTATACGAAACCGAGTCGGAATCTGCTCGAATCAGACGTGAGAAGAGAAGGGATTCATCGTTCCAACCCCACCCAATACCAGATTCCCCCTAACTGTCGCGCAGAATCACACACGGAAAATATTCCACACATCTTGCACACCCACACACCGCTGACGTATACATTTCAAGACGTGTCAGAGGGAATCTGTCAATGAATTAGGTTGTCTAGCAGACATTCTGTCGTTGGAACCTGCACGATGCATCGCAGAAATTGGTCCACGATCTCTACGATAGACTTCGGTAAGGTGACGCCATGTTTTGGTCAAACCGGAAGTACGCGCGCGGTTCTAACGGCGAAATGAAAAGAAAATTCAAACTATGTTACTTTTACTATATGTTCATCGACAGATTTGTAGCAACTCGAGTTGAAAAATTTAATAACAATAGTACACCACTTCCTAACGACATCGCAAATAATATTGTGTTTTATATAGTTAGAAAAACAAATTGTTAGGGAACCTATGTAGTTAATGGTCTCAGGTGGCTAATTCATTTCGCTTCCAGTTTACGTATCAAATTGACTTTTATATTACATTTAACGTGTATACAATCAATATGAACACAGGTGCTGTTACTAAAGGAATTATTAGACGACGATTACGTAGCATTTCTCAAGGCAACTTAAAAAGGCGCGAACGTCGTATTTAACGTGACAATTAGTACCATCATACCGCGCGACGTCCTTCTTACTTAAAAAGCCAGATCGTGTTCTTTTGATACCTACAATCTCGCCGTAGATTTTTATCCACGGCTCGCAAACGTTATCGCATTCTGTCTCGCACGAAGTGTTTGAAGGTCCAGCGAAAAATATCGTGTTTATTCTTTCGAAATTAGGTATTCATGCTGCATCATTCCAGTTCGAGAACCATATACGGATAACCAAAGACACAGCATGATGTATATGCACATACGTATCTCCATGGAGCACCAAGGAGAAAGCCGCTTTCAACATTAATTCAGGACGTACCTTGACTGTATATGGCAAAAACTCCATAAGCAAAATCGATGAATAGCAATCAATGCCGTAACATTGTGTTCTTCACACGCTTCGGGGTGTACCCGTTCCAACCTAAAACTTTAGACATGATAACACAATTATAAAATAATGAATTAATGAAAGATGAAAACAACTTATTTTCCAAAATCTTCACCAACATCAAACTGAACTAAAGGATCCCTGTCTCGTTTATTTCAGTGTGATAGTGTTCTTCATACTGTACTAAATTTTCAGGTGGATAGTCTTCACATTGTACATATGTATAGAAGTATGTATATTAAACTTGGTTAACTACTGAAGGTCACCTGATGGGCTACCTTTACTATATTCTTTGGTTACCCTACCACTCTAGGCAAATGAAAAGTGGGAGATGTCTCAGAACACAGAGGAAAGCGATCTCGAACGGCCAATAAAGTTTGAAACGATTTGTATAGGGCCAATACCGTACTATTGCACACACACACACATCACTGTCCTTGGACCGAGACTTTAATTGCAACAATGTATACTCGCAACTGTAATTTGGCAAAAATAGCTTACGATTCAGAGAAACGATGGAAATTCCGTAATGCAAACAGGGTCGAGTGATGGCAAGGACAACAACCGTATGAGTGTTAAGCTTTTTCGTTTATTGAAAATATCTCTGTAAAACGTGTGTATATTGTGGCCGGGCGAGGTAAGCCGACAAAACCGAATCATTCGACAACGAAACGAAATCGGGTAGCAAACGAAGGAAATACGGTGAAGACATTGAAAACAATAATAGAGTCGATCGTATTTAGTATCTACATAAGTAAAGGACGAATCAACGATGCATTCGCTTACTTTTTTCTCTCTTTTTTTTTAATCTTAGTATATTAATTATATTATGTATAACAAAGCGGTAACAACTTGTTAATTGTAACTATTACGGTAATAATCGTTTACTTTATATAATTACAATAATGTAATGTAAGGATGATCGTTAACTAATCGATAACAAACGAATCGTTTCCTCCTCCATCATTCCCTTCGTCTTGATCATCAATATAATTCTCGTCACTTCCTTACTTTTGTTCTCGTCTTTGTGGGTTTTGTTTCCTCCCCCTTTATTGAATCCGATATCGGTCTTCGGTTAAATCGATTTTTTTTTTGTATTGTTACAGTATTCTTTTTTCCTCTTTTCGTTATATCGCTCATCCCCTCTTTCGTATTAATTATTTAACAACAGTTTTTTTATCCCTTTTATTATTTGCTCTTTAATTTAATAATCGTAGTAAACATAGTAATTATTTATAATATTGTGCAAATAATCCATATTTTATTCTGTTTTTAATAGTAATGAATGTCATTCAACGGAGGAGCTCTTTCTACGTTCTCTCTCTTTTTCTCTCGCTTATTCTCGTTTACTCTCGCTCGCTCTCTCTCTCTCTCTCTCTCTCTCTCTCTCTCTCTCTCTCTCTCTTTCTCTCCCACTCTTTCTCTCTGTTACCTCTATCGCTCTGTCTCATTCGTACCACTCTTTATCATTCTCACACCCACACACACACACGCACGTTATCTCGGTGTCTCTCTCGGTTTTGCTTGCTCGCGCGCATTCACGGTGGGTGCTGTGTGGGGTTTTTTTGGGGGGGCGGTGGAGGGGACACGCGTCCACGCGTGCGCGTGAACGCGCGCGAGCGGGCACGGAGCACGCGTTTAAATGGACGAACCTTCGCGCGTAATGTGTATTTTTTAATACTTTTTCTTTTTGTTAAATCGACAGCTAGCTCGTTAAAATTGGATTTTTTTTTGTCTTAGCACATTTCGTCTATCTAGCTTGTTGACCCATGGCAGTTGCTTGTTCATTATACTGGCCGACAGGCTCTGCAGCTTGACACGTTTACTCGATTACTTGTTTTATTTTATCGTTACTTTTTTTTTTTTGTTGTTGTGTAGCCCAGCTCTAGGATCTTTGTTTCGTTATATCCCATTTTATTTTTTTTCTTTAAATAATGCTTCTGTTGTGTGTACTCATCGTTTAGTATTTATTATCCGACGACGTTACGTTTTTTTTTGTTTAGGTTAATGGAGTTTTCGAGAGTTTTCGAGACACTACAAAGCCCTTCTTGTTATTTTTATTTTTCTGTTTCGCTATCCGTTTAAGAAAAATTTTTCGTGCATTTACGATTAGTTAACTTAGTTTTCATTCTCTCTGTATACAATGCGTAACGGCAGTATCGTCCACGGAGAAAGTACGTTTAAACCTTTTTTTGCCTTACCTTGCTTAACGAAGGTAAGCCCCTATATGTGTGTATATATATATATATTTTTTTTCTTTAATTATCTTACAGCCGTCGTCGCGCAA
Source organism: Dufourea novaeangliae (assembly GCF_001272555.1). NCBI lineage: Eukaryota > Metazoa > Arthropoda > Insecta > Hymenoptera > Halictidae > Dufourea > Dufourea novaeangliae. The sequence continues at coordinate 3,772,205 of NW_015374150.1, read as the reverse complement.
AAGCTGGTATTGTTTAATGTACGTTCTTTTTTTTTTTGTTAAAACGAACGAAAGGTTAATGAAGCACACCATGCATTCTCTTCCACCCCCTAGCCACCCCTCCCCCTCAGTTTCTTCTCGTTACCGTAGCAATTTGGCCGATCAAACGAACGTTTTCCTTTACGATTCTCCTGTCACGAGCGTCACGACCAAGCGAATTTTACAGGCGACCCGATCGAGATACGTGTTCCCAACATTCTAACGTTTGTTTTTTTTTCTTTTTTCTTTTTACACGTCTCCGCCGACGATTCAACGGATCGAATGTTCGGGCTTACCAATAATCGGTAAACGCGATTGAAGACCGGGGAAGTTACGATTCAATCGAATATTCGATCACGACGAATTTCGTCAGTTTCGATCCACAACAAACCGTTCGGATGTAGAGCGACACCAGAACGATTTTCGTTTCAAGATTATTCAATGATCATTCTAATTTTAATGTTTCAAATTCAACGCGGAAGCTTTTGTTTTTTCTCTCCCAGTAGATCGTTGCGTTTAAAAATTTCTTTTAGCACGAGGAAAACACTGATAAAGGAAAGAAGTGATACGTTACAGACTACAGGAATCGAGATATCTACTCTTCTGCGTGTTAGATATCGCTGTACCAGCGTTATTATTATGCAGTGGCGCAGAATCTCCCGCCACTGGTTCGAAAATTCGTTGAAATTCGTTCTGGCACCGCCCTGTGTCTCAACGGTCGATATGAACTAACATTTAAGATAAGAAACGGCTGACAAGAAAAAAAAACAAGAAAAAATGAAAATAGTTGTAGAACAAGAGATCTTCATTTGACGCGTCTCTCGGGGGGAAGAACGATTCCTACTCGAGATCCGTAAGGTCTGTACGTCGCGAAAGAGGCCAGTGTGTTTCAGGACACTTTCTGCGGCGCGCAAACAATTACACCTCGGTTTCATCTCGTCACGCCCTATTTACGCTCGTCGTGTCTTTCTCACTCTCTCTCTCTCTCTCTCTCTCTCTTTCTCTCTTTCACTCGATCTATCTCTCTTTCTCTCTTTCTCCCTCAAGTGTGTTTCCCTCTTTTTTTACGTTTTCCTCTTTTATTGCTTCTAAGGAGTTCGCGGTTGCCCATTCGACAAAGTAGTATCGAAAATATATATGTGTATATTATATGCGTACAAACCATTTGATTATTATCGAATTATTTGCACATATTACAGCACGGTAAAGGGGATCGAAACTCAACAAATCGGGGGAGGGTGGGCGAGAAGGGGGTATCGGAGTAATTAGACAGTGAGCCGGACGGACCATCAGATACGTCGTACTTCGATAGAAGATGGATCGACGAGCTTTTCAGATATATCGTCGATCGATCTCGTGCCTCGATTCGCTTCGTTTCGTCGTCGTCGTCTTCGTCCGTCGTGCTCCGTGTATGTATACCCGGTTCCGTACAATGGCTGATTTACAATGGCTGCTTACTCGCAGACACGCGACAGTACGAAAACGTGAAATTTAGAGCGATCATAATTTCTTCGAATGATGCCCGGGATGTCTCGATATGATATTTCAATATTCTTTTGAAAAATATAAAAGATCTCGTTATCGGAACGGAAACGTCGAGTGGACAGGTCTCTTAAACGCCGATTGCAAGCCGGAAATTGTTTGGAGACAGTGCATATTAGCCGAGTGCGTTCATTCCTACACGTTCCGATAGGTCTCGGCACGTATGGACTCGTATTCGACGAGACACATTCTTGCCGGGCACGACGATCGTCTTGTGTCCGAGTTGCAACGTGCCTGAACGTATCCGCTAGGCGATAATATATATATATATATATATATATATATATATATAAATATCCGCGTACTCGCAACAATATATTTGCACGGGCGAAATCTTTTCGTAAACCGTCTCGTATCTGAACTGGGACCACTGTAAGTCAGCCTTAATAACGCTGCCCGGTATGTATTTATCGCGATCGTTCTGACCTCTGCGAGACAACGATAGAAACATACGTACATGCGTCTATAGAAAAAATTCGATGAGATTTCGTACGCGCGCGCGTGCACACACGGCGTCTGAATAGCAACGGGTAACTTCTCTTTTAGGCGTGATCTTTCTCCGTTTCCGTTCCGATTGCTGATGGATGGGATTGCCGCGATAGGTGGTGACGAGCCGATTCCGATTGAATCGATGATCGCGCGGACATCGGGGGAATCCCGTGGGTTCGATCGATTTTCCGAGAGATTCCAGAGCGTTAAGGGAATAAGCCGAAGTGTGTGTGTAAGTAATATTCTCTCGCCAAGAAACGAAGAACGAGACGACTCTCTTTAGAACGAACGAGTCGCGAGGACGCAGCCACGCGCGGCGCATGAGTAGTAACGTTGAAGCGTGCTCACGAAAGGATCATCGAATGGCCCGCGACGAGTAATCGTGAAATGCAATTTATAATTATATACGTAGAAAAGGTACGAGGACATTAATATCGGACAGGCGTATTATTATTTTTTTTTTTTTGGTTTCTTTCTAAAATACTTTGACAAAGCGGACTCGACACCGATAGTGTTGTGAATTATTTGTACGAGTAATTTACAATGATCCTCACCCTCTTGAGCCACCGTAGCTTAAAATAATGAACGTTTTTAGTTTTCTTATTTTTCCCGTTTCCTTTAGTTTGTTACCGTTTACTTCACGAGTCGTGTTTCCGTCGCCTACACGAGGTTTATACCCATCCCCGGATTGCTCGTAACAATTATTTTAATACCGTCCCCTTATTCCCTGGTTCGTCGTAACGTCCGTAACCGTCGTTCCTGCCAACGTTCATGTACAATCCATCGAGCGAGCTGCGAGCTTCTGTTCCACGTTACGTCCGTTTTCGACCAGCGAGAACGATCCCTTACGTTCGTTTTTTGTCCATGGCGCGCGTTATATCCTCGCGTCGAACAACCGCGACATCTACTTCCGGTCGCGCGCGAGCGGAACAACGTTACCGATCCTCGTTCCTTTTCCAATTTCCTTCCGTGTTTCTTTATTCTTTTTTTTTTTTGTTCGTTTCCTCCTTTCGGATCGTGGATGTAAACGTAGAAAAATAACGATCGCGCAGTCCGCGTTAATACACACGCATACTCATGCACTCACGTACACACACCATACACACGCACAAAACACACGCACGCATGCACATACACGCTTCTTCACTTTGTCCCCCTTTGGGTCTCGCTTTCGACGCGCTTGTCGCGCGCGCGCGACCTCGAGATAACGTTCATTCGCCGATTACCTACGTGTGCAATATATTGTTCGTTCGCGGTAACGATAAATCGTGTTACAACAAATCCACCTGAATTTTGCAGGAACGTTTACGTCGTTTCTAGATTATTCGCTGAAGAGGAAGGATCATTTCGTTTTGTAATCAGTATTGGTGTTTCATAAATAGCCGATTACTATGCAACTGATGAACCCGATATTTGTATTTCCACGGTTTATTTCCACATTCCTTATCGCGCGAGAGAAGCAAAGTAGCCATTGTTATCGCGACGGGTACTATCCCTTAGCGCGAACGAACAATACGTTGATCTGTATTTTTGTACGTATACAGAGACACGCGAGCCACTTTATTTTAACGGCAAAGTAAATCGCTCAGGTTTCCTATCACCGTATATAGTACAGTATAGCTGTAGTTTACGTTTCTACTGCATATATACACTGTTCGAAACGTAGCGTTCGATTTACTTCGCGTGACGTACAGTGGCGACCATGGACTCACGTACGCCTTGTGTAGTTTATTAAATTATTAAAAGTAAAAATCGAGAAAGATTTTGATATTGGAATTCCAGCGTTCTTGGTATTTTGTGCTTCAGGTATAATATAAACTTTCGGAACTCGATATGAAATTGACCCGGAAGTGTGTCTCTGACCGTTGAAGCCCGACTGTTTTGGAGTTATCGAGTAGTCTCCTTTTTATTCTGTATCCTTATCCTTCAATTGAATAAATTCAAAGGAATTCTGATACGTGAGAAAATGGTCTCCACTGTATACGTTCGTACATTGCGCGATGCGATTTAGGTAAGCTCACGGCAAAACCGCGTGCTGAGGTTATCTTTCGTTTTCTCGACCGTAACGCGATCCTGTCGCCCACTATGGCGGTCAGAAATCGTCGGGGCGCAGTCAGACACGCGGTTCTCCGCGACGTTGAAAGCACGTAAACCCGTTCGAAAAACCGATGCGGGAACTCGAACACGATTCCCTTCTAAAACGAAGCAGTGTCATTTTCCTTTCTTCTACTCACTCGAACGCATTACAGGTTTCTTTATTTTTCCTCAAATACGAAAGAAAATACGCGGCTGCTTCGTCGGTTGCGTCGTTGAATCGTTTTAAAACTGTTCCTTGGACAATCGTGCGGCAGTTCGAATCGCGAAGATCGTACGATCTCTCGACTAACATATTTTTCTTTTCTCTCTATTCCCGCCTTTCCTCGTTTCTCGTCGAACAACGACTGAGAAACGCGAAACGCTCGACAATTCAACAGAAAACTATACAGTAAATATTTGAAGCGATGAACATCAAAGTAGTAACGCTTTAAAATCTTAACAAACAAACCTCATCGAAAACTTAACGTTTCGTTTTGGCATCCGCGATTTCAGGCCTGAATAAAAGGACTGGCACAACTTTCTCGAACACTTTTGTGTAATTCATTTCATAATACGATTAAAAACGTTTTCATCGGGATAAGATTGTAATGCAATTTGACTACTTATCAGAGTTATCTTTAATCCGTGTCTGGCGGCCTCGTTGGCGGCTGGTTTACCGACTAAATAAGGTTATGACGTTTGTGACGGCCATTGGAAACGATGGGTGCTCCATCTTCGGTTACATTGGCGAACTCTGACGTCGTTATACAATAATTTGAATATTTTTTACGCGGCAATTTTTCCTATGTTTCTTTTGTAGCCTAAATCTTTGCGTTCAGGTACTTCAGAATTAATCTCACTTTAGAAGAAATAATTACCAATTATAAACGATGCATATAGCTTCCTATAAATTACGGACTACATTTTCATTACAAACACACCACTGCAAGAGATAGTTGTGCCGATCTCCTTGTTACCGACCGAGTTAATCGTTAAAATTTCCATCATATTCATTTAAACATTCTTGCGCATAAATTCATTTCACATTAGGCGACGACACACTACGCATTTACCGCGAGACGGGTTTACGGGCGCACGTTTGTCGATTACAATTATTCGAAATAACGTTACACTATTGTGTATATTCATTTATTCCAAAGCGCATTACTACGTCGTGTAAGACTGAGTGTCCTGTGTAAGTTTTGCAAATGTGTAAGTATCTAGCTGATGATGATTGCGAGATTCGTATTTGCTACCGCCCTCTCCATCCCCTTTTTTGGCAAGAATCGTATGAATAATTTTATAGTGACTACCATGCGATCGTTCTTATTCGTTAAATGAACATCCCCCGATAGGGGCGTAGGGCAATATAAAAGCAATTATTGCTCTAGAATAAATATCAAATAAATACGAAAATAGTTATTGCACTAAGAACTTCCAGGGAGAAACAGACAACAGGCTAGTTAACAAATTCCGCCTCCCGAACTCTAATATTTAACAAAAAAAAAACATGGCAATCGTCTATAAATCGGTTGGCTACGATAACCATGATAAATCATTTATAAGACCAATAGAACAAAGAAAAGTGATTGTAAAGGCACGAGGGTGAGTCCCATTTCTGAAAATTATACAGAGACAAAAAAAGATCTCTAGACGATTTCGAACACACTGGACCAAGACCTAAATTTTGAACTTTGTCTATTCGATTGAGCTACCATCGGCGCTCGTCTCCTCTCTTCTTCATCTTATTTTCCCTTTTTTTTTTTTACTTTTTTTTGTTAACGTTCAGATTCTCCGAACTGTTCCACGGACGATATGATTGTAAAAAATTCCAGGCTGTTTGCGAATACGTGTGGAATCATATCGAGTGATATCAAAGAGAGCGTCAGCGAGAACAGGAACAGAGAGGGGGGGAGCCAGATAAAACAAAGCCGCGCGATCAAAACCGTTCGCGCACCGTATTGCGGAAAAATTTTCAAGCCGAGCGAATGTAATTAGCTACACGTACGTTTCACCAAAAACTAGTCACCTTTCACTGTGTTTCACATTCTTCATCACCGTCATCATCATCATCATTTCTAATCGTAATCTTAATCGTCCTATGATCATCCTCACTATTATCGTCGGTTATGATCAGCGTGTTCTTCGTCAATGTCTTCGTTATCCCCGTTGTTCCAACGTTTTTCGTTCGCATTTCATCGTTTTTATTTCTCGTTTCCCTCCAGTCCAGTCCTCGACGCACGGCACCGTACACAGGCCGTGCGACGACTGGAGGCAAATCGAGCGGGACGAAAAAAAAAAAAAATATATATATATATATATATATGAACAAACAGTCACCCGCGAAGCGAACATAACGCGTGTCGCGTCGCAGATTTCTTTTCAGCGTGTTTAGCGGGACCGCTGGTAAAACCATTGTAAAAAATCCAATATTCGCGGATATAGATAGAATTTACGAGAACCGGCCTACATGTTTGTTTTGTCGTGTGGTGGTTTATCTTAAGGATGAAACGATCGGTGAATTTTTTCGGTGTGGAATGGCGGCGGGTTTTTTTTTGTTCATGCTTATTATTGATCTCACGCCGTTTCTCGAACGTGTGTGTGTATGTATATATATATATGTGTGTGTGTGTGTGTATGTGTTTTTAACTAGGTCTCTTCGTTTCATTGTCGTAAAGCACACGTCACCCCGGTGTACGCGGGAGCGTGTGTGAATTTCGTTTCAATATTATCTCTGTCCTCCTCCTCCTGCTCCTCGAAATGCGTGCACAGCTAAACGCAAGCCAGCCGCGGCGGCGGATCGTCAATTTGTTAAAACGATATACATAACACCCGGAACACACGTTTCAGGAGCGACGTACGAAGTCCATCGAGGACAGGAATCTGAGGCGATAGGGGGGACGGTGGTTACCGGACATCCGACGTGAACCTTCGAGCCTTTGATTTAAGGGGGGGGAAGTTGACCCGAAGGTTGCACACGAGTATGTCCTGTTTCAACACCTCTATACAACACACACACACATACCCCCATCCCCCCTAAAGACTAAATATCTCTCATGTATGTACGAGGCATTATCCCAGTTCTTGTCCTTCGATTCCTCTTCGTATGCTCGTCCCCGTGTAGTTTTTCCCCGGGAACTCTTCTCCCATAATCTGTTTTCTCGACCGCACACATGTGGTGCAGTCTTCTTATTTATTTCCGATATACAGCTCCCTCGAACTACTATTCTCTTGGACTGTTCTCTGTCTCGTCCTCGGCTCGTTTCAGCTAGCAGTGACTGCGCTCTCCCAACGTTATCAATGGCGTTTTCAGAGTCGATTCAAAGGCAACTCGTTGGAGGAATGTATTAGTGTTTATCTTTTTGTTTCTTTGTTTTATACAACTATAAGGCTGTCGATGGAGAGAGAGAGAGAGAGAGCGAGGTCCGTGGAGGCCGGCTGCTCTTCCCAAGAGCGGTGTGTGTCCGTACACGGTGGTGTCCACGATGTGATCGACGGCCCTGTCGGTTGCAGGTTCGTCGACACTTTCAGCGCGCGGTGGCCTCTTGTTTAAAGCACGTCGTCCACGTGATTGAAACAATGGACCGATCGCCGTCCAGCCGGTGTGTTTACAGGACACGGCGACGCTTGGCTATACGCGACGATGGCGGCTGTTGGTGACACGTCAACGTCGCCCGATCAGACGTCCGCGGTCCTCGAGGTGACGCTCGGCGAACGGCTGTGTATCACCACTCGATGTCCGTTCTTCGTCACGAAACCGTCGCTCTCGACCAGCACCGCTGTCTGCCTGACTCTGGGATCCGTGTCCGCGTCGTCGCTCTCCTCGCTTGGCCCGCCAAGCCGTTGCTGTTTGTGCTTGCGCCACGCGTTCTGTATTAAACGAGCGCAGTACTCCTCCCGTTGACGCCAGAGGGTCGACGAGACCGGCTCGTAGCCGGTCTCACCTGGACGTGTCTGTACCTCGATCTCCGCTGTCTCTTCGATCGGATTGCCTTTACGCGCGAAGAAGTCCTTTGTGAGGGCATCGAGGATGTCCACGCAGAACATAAGGTCACCCTTACATATGGGGATATCCATCGACACGATCTTGTACTTGTTCGGCTTGTGTATCTGTAATGGCGGTTCCAGCACGTCCAGGAACTCGGACAACTGATCGTATCTGATGTACTGTGTCCCGTCTGGGTCAAATTGCTGCCAGATCTCGTAGTACATGTCGTAATCGTCGTCCGTCAGACCCTCTTGGACGTCTTCGGTCGCCTGGGAATAATTCTCGAGGATCACGGCGATGTACATGTTTATCACGATCAGAAAGCTGATCACCAGGTACGAGAGGAGATACGCGATACCGATCGTCGAGGAACCACAGTTCCCCGGATAACCGATCTCGTTGTTCGGCTCTTGGCAGTCCTCCTCGTTTATTATACCATCGAGCACACCGTCCCAGCCGGCAGACGTAGACATCTTTGAAAAATAGGAAATATTGTACCAGGTGTTTGATAGTTTGAGAAACATATTGCGTTGCTGATCGGACCAAGTATTGTTTCATGATACTCCTAGGTCCTTTAGTGTCCCACCACTCAACTACAGATGATTCGTCTCAGAGATGAATAATCCAACAACTACTACTTTGTAACGCTTCCGAAATTTTCCACTAGGTGATGATAGTGAAAGAAAAATTAATGCCGACTGATTGATACCACTTATCCCTAATCCAGAGATCGTAGAATTTTGAAAAGAATTTGATTATTTTGCAATTTGAATCTCCGCAGCAACGCTATATGTTGAATTGAGGGTTCATTGATACTGATTGGCGGTTCTCTTACCTGGAATAGCAATATCATCGACTGTCCAAACGTTTTGAAATTGTACACATCGTCCAGCCCGCTTTTGTCTTTGACGTGCATGAAGAATGACATTCCGAAGATTGCGAAGATAAACATCACCAAAAAGAGCAATAGGCAAATATTGAAGAGGGCTGGTAACGACATCGCCAGGGCGAAGAGGAGAGTTCGAATACCCTTGGCACCTTTCACGAGTCGAAGCACACGACCGACTTTCGCCACCCTTACTACACGAAGCAACGTCGGCGAGACGAAGTATTTCTCGATAATGTCGCTGAGCACCAGACCTGAAGCGAACACGTACAAACATTAACATAACGTTCGTGGAACGATTGAAATATTATCGCTACATCTAGGATGGAGTTCAGAGAGGTAATAAAAATTTGTGCTGTCTTAAATCATCGTGGTGTTTTCTATGTGACTCAATGTTCCTTTCTAATTCCCATGCATTATTGTCGTAAGGCGATTCTTGCAGAAATTCTCTACTCTAATACTCTAGTGTCTGACTCATTCGTTGGGCATTACAATAAGAAAGAGATGATGCATTCCCAATTCCTCGATTCGTAAGCAAGTTCTATTCGTGTTTTCATTTTTTTTCTATTGCTATCTCGATCAATTCCTCTAGTAAGAAGGTTTGAAAGTTCTGATACATGATTTCAAATGTTTAATTAGCTAGATACAAAAAAAATAGTGAACATGCATCGTGGTACTAAAGACCCTCTATTAAAGATACTCTCTGATCTCTTTCGTTAAGAATCTCGCGAGGGGATCAACATGCATCGAAGTTTGATAAAAGCTCGATCACTTGTTAAATAACGTGGTGCTGTATAAAGAAAAAAAAAAAGAGATGTTTCACAATTTTGTGACAGGCATTCGGATGTAAGTACAGTACTAGTCAGCCTCCTCTGTCTAATAAGATGCTAATTTTCAAAAAAGAATATAGTGAAAAACGTTTCGGTAATACAGACCCGCTCTTACCCAATGTTTTGACTAATGATCGTCTTTACATCAATTGACATATGCGAATCGAGTCGGATGCAACATTACATTACAACAGAATCAAACCTAACTTTTCTATTAGAAAATTACTATAACATATGGACCAATAGAAAAATCATTGCAAATTGCTACGACGAAAAAGCTATACTCAAAGAACAGTGTCGACCATTTTGAATCCACTGAATCAATCAGTGGTTAATATAATATTGTATCGAACGATTCAGCAAAACAGATTCATATATAGAGATTATTAGGAACATATGGATCGTGGTGGGGCGGAGAAGGAAGGATCACAATACAACATCAATGTAAGGCTACGTAACGTAATGACGCTGATCAGTCGTTTCGGCACACGTGAAATATTGACCCTGTCCGCCTTTATTTTTCTTTCGTAAGAGTAAGAATAAAACTGGCGTTGCGTGCATGGTGATAGAGATCGGGAAGGAAAACCTAAACTACATGCTCATTGCCGGTCTCTTAAGCCCTCTAATTGCAGTACAAGATGAGGCGAATGTGGATTGAAAATCGTGTGAGTTGAAAAAGCTAACAGGATTCATTTCGATCGTCAACGTTATGCAATTTCACTTGGGCCATACGACTGAACTAGTCATTACATTACATTACCTAATATTGACAATATAACAACAACAAAATCAAAGAGGTTCCACGGCTCCTTGAAATAGTGGTAACGCAGCGCGAAGATCTTCATGAGACACTCGCTGGTGAATATCACAATGAATATCATGTTCAGATAGTCCAGAACATCGCTGAATGTCTGGGTCTGTTGATAATGGTCCAACGTCATCGTTAACATGTTCAGCCCGATAAACAACATGATTATCATATCGAACTTTTTGTCCGTCACTATTTCAAACACTATCGCCTGCGGCCTCCACTGGAAAAGATGAAAAGTGTTTCCGATTATACGACAGGAAAATATTAATTTTTACTTCTTATCGTTCTATTTTCTCATATTATCCGCACTTACTCTCGGCCGTGGAATGGCTTTGAGCGGTTTTTTGCTGCCCATCTTCTTCATGGCGTTGTAATATTTCTTCTGGTCTTCCGTCATGAACATCTCGAGCGAACCGCCAGCTTTCTTCTTCTGCTCGTTAAAGTTGTCGATGATAACTCCAATGAATAGATTAAGGGTAAAAAACGATCCGAATATAATGAAGAATACAAAATAGAAATACATGTAGATGTTCGTTTCGCGGATTGGTTGTTTGTTGAGCTGCGAACGAAATAGGAATTTTAATCGCGTGAATATCACGCAAGTAGGATGGAATACAGTGAATAATAAAATGAAAAAAAGAAACACGTGTTTCGTGTGTAGGAGAACTCACCTCTCGGGAATCGATAGCGTCGTTTTTCCCTACGTGGTCGAAGTTCATTGGGGAATTCTCCCAGGTATAATTCTCGGCTATACAAGCGTTTCGATCGGGAATTATTTCGTAGCTCAATGTTGTTTTGTTCGCGTCTACACACTGCAACGAAAATTTAAAATTTACTTTGTGAAACAGACAATTTAAGAATCATAAACATTCATTATTAATAATACTTTTTAAGTATTACAGTGCACGTAGATATTAGAACATTTTCTACTATAACAACCTTGTATCCACCTTGTATCTCATTTAGATTTGTAAGGATTAGTTTATTATTATTATTTTGGGTTCACACCTTGAAATATTTTCCGGCGAAAAGTTGTACACCCATGATGGCGAAGATCAGCCAGAAGATAAGACACACCAGTAACACGTTGAAAATGGATGGAATGGCTTGAACCAAAGCGTTGACGACTACCTGCGAGACGGGACATATGGTTAAAATATGCAAAGATTTTCAAAGGATGGAAATTTTGTTTTTCTATGCGTTAGGTTATGCGTTTATATGCGGCTATATGCGTCTCTATGTGACTACGCTATGTGTACGAATTATTGTATGTGCAATGTAAATTTCATCTCTCTTTTTGTCCCGAGAAAAGAAAATAAACAAGAACATCGTACGACGAAACTGGAAACGATGAATTGCATATATGTAATAGAAAGAATATCTTCGATTATTCAGAAGTTATCGATTAGAATCGGAACTTCTGAATATATGCAACAATCCCCAGTTCCTCGTTTCGATGTCGATCACACAAGATCAAAATCCGGAAATAGATGAATAAGAATATCCTTCGGGATTTCTTCAACTTTTTTCCAGAATGTAAAAAAGAACGTTTTCACGTAATCTGTTTTACACGAAGTAAACCGAGGTAAATTTTGTATACTTACTCCACACCGACGTGTCTGATAAGCGTACCTCGAGCAGGTACACCAGTACACCCGAAATGATAAATCTTTGGTGAACTCAAAAAGAAAAAGAAAAACCTGATCTTCTCGTTCACGAGTTTGTCAGACAAACGTAACGAAAACATTCGAAATCAAGAAACAACGAAATAATAGATACAAGGTTTTCTCGATCGTAGTTCGATGTGACCGTGTGACAGACTACAGCTTCGCGATAGACGATCAGGCATGCATGGATCCGCACAGAAAAATCAGAAGAATATACACAGCACATCAAGCGTAACTATACACCGAAATGGGATGCAAGGTGGCAGCCATGGCAGCTCCAAATTGGGGTATAATAATAACAGTCCCATGCATAAAATGAAAATTTAAACGGAGAACAAAACTAGGGAAAAAAAATAATGGTACATCGATCATTGCTGAAGATCAAGTAGCTTCGAATTATCGTTAATATAAGACAGGATGAGATAGTGTTCAGGATGTGGGCATGACAGTAACGCTACGCCCAGTATCTCAGCGACCTTGTAATTACAGTAATGTTGAATCAAATTTATGTCTGTAATGAGACGTGAACTGTTAATTGACCCATCGCGGGGATGTAACGAGATGGCAAGTTATGTATGTAAGGTATAATACGTGTGTTTGAGGCGAGCGTTTATATGTACCTAGCTGTATCTAGAGTAAAAGGCACGTTGTCCAAAGATCGAGGTAGTATCTAAAGTACTACTCATCCATAAGTTTGGGGTCACGTGTTCTTTTGTGATCTTAAACCATGCAATTGTCTTGTAAATAATATTTCATGATGATTGAGTCATTAACCTATTAAACAATATTAATTTTGCGAATAAAAAAGCATAGTATACCAAAGAACGATTTACATAGCGATCTATAGTTATTAAGACATTCAAATAAACGATAATTCTATTTGAATAATATTGGAGATCATATTATTATTAAAAAATTCAACTTTTTCTTTTTCTATCGATAACAATGAATGAGTTATGCTAAATTTGGAGGAATAATAAGTATAGTAATTCTGTAATAATAAATATTGCGGTTTGTAGATTTTTTAATTTTTCACTTCTCGTTAAGTAGACTAAGTTATACGACGAAAAATTTCAATTTTGATTCGAGTTTTCGACGGTGACCCCGAACTTACGGACGACAGTGTACGTCTATCCTCTAAAGTGCATGTTTCGCAAATGATTCTTCGCGAGGAACAAGTCTACGTGCCGTTCAAACATTCGCAATTTATTAAGCTCAAGTGCATTCGCGATTTTCCTACGCATGTTCACGTGCAAAAGGAGATTCTGTCGAGCCTCCGACACCGCGAGGCCGAGGAGTTATCGTTTCTCAAACGTCTGATTATTATTGCTTCGTTCAATTTGAAAAAGAAATGATTAGAAAACGATGCCTTCGAATGGATTACAAACGAACGTGACTTTCATAATTCTGTTCGGAATAAATCGAAAATACTGGTCAGATTTTGCTTTTCACTGGTATCCTATCGGCCTCATTGTCGAGTCTCGCGACGAAAAACGAAAAACGGTGCCGCCGTTCTAGTTCCTTTTCGTAGACTTTTTTTGTTTCTTAGACAATTATCATCAATTCAATTATATTTGTTTTTCGACTGCTTCGAATCGTAATTGTTCAAATTTTCGAAAAGAGAAACGTTTACATATTTATCGACGGCACCGAGAAAGTCTAAATCGAAGAATATGTATGTGAACGAACCGAAGGTTGCCGACAAAGTTGGACGTCTATGTATAAATTTCCATTATTTCTATACAAAGTTTGAATTAGTATATCGAAATTTCTGATCGCACGAAATTTTTACGCACACACGCACACACTGTTATTATTCTCTGTTTAGCAAAATCACGAAATTTTTCATTTCACTCTGGCCGGTCCAAGCGTGAAGAACGGCTTCCGAGCGAAACGCTTCACCGTGTATTCGAATTCTCAATTAAGCGAAACGTGAATAGCCGAGATAGACACGACAATACGAATAATTTGAAAGAATGAAACTTCGTCTAATGCCCAACTCCGGCTGTCGATTCGTCCAGACGTTACTCTAAAAGAAACAACTGATCCGAACGGGACACATGAAGTAATCGGCAAGGTCCGCTGAGACTGTGGGCTACATACCCGCATTCCCTGCATTCTAGACATCGCCCTGAGTGGCCTTAGGGCCCTTAGGGTCCTCATTGTTTTGAAGGCTTGGATCCCGCCAGCGCCACAGAGCGACGCTACGAAGTTAATGAGTGACACCTGCGAGCGAGAAACGAGAGCGAATCACAGCAACAGGTAGACAGGCTACATATATAAAAAAAAAGAAAAAAAAAAGAAAAAAAAAAGAACAGAACGATTTCCATCGTTTTCAAACTCTGGAGTAGCAAATAGAACCAGGGTGGTGGGTTGGGTGGTAGAATAGGTGACAGAAAGAGAGAAAAGAAAACTGGACGACAAAAGGAGGGTAAAGAGAAAGAGAAAGAGAGAAATAGAGAGAGAGAGGTTGACCGTCGATATGTCACTTCGTTTGATGTGTCGATGGATTCGAGGATTCTCATATCGAAGCGTTATTTTGTCACACACAGGTGGCCGTCCTATCTGTGGAGAGCTCAGATTCCCATTTACATAGTGTATATACACGTTCGTAGATTGGGGGGGGGGGGGGGGGGGGGGGGGGGGGGGGGGGGGTTGAAGACACAGATAGAAACCAGGGTAATGGCACACGTAGCAGTTAACAGTGAACAGAGATTTACGTAACTGGAACGTCTGTCTGCGTATGATTACGATTATCTGAAGGATTTTTCAACATGCATTATTGTTAAGTTGTAACAATGAATAAATTAATCATCCATGTTAATATATTTGGATAGAATGAATATCAACAAGTTGCCCATCTTTTACAGGTTCCGATCACGTGACCAACGGCCGCCATGGTTGGCCATTTCGAAATCTCAAGCCTGTGTTTACGACAGTAATTATTGTAATGTATTATTATTAAATATTAAGTAGAAGATTATCGTAATTATACGCGTACACGCGTGTACAGTCGACAAGGCAAAGAGCAATGTACGGCTTAACAAGAATCATTATCAATTACGAGCATGATAGTCGGCTTCGTCCTGAAACAGATGAAAATGTTCGTCATACTTGCGATCGCGACACACAATTTCCCAGTCGGATGTTTACCTCTCGTTGATATTTATGTAAACCATAAGACGACGGACGAATCAACAATGAAATAAAAATGAATGATTTTGTACAGTGAATTGAACGAAACAGAAGTTTTTAATAATTTTAGTTTAGTAAGTTCCGTTACGATTGCAACGGTGAATTAAAGAGAAGGAATTCTCAAGAAATACCATTGTGCGTCGCGATACGAACAACCGAGATCCTGGTAAAAATATTTTACAATATACATACGCGTAGACGGTACGTATAAGTACACACAAGGAAGATCAGTAACATTACACAAAAAGCATATTATGTATAATATATACAGTATGTATATATAGATACACTGTACGGTTGCACAACGATCACTGTGCCAAAAAAAGACTGTTAGGAAAGGCGTACATAGACAATAGCTAGTACGACAAAAATTCCAAGATATCAGTGCAGACACCAAAGTAGAGACGCCAGTGTACCTCCGCACACTGGAAAGCATAGAACAGGCTACAAATCACTGTAGCAATCTTTCATCATTTTCCCTCGGTTTCTTTTTTATGTTCCTTTTTTCGTACACATTGCACTTAGTTCCCTTTTAGAGATCGACTGTTAATAGAGCTTGACCGGCAAATCTGACGGATGAATTATAGCTTAACAAGATTGATAATTAATGTGTTACACATGGAATTTCGTTATTTATTTTCTTCTCGTGCAAGTCGGATAAGTGCCTTCCCCATTCCAACATCTATGGAAATTTATGATGTTACAATTGTAATTAATTAATCCTTCAGTACAGACTTAAGGAACTTAATTCAGGATTTTTATTTCACCAACACAACCGAAATGTAGAATTTTATAAGCTCTAGCATTCAAGTACCTTCAATTGTCGGTATAAATAATTTTGTAATTTTAAGTTTTGCAGAGTATTCGATAAACATACGAATTTCCATGAACATCACAACATTATAGACTTCAGGTTGTAAAAATACGAAGTTTCATGTTCACCACGATAATAACGCAACGAAATCTCGTGGTCAAGAACAAAGATTCATCGGTAATGGCTCGGTCCATCAGATTTGCACAATATGTTGTTTCACCGGATCAGGCTGACGTTTCTTTCTTTTTTTTTTTTTTTTTGGTTTTTGGTTCACGTCGACCGATGACTTACTCTCATGCCCTCCCATCGTGATACTGCTCGTAATGGCCTCAAGGCCCTCAGTGTTCTCATGGAACGGAACGCCGGGATGTCGGCAGCGCCGGCCCAGATTGCGCCCAAGTTGATCAGTGACAGCTATTATCATCAAATATCGATCAGATGTAAGATGATTTTCGTGATTGTTAGTGTTAACGCGCAGACTATTAGAGATATCCACTGGACGTTTCCACGTTGCGCTCCCGCTTTGCAAGCAGACTTTTCAGGGGGTATTAGAAGGAGGGGGTGGGGGCAACAAGATGGCGGACGCCTTGCGTTAAAGAGCTCAGATAGGATAAGTCGGTTATATCGAGTAAAGTTTCGCAACAAGTTTACAAAAAATTCCTTTCAGTAAACCTAGAATATTATTCACGCGGCTACGATTTCGTTTTGAAGAAAAACATTTCTTTCGAATTTATCCGACTTTTTTTACGTAACAAAGTGTCAACAGGATATTGTAAGCTTGTTCCGAGGAGGGAAGACGAAGTTCGGCTGTATAAACCAAATTATTTAGTGACATTCAAAATATTCATTAATATTCTACTTATTCTTCGTGTGTGTAATCGCTTTCCTAATTATTGTATGAATATATAACGTTCGTTTGTTATTAATATTATGTATTAAGTCTTAGGGATTGTCAATCATTCTTGAAAGGGATTACCCACATTTTGTTGGTACAACTAGAACGTGTAACGTAATCGTTTTCAAGTGAATAGAACTTACCATGACAATGATGAAATCAAGCCAGCACCAAGCGTTCGTGAAATATTTTTTGAAGCCCAGAGCCAACCATTTGATTAACATCTCGAGGAAGAAAATCACAGTGAATATTCGGTCCATGTAATACAAGATATCTTGCAGAATGGGTCGTGATTGAAGATGCACATCTTCCAAGGCCTGAGACACCATATTCAAGCGTTATCGGATCGAAGGTTTTGCAAATTAAATATTTATTTCACATTTTGAGCCTGGTAGGTAATACCCTCTTGCCACGCGTTGATACTGATTTTTTCTATTAAGAATTTGAAGAACTGCCATAACACTTTATTAAATCTCCATTACTAAGACATAATGCCACTAATCTGAACTTTTTGCTACACAATTTTCAGCATATATTCTTGTAAATATACCAGTCCCGGTTCGTTTACTTTTTCGATTATGAAAAAGGTGATTTTCTAGACCGTTGGCGTCGAGTTCGTGCCAGGCTCATAGCGTGAGAATAAAGTAAAAGAGTATATATGTATTATCTGTCTACTCACGAGAGCCATACTACTCAAAAGAATCATCAAAATGACGGCAGTCTCAAAATACTTGTTCTCAATTAGTTGGAAGGTCTTCAGTCTCAAGTTCGCCCAACCCTGCCAGAACGGAGCGTCATCGTCGCCGGCCAAGAATGGAAACTTTTTGTAACAATTCTCTGGACAACAATCAGCTGGATAATCAGATTCGATCGGGTCTTCGTCTGCTTGAATGATCACGTCGTCTAAACCGCCGTCCTCGTCTCCCTCTTTTCCAAGATCTTGAAATTAATATACATATACTCGATTAATTAACAAGTTGAAAGTTTACACTTGGAGTACATAGAATCCTAACGTAACAAACAATTAGGTATTGTCACTACTATTTCACAGGAAAATAAATACCATCTTCTTGTTCCAGGTCTTCCTTGCTAGCATCCTTCTTCTCTTCTCCGTCCAACGAATCCATACTACTCTTGTGACTCTCATCCTTAAACGCCATGTTCTTGTGGCTGCCGTACGACTTGATACTATTTGATAAATAAAGACTACAGATAAATATCAGGACACAACATTTGATCAAGATCTTATGTCCTAACGTTTATACAGGGTGTCCCATCTAACGTGAGCACCTTTAGTATCTCACTTGCTTTTGATTTACACAAAATTTATTTTAATAAATGCTCAATGTGATGTCCACTAACTTCGATACATTTTTGTACTAATTTCTCTATCGTAGTTATTTTATTATTTAAATCAACTCTCAAGGTCACATGAAAGTCACACTATTCTAGATCATTGTACTGGTCGTGATCTCAACTATTACGCCATACCGATAAAAATATGAAGTCCCATTCAAAAAACCTTGGATGACCTGACAATTTCGGAAAATATGACCTTGAGAACAATTTTTGCTTATCATAGTATTTGCTTCTTTTAACCAAATAAAACTTTCCCCCCACATTCTTATGCATCTTCAAAATTGTGTCTACTTTTTTGAAATCTACAATTTTCTACCTACAAATTATTGGTGGTGTTCATGTTAGGTAGGACACCTTGTATAAAGGATAATGCATCAAGATCGTATCCATGTGTCTTCCTATACAGTCTGGAAAAAATTAAAAATTCTATTAGTGCAAACTAACCTGATGGTGTCATCCTCGTTCTGATTAATGTAATCATGGTCCAGCCTGTAGTCACGATGGTTTATCGAGTTGCCGATGATTTTGCTGTTGTTCATGCACAGTTTGCCACTCTTCAACTTGTTCCTTACATCTCCTTCGAAAAATGAATTTAATCATCAATTGTATTGCTCGTAATTAATTATAGTTTTGAAAGTTCGATGGGATTGAATTCGGACATCACTCGAAAACTATGGACGATGATCGAAGATTTTGGATTCGCAATTCTTCGACACGCTTACCGTGAATTGTGAATTCCATTCCATCCCCAATCGCAACTTCCAGTTGGTTCAGCTCCTTGGCACTCTTTTTATCCCTGTACGCATCGAGCTCGCCATCTGCAAGATCTAGGTCCCCGTCGCGATCAATTCCATCTGCACAGTCACACAGAATCTCTAACCTGCCCTTATCGGAGGAAACATTCTCAAAAATATATATATATATATATCCGTGTGTACACGGTAAGATAACCGGTTCCCTTGCTTGTCTGTTAAGTTTTTCCGTTCTCCGATCGAGAATTCAAATCGAAAGAAAAAAAATAAAGTATTCGAAGCAAAAGAAAATTTTCCCAAGTTTTCAATTCGAATTTTATCGTATGTATATATCTCTCATGCAACTTTCTTTTTTGTTTATTTACCGCCAATTTTCCTGATCGCGCGATATACACTTGGTTTGTGTCGTGTTAATCGAAGAAATTAAAAAAATGTGACTTAGCCGAGCGTGGTCCATAATGGATTGCGTTTTATTCCAATTGTTGATGTGTATAACATTGTTTCGACTCCTGTTCGATAAATTAACGGATATTTAAAGGTAGAAGAAATGTAGTTTGCAGGTTTTGAGTCGTCAATAAATCCTCTTATACGAGTCCAGATTAGGCGGAATAATAATGAAGATTATAAATAATATTGTTCAAGAAGTGCCTAAGTACTCAATTTGATTTTATTATGAAACTATAAAGTGATTTTATCGATATTTGCAAATAATTTTTCAATTTTAACTCGATCAACAGGTTCTGTGCCACGTGCTTTATCAATTATAGCGTGCGCCGGATGCTACATACTGATTGTTCAGATAAACGTATTATTCAGCGTAAGGGTGCAAAGAAATACAACAAAAAAGAAATTAAAACGAAACAGTGAAGTGTTACGAAAAATTAAAGATTTAATAAAATACTAAATTTCTTGAAATTTTATGTGGCACGGAACTTGTTGAGAAGTTCAGGGTACCAAGTGGTACAACTTCATCGACAGTCAATTTGTTGTTCTCAATCAATTGCGATCCTTAATCACTTTATTACCCAGAAGTCGTATCACTTGGCTATCTGATATTCCCACGAAAACGACCGAACGCAAATCCACATGTACGACGCGACAATCTACCACAAAAAACAATCTCATTGGACAATTATATTCACGACGGTACGATCATTTCCTTCAAACGTCAAAAATAATAGATAAAGCAACATATAACTGCCAGGCTAATCAGCGAAGCAAAAATTAATTCCCGTTCGTATCCTCTTATCATCGATCTTCGTAGATCTTTATACATCCGGTGAACGAAGAGATAAGTAGCAAACCGATCAAAAATGTTTGCGTCAAAAATCGAACATGCCAGTCAACGTATTTGGACCACCAGAAGAAAACAAAAAATTGAAAAAAAATGTACACAATCAACGAAGAAAAACTATCGTAATCAAAGTCATTCGTCTCGAAGAATTTTTTTAAGCGCTGTATCGCATCGTCTTTGCTCATCGTTTCGAGATCGATCAGTGCTATCCCTTCCCACACGACCGTCGACTGGCATCAAAAAGTGAAAATCAAAAACGAAAACAAAAAAAAAAAACAACATTTCGGAAAAGAAGTTAGTGAAAAGCAGAACTGAAAACAGTGCCACGAACTACACAGCGCACACAGCAAGCGATCTGATTGGATATAAACCTTCTTTCCAACTGTTGGACGGTCCCTCACCTGGCGCCTGATCGGATATCTGATTGGTGAATTTGGCTCGCATCATTTTAGCAAGATATAGGACGTTTCGCTTGACCCACTTAACGAAACGTGCTATTCGATCGATCGCCTCCGCGATCTTGTTCGTATCGTTGTCAGCGGTCGGCGCCGAAAGATTCGACGAGCCGAAGTTGCTCAGCAACAAGGCCAAGAAGAGATTCAGCACCTATTTCGTCACAGACACAACGCAAACATTTCCTCGTGATTCTCCCGTATGAATTCTGCCGACTCGGCTGGTTCGTTCAATTTTATACTGTTTTTTTTCTGGTGAACGTAATTGGTACCAGGGTGATGGAAGGTCATTTCAAGGTCATTATGTCCTTTTTGCTATTGACTATGATGTATAACAGGGTGTATATAGTGTATCGATTATTGTATTATACTGCTTTAGCAGTTACATTATGTTACACACATTTACCATAGGCAAATTTACACACAAGTGTGCATGAATTTCTACAGTGAATTTTTGATAAACGCTCGAAACTCGGGACTCAATGCAAGTATTTAAATAGATTAACACGATTTCTGCTCCTCGGAAATTTCAAGACAAAGATTACCTGATTTTTCCGAGCATTTATCAAGAATTTACTGTACCTTCTATGAGACCTCCAATATGGCGCCTAGAAATTTCTGGAACCACCAGCCCTGCATACAGCGAGTAACGAAAATATTCGACCAGGTTCCCATCATTACCATGAATATTATAAAAGTCCTCTACATCTAATTCTACAATTTTTATCAATAAATCGTTTTAACAGTTCTATGGTCCGAATATTTTCAATACTCACAGTACCTGTTTTCGTTGACAAACGACTCGTTCTTCCTGTTTTCACCTGAACGGTTATTGTTAATAGTATCATGTTTGGTCACACGTTGCGATCAATCCTACCAGCACCAATTAAAACGGGAACGATTCGCAATGGAACCGTGATCTATTTTACATTCGTTCCCTGTTTGCGTATACTTACAACCAGATTACCGATGACTACCGTGGCGAGGAAGAACGGTATGCAAGAGACATCGCCGACCAGCATACAGTCCCACATCGACTCGATCCATTCCCCGCACAACACGCGAAACACGATCATGAACGAGTGCATGAAATCGGTGAAATTCCATCTCGGTAGATCCCCGTCCGGGAAACGATCGACGTTGTCTGTGTAGTTCTTCCCAAATAGTTGCATACCCATCACGGCGAATATGAAAATGATGATGCACAAGACGAACGTCAGGTTACCCAACGCACCCACCGTTCTACCCATGATGGAGATCAGCAAATTCAACGTGGGCCATGATTTCGCCAGTTTGAACACTCTTAGCTGTGGAAGAATTCTTCAGTTAGAGTAATAGTTAATATAACGATATATATAGTCAGACGAGCTTGAAAAGATTTTAATAGTAGAGGCTGTCTGTTGTTTCTTCAATCAAAGGAGTCTCTAGACTCAAGTTTAAACTATAAAATCTGATACATTTAAAATCGTATCATGGAATAGAATATTTTTCAGCAGAAAAAGAATAATTTCGAAAATATTGTTATGGCACATTATGTATTTAGACAAGTAGGGCGTATTTGAAGCGATCGACAGTCAGATGGCTCACTCAGTTATCTTCTCAAGATGTTCGACCAGTTAATTTTTAATTAAGAAAGTGGTGACTTACTAATCTGAACGATCGTAACACGGAAAGACCTTGCACACCTTCTAAGCCTAACTCCAGCAGCGAGAGCGCGACGATGATAAAATCGAAAATATTCCATCCTTCTTGAAAGTAGTACTTCGGGCTCATCGCGATTAGCTTCAGCGTCGCTTCGATACCGAACGTCGCCGTGAAAAACTAAAAGTTTATCAATGACATTTTACTTACATTTGGTAGAAATTTTGCTTACAAACCTACTTGTACTCTTCGTAAGTAACCGTACTGAATTATTTATTAAAAAAGCCTACTACGCATGGTTTAGCCCAGAGGATCCAAAACTGAAATTGAAACAGTAATTTTTTTTTATTGCACATTGCGTCTGTAATAATAGGAATCTGCATAAATAACTCATGAACACAAAAACATCTCTTCCACCATCTTGGAAAAGAAGTATTGGAGACCTTTCCAGAGTTTGTGTAATTCTTTCTTGATTTGTATTATCTCTGATGGCAACTATTTTGACTGATTTATATGAGAAATTATCAATATTTTATGAAAAATTACTACTTGAAAACCTCTGGGACAAACCGTGCATTCCAAGAGTTAAACTTCGTACGTGTCGAACGCTTGAAACGTGATTCGCTTACGTAGTTTCCGGTCTTGAGCACGCGTTCCATGTCCTTGTCCATGTCGTGATGATCCAGCGCCATGAAGAGTGTATTGACGACGATACAAAGGGTGATGAAAAGCTCTACGAATGGATCGAACACCAAAAGAGACACGTATTTTTGAAACTCAAGCCACAACCAGCAGCAGTCCCACACGCAAAAGATATCGATGCAACGTAGCACCGCGGCCAACAGTTTGTCCTTGAACGTGGGCCCTTCTTCATCGTCGTCTGTCGGAAAGTAATAGGTCGAAACTGTAACGCGTGTTAGTAATTTTGTCTGGCACCACTCTTTTTGGGGAAAGAGGTTTTGGTTTCTTTTTTTATGCTTTGCATTGCTTTGTTCTCTCTCTCGTTCGTCAAGCTTGTTCTTTCTTTCAGACCACAGATTATGCACGAACAGGCAGGTGCATGTAGCAGAAAACGAAAAAAAATATTTTAAAAAATCGTAAACAGAAGTATACTTGCATCGAAGCAACCCAAAACACGATCCATTGGCGACTGCGTACAGAGACTCACAGAATCGTTTTGAACTTCTTTTTAAAATTAAAAAAAAAATAACTGTAATCGTTCGATTTTATTTCAATTATTTAAGTACCTATTTTGATTTTCATTTTTTTATGTTAATCGTTAAAGGTAGTTTTTTTTTAGTAATATTCTTGGTATTTTTGAATTCTGTGAATCAATGTATTTTGTACGAGATGCAAGCAGCAAGAAACGTACACGCGACAGCCGAGTAAAGCTCTAACAGGGGAACTGACGAAACGAAATTAGCAAACACATGATGCGTATGCTGTACAAAATTCCTTGTGATCGAATGTAGATTACGCTTGTTTCGAACAACGTGCTCTGTAATGAAACGAAAGAAACTTTTAGCAAAGTAAATCGAACGAAATCATTTGAATTTCTTTTAACCATCAAAACATTACTCACGACATTCCTTTCCGAGAGCAATTACACTACCAGCTAAAAACTCAAAAGAACAAAGCGTTACATTCCAACTTTTGTGTATAAACAAACGTCAAGGTTGTCTCGAAAATTACTGTCTCCAGCAATTGTTGAATTCCAAACAAAAGAATGGTAAAATACAACTCATAGACGGAGAATAACTTTTCTAATAACGTTTCACGTGAATTTAAATTAATTGTCATCTCTGTTTACCAATTAAAGATCAACAATACACAAAAGAAGTTGTCGTATGGTAGGTCTGATCTCTAAAGAATGAGTGAACAAAAATTAACAAAAGAAAAAAACGTATAAACATAATGAAAATAATGAGTCTACCCTTCGATGGTCGCCATATTGAATGCTGCACAGCAACGGAAACATCCGCGCGTTCGAAGCAGTCGAAAGTGCGACTATGTATATGGTTTGCGTGCGTAATTTGATCCCTAGCGAAAATCTGAATTACAAAAAGCTCTAATCGCGAGATCTCTAGAGCGTTCAGTACGAAATGCGACAATGTCGTTGCTTTTAATCAAAGCCTTTCCCCCGTCCTACAATCGCGTTGTGCAGCTCAGGCGAACGCGGCGGTGCCCTCGACGCGGCGAAGCGAGTGCCGTTTACGGGAAATCATGGTAAATCAACAGACTAAAGCTACGTCTACACTATATAACAAAAGACTGTTATATAACAAATAGTTATACAACTTTCCCAGATAGCAGATGACGCCTTGAAGACGTCCATTTTACGGCTGTTTTAGTTCTGAGACGTCTTTAAGCCGTCTTCAAGATGTCATGTGCTATCTGGGTTTGCCATACATGTTTTTATAGCTTGTTACAAAATTATACCTTCTGGACAAATTCGTAACAAGTTTCTATAACATTTCGTATTTCATTATTAATAATGGCGTCACATTTGATGGATAACATATAACTTGCTATGTAACACGAAAAATGTTATATAACATTTTTCTTTCTGTTCTTCTAACAAGTTTTATTACTTTGTTATATAACTTGTTGCGCTGTGTAGTGTAGACGCAGCTTAAAAGTCGCTGCAGTTACGACGATGACCGAGAGACAGCTTGAAATTCATGAATTCATTCTAAATGTTATCACTAGACTGCGGATGTTTATGCATTTGTAGTATCTCTTAACTTGAAACATACAATAAAATACAGGGTTTAATAGAATTTAATACTATTTACATATATATTATTGATGTAGGAAAGCTTTTAGTAGAGAATTAAAAATTCTACTCCATTTGGATTTTTACATATTGGTATCAGAAATTGTAAATTTGCATAAACTTCCGCAGTCTAGTAATCACCATGTGTGTATACATTATATCTTTTCCTGAATATCTCGTTTTCCACGATAAATTGTCGCGAATATGAACCTTGACAGGGTTTGGCAATGTTTACAATTTACTCTTTATCTAATAATCAATGTAATTAACGAAATAAAGTTTTCGCCTTGTTTTTTTATAAAACAGCCCAAGAAAATGCAGTCTGGGAATTATATTGCTTCAAGTACTAAATGTATTGAAATTATCTTCAGTGTGCACAACTGTATTATCTATATTAAAAAATGAAAAATTATTTTATCTTTTCGTTATTTTTTGTATTATATTTATTACTGGGACTGTCTCTCGGCCACCGTCGTATTCAGAGTGTCCCATTTAAATCAACCCACTCGGACATCTCCGAAAATATTGACGATATTAAAAAATATTTCAGACAAATATTAAATGACACACTTTCTGTTGTGAGTAACTTTGTTTTACATGAACGCGTAGAGGTCATACGAAGGTCAATTTATTTTCAACATATCTTCTAATGATTTTTCGTCAAAAGTGACTTAGTATTTTATTCCATTTTAAAAAAGAAAGTTGACTTTCACATTACCTCTACGCATCCACATAGAAAAAAGTTACATCAAAAAGTGCGCCCTCTGATGTCATTTAACTTTCGTCTGAAACATTTTGGAATATCGTCGATGGTTTCGAAGATATTCGAGTGGGTCAATCTAAATGGGACGCCCTGTATATCAGAGATAAAACAGAAAGCGGAATCCAGGCACAAAGCGACCAGGAGGTCGTGCAGCTGCAGCTAGAATATTTAATCTGTGTGTCATGTACCAGGAAACAAACTCTGTTTCCCCAAAAGAAAACTACTACAAACTTGTCTCGATCCCGTCCAACACGGGCGGTTCGAGGGTCTTACGCGCTGCAATTACTATATCGGTTCGTTTAAAAGCTCCCCTCGTCTCGCATACGAATCCACGCGATAAATTACACGTCGACGACCTCGACCGAACAGAGGAGCAGCCGGCGGTCTCCACGTGTTTTTCTGCTCAGACACAGTGATGAAACGAGCGTGACTCTTGAAATTTCACCCGAGGACCGGTGACCTTAATGCACATCCCGAGAGGGTAATAAACCTTGTGTCGTCACGGCGAGCAACAAGATTTTCAAGTGTCGCACACGTTCTGGACTCGAGATCACAGATTTGTTTTTCTTTTTTATTTTCTCTCGTTGACGCGGTTAGTAAATCAAAATCGGAATGGAACGAACAGAAATAGAGAAAAAAAAGGAAAGAAGACGTCAGAATAAAGGATTCAGTCTACTATGTACAAGGCGCTCAGACAAAAATCTTCAGCACTGAAATATTTAGGTATATCAATAATAGGAATAGAAAAGGATTATATACGAGAGTTTCAACAACGGTGTACATCGAATAAATAGGATGCTCATCACACAAGAGATACACATCGGTGGTAAGGGTGACAGAACTGGAAGAAATAATGTGAGCAACGGGGGATTATGGGAGTCTCGACATTACCTCCTTGCTCGGGTGTACGGCTTTGACGGCCCGCGGCTTGCTCAATAATATCATTCAGTACCATCACATCTGAAAGAAATGAAATCATTAATCGGTTAAAAATATAGAGAATTATTAAGAATATTTTTGTTACTGTTAGTACTGTCGGTTTACCTTTCATGTCAACCACGGCGTGTGGTTGAGAAGGCTCTACAAACGGATTGTCTTGTTGCTTCGTTTTGCCCATGGGATCGTCCAAATCAGCCTCCTGGTAAGAAATCGAAACTTCTTAGTTTTCGTAATATTTTACACGAGGAAAACACAAAAGAGTAGACCTAAAAATCCTCACATCCGATATTCTTGTCAGTTCTTTGGTTACAACGATTTGAAGCATCAGAACTTTAGCTACCAGGTGATTTTACTATCACCATCTATTTAGTCTATAAATACTCAATAAATGCAGCTGATGGACCTTAATTAAGATAAATATTTTCTTAACGTTTCTTTGATTTAGAAGAAAAGAAATCATTTGTGTCAGTATCCACTAAAAGATGGGCGTAAAAAATGATATATAAGTTTTTCGTTAATATCTCGTTAACAAAGCCTCGTATAACATTTTTGCTAAGGAAAAAGTTGTTTCAAATCATCCCAGGAACCCCTCGCTTCCGGGAGTCGAAGCTAGTGTGGGACACCCTGTATATACTCACATAATGGTACTTCTGATTAGAATCGGCGAAATGTCCGTTCACCGACGGCGGCCTGACCGATCTGATCCTCAGCTGGCTCTCCTTGGTCATCGGTTTACCGGCGTTCGCCAGGCCTCCAATCAGATCGCCGTGTGATGTGTAAGAGAACCGTGACGTGTGCGACGTGTACGACGAGTGCCTGGAGCCGAGATTCGCGTAGTAACCGGACACCACGATGATACCATTTTCCTCCGACATTGGCGTCACAGCGTTCGAATCGTCCGCGTACGGTAGATGTTCCTGCGCGTCCAGATACGTCGAAAGGACCAACGGCTTCCGATCGCCGCCAGGCGGTGTGACGAAACGGCCGCGGCCGTTCTTAATCGCGAACTGATGGCTACCGCGGCTGCTACGTCGTAGATTGAACGGTGAGCCCGGCAGACTGAGGCTCGCCTGGAATTACAACAAGGCGGACCACCGCTTTTTTTCTAGCGCTGGTTCTTTGGCGTGCTTGCGTTCGCCTGGAGAACGTATTAAGGGGCCATCGTCGAGCTCTATCCTAGCTGGAGTGGTGCATTCTTGTGCGAAGAGACGACAGTCAGAGGGAAATGGAAGATATGCTGAAAAATATCTAAAGGATTCCTCTCTATCTGCACTACATACAGTAAATCATATTGTAAGATTAAGATAGGTTCATTGCTTATCTTTCCTGTCCCTCTGAACAACCCGTTTCCACATTTCACACTTCAGTTACGATAGAGCTCAATGGGCCCATCGGGATAGGGGGAACATAATGGGAAGCGAAAGTTGGGGATTCCTAACCGCTCCGAGCAACGATCGTGGTAAGCGATTGTTGGGGTCCCGTCAACGCTATCATACAAACTCGATGTAAACGAATACTGCTTGGAAACGCAGCTTTTCAGTATTCTGATTTGTCATCCTTGGTTGGGAAATTAGAATCGTAGGCGTTGTATCGAAGGATTATGTCCCAGGTTAGGTGAATACCTCCCCGTGGCCTGATGTGACTATTCTCTGTACAGCGGTAGATATGAAAGGTGAACTGGGTGTCCGTTGAACCCAGATGACAAGGGATGGATTTGTTGTTGCTTTTCAGGGGTTTCGATTAATATGTATCATTATTAGAAGTTCTACGATTAAAGGTCCATTTATACTTAAACTGGCCGAGCACGGAACGAGACTTCGGCGATATCGGTAGTATGCATTGTTTCATTTAAAGTAGATGAAAGAATAGTTTTTCGATTCCTCAAAGGCTCTTCCAAGACACCTCCAAGGCCCCTCTGAGGCCCTTCTACGACCCCTCTAAAGCCCCTCTAACGGCCCCCTAAGGCCCTTCCAAGGTTCCTCCAAGGTTCCTCCAAAGCTTTTCCAAGGTTCCTCGAAGATCCCCTAAAGGTTCGTCCCGTGTTCGGCCTGACCTACTATAAGTGGACCTTAGCTTTCGAACTACCAATTTTTGTCGAGACTCTATCTAACTTAGGTGATTGAGACCAATATTTTCTGAACGATTGAACTGCCACCGGTGTAAATTCTAATGAGTCAATTCGCTGATCGATGAGTCTATCTATATTGTCTTGATGAATATAAGTCTGATGAATGGCGACGTATCGATCTATGCGTATTATGAGTTTCCATACGGTAGTAATCTACAGTGTTTCGCACGCTGGATGAACTGTTCGTAACTGACGCATGATAATCTCTCCATCACATCCCGACACGTCAAACATCGTCGGTATTTGACATGATTCGGATCATGGATCCTATACAGAGCTGTTTGATGTACGTACGCTCGGTGCTGACAAAGGAACAACGTCCTGAGACACGTACCTTCCGCGGGCTTTCCTGGTAGGCATAAGTAAACTGGCCATTAGCGGCGCGAGAGACCTTAAGAAAAAAACAAGAAAAGATATCTCCTACCAAACGGCTCGTAACGTGGTCTAATTTGTACACCAAGGAGGCACTCGATACGGATATATAGAGAGAGATAGTATGTTCATGTAAATGCTAGCAAAAAGCGTACACAACACAGAGGTAAGAGCAAGATGTCGTACACGCAGAGATGATTACAACTTGTTGCAACATACTATCAGGGTTTCAAGATGTTACTCTAAATTTCGTGGTTGAAGAACAGACAAATGGGAGACACGAAAATCGGAGCCTTGCAAACTTATATGCGTTTTACAAATCTACTACATCATTTAATATCAATATTCACATAGTACTTTTGGACTTCTGATTGTGCCAGCTGCATTAAGTTAAACAAATAGACGAAAAATGTATAATTTAACGGTCGATGTTTGCAACACTATGTTCATTTGTTATAATTCTTCAACGTTCATCAACCGAAAGTTCGTATCTCCTTTCTCTACTAGACACATGCGATCGCATGCAAGACAGCACAATGACGGTCAATACGACGATTTACGCGGACGTAGGCGTCGGACCTGGTTACTATTATACACGTGGAGTATCGAGCGAGATGTAAACATAAACGAGCCTTAAACTCAGCGTACCAATTTGGAAAGACAATTTGCGAAGTAAATCAACGAAAACAAGGAGTTCAAAAGCGGCCTAACGAATTACCATACGACAAGCATGCTTACAGAGCGATAGATTTTAACCCTCGCACGACGAAGTCGGGTCACTGGAGACCCAGAATGAGAAATTTCTATCGAAACAATCGAATTCAGTTCAGTTTAACAAATACATTCTCAAACGTCTGAGAAAATTTTATTCACATTATTTTTGTGTCAGACGATCAGTAGTGGTGAGGGCTGTTTCGTGATGCACCCTGCATGTTTATCTAAAGTCAAGATTGATCGGAAATCGTCTTCCGAGGGTTAATGGAAGGGCTCGACTCGTCGAGATAGGCTAAACGACCCTTTTCGTAACATTCCGTAAAAATCTGTTCGTCACAATTGTCACACGAGCTCTCTATAACGTATTCCTTCCTTTAAAATCTCGTCAGCAAAACTTTCGTTCAGCCCACTTCACATCTTGAGCCGTGTATATACCAACTCGTTAAACTATCTTCTATCTTTCCAACCTGACTGCTAGATGAACTGTGCCATCCTTGCTCGTCCAGAACTCATTCAGTGATACTGTCAGCGGACTATCCACTCCTTGCACCGTAAAAATTCTATCATTCTAACAATCGAAGTTATTACTTGTACAGGGTGTTTCGTGAATGAGGAGAATCTCGTACGACATTTATCCTTCGTTGACTTTGACGAACACAAGAAAAATTTTCATGCAACCGTTTGTCCTTTGAGACGTCGAGATGATAAATGAGTTTTTCGTTCCCTTATACAGGGTGTCTCCTTTTTGAAAGAATATGAAAAGTAACACGTCTATTGTAAATGCACAAAGAATGAAAGAACCTATATATAAATTATCAAATATTTAACAGGGTGGTAGTAAATATTTAACTGGGGCTTAATCCCCAGTATTGTCAACAAAGGATAAACATTTCCCAAGAGAATCTCCACAATTTTATCGAACACAATCCCGAGGTTCACTGTGCCGACGAGTCGAGTCAAAGGATGAACAGAGCCTCGCGCGTAACTGCTCTCGTAGAATGGGGGGGGGGAAAGAGAGAGATAGACGTGTGTTATTCGACGGTTATAAAGCCACCGCGGTCAGATACTTACGGCGCTGACTTTTCGTACTTTAGTGGTAGTCGTGTGGTTGTTGATCTGCTTCACCCGATCCGACTCGATCGAACGTATGCTCATTCTCTCCTTGTTGTTGTCGTCGTTCCCTCTCTCCTGGCCGACGAAAAGCTCGTAGCTCTGACACGAGAAGTTCGACGGCGACTTGACGATGTGATCCGCAGCGTTCGCGGCTGCCTGGGCCGCCGCCTCTCTAGCGGCTGCCTGAGCAGCGAGCTTGTTCTCTTTCGCCTGGGCGGCCTCCACGGCTTCCTGCGATCATCAAAATTCATTAGAGAAACAGTGGATTATGCCTACTATACAGGGTAACTGCAGATAATATGGAACAGTTGAAAATTTCGACAGACAAATAACGAAGTCTATTAGACTACCTTCTATACGAGGTTTGATCAGAGTTTCTGGAATTTTTTATTTATTTGACGGAATATGTATTTTTTCATCGATATTGATATGGTCCCCTTCAAAGTAGTCCCCAATTGATGTAACACACTTATGCCAGCGGTTTTTCCAATGCTTAAAATACTTGTGGAACGCTGTATTTGGTATTGGCTTTAGCTTAGCGATATTGTCTTTATCTCGCTTGGGATTGCGAAAGTTTGTTCTTTCGTGGTTCTTTTTATCTTTGGGAACAGGAAAAAGTCGCTCATGGGGTCTCATCGGTTATTTACTGTACAGTCTATACTTTCACCCAGCAAATCATGGACCAAACCTGAGACATTAATTTGGGGTCCTCCCTTGTTAGAAATGTTAGCCTTCTAGGTACCAACGGTAATTTTTACAAGGAGAAAACATTGAAATGATAACATGCATGTTTATCGAGTAGATAACGTACTCTAATGGCTTCCTCTTCGGCGGCCTCCTCCTCCTCGGCTTTCTTTTGGAGCTCGTCGTACGACATCGCGACAATGGCGAGGATCAAGTTGACGAGATAAAACGAGCCGAGAAAAATGATCACGATGAAGAACAACATGTGCCACGGGCCGGCCGATCTTAGTACCAGCTGATAAAGGTTCTCCCAGTAGTCCTGGGTCATCAGACGGAAAGCGGAGAGTAAGGCCCAGCCGAAGGTGTCGAAACTCGTGTAACCGTAATTTGGATTGTCGCCGTATCCTTGTAAACACGTATAGCCAGGAAGGCACTGCCTGTGAACGGTCCACAAAGAGATCGTCAGTATGTTGGATCGAACAGAATTCGGATGAAATAGAAATGGGTAAAGTATTACATTATATATTGCGATCGTAATATATACAAAATACAACGAAATATTTCGGTGGTAATTTTTAAATAATTTGGGAATGAAAGAGGTAAAAAGGAATCTAATGACGATAATTACCCTGCTCCAGATGAATTTCCACACAGGGGCATATTTTTCGCCTCGTCCACGTACCAATTAGCTAAAGGCAGAACAATTGAGATTATTTAGCGAAAAAACAGTACGTTCCAAGAAAAACTACCTCCCCCAAAAGATCAGTCCATTACAACTGGACATTAAAGAATGATGGACGGTATTGCTACATACTTTCGTTACTAACGAATCGCTCCCAGTTTTCGTCGGTGAGATTACCCCAGGAGCCGTCCTCAGGAAAGTTTTTTATACACTTTTGCGTGAGAACCCCCATGTAAATCTGGAGGCCCATCAGCGCAAAGACGGAAAGAGAGAACATCGTCAGGATTATCACATCGCGCAGGTTCTTCACGGATTCTATCACAGCGCCGACAATGGTTTTCAGACCTAGACAACGAGAGAAAAGGACGGTGGGCTCAGTTCGGTCATTCCGTCAGCCTCGTACGTCGACATTTAAAACGGAACCAGCTCTTTTTTTTGCGTTTTCAGCGTGCGGAAATAGATGATCGACTGATCTGAGAGATAAAGAGAGACATAGATACGAGGGGAACGTTGGTGATCGGAGAACAATCAGGGGAAACACACGGGCGGACGGAGAAGGATCAAGGAGGAACGACGGATCAGCGAGAGCTGTAGTAGATTAGGGCAACAGTAAAACATTGATCGATGCATTGCCCAGATAGCACATGACGTCTTGAGGACGCCCATTTTACGGCTATTTTACGTCTAAGAGGCGTCTTTAAGCCGTCTTCAAGGCGTCATTGGTCAGATGCTATCTGAGTTGGGTTCTCGAGAATGATTCTGTCGCTTCTGTTACATCTATCGGGGATCTAAGCTCCATAGTAGAGACAAAAATGAAGATAACAGCAATGGATTCTTCGAGTCGTCGAAATCGCCAAATAGAGTCATCTACAGCGAACGTATTCAGCTCACGACATTGAACCATGGTGTATTTTCATTTGTAAACAATAAGTCTGTGACTGATTGAGAAATGTTACAAGTATTTTAATATAGGTCAGCTTAAGCTGAAAATAAAGAAAGCATACATTTCCAATATGGTGGCTCGAAAGGAGTCAAGCATCCGCCATATTGCCCATACGTGATGTCATAACGCAACATTCGTTTTTCCGAGATCACAGAATTGATTGGACACTGAAATTCACTTTTGAGATCACGAAAAACGACAGAATTCTCCTCGCAGACCCAGCAACTTCGATGAATGACCCGACGCCGACGGATGAACGCGAAATATGAAAAATAGGCTGATGAGCAAAATGGCAGCGTGACAACGATATAATAACAGATCGAACGACAGAACAGGCGTTATATTTGTGATGAGTTTGCGAGAGATGTGTACAGCGACCGCGACAAAGAGTGTGTCTATGACCTCTAATAATATATAATATATGTATATAATCTGCGACTACGACCAATTCTATTTCACTAAGCATACCTGGTACAATAGCGACAGTCTTCAAGGCTCGGAGGACTCGAAATGTCCTGAGAGCGGCAAGGTTGCCTAGATCTATGCCCATCGTCACATAACTGCAATACACCCGAACATCACACACATTACAGTGATACAAACAAAAAAACAAAACGTTAGAAAAAAGAGAGTTCAGGACAGTTAAAGTTTACTCAAAGGGTTTTACTCGCTACGGTTCCTAATGGCCTACACCAAACGTCTGCTTGGAAACTGCGTGTATCGTAAGAATAGCTATTACTGCATGCACGATTGGAGATGTAATGGTCACAGTAACACGAGAATCATCGTTCGTAATTCAGAAGAATTTTTATAGTTCACCGATTAACCACCATTAAATATCTTCTTGTTTTCTGTTTACGGCAAAACCTCGCTACAAAACCACTTCATCGACCTTTTTATAATCATATCAAGAGCTACACAATATCATGATCAGCAGCGAATGAAAAAAGGACAGAAGACAATGGAACGATCGTAGGATATCGTGTCCATTGCTCTCTATAATAGTTTCGGCGACAGTCTCGAGCGATGTTCTAATAACGAGGTAGTATTGTAATTGATGAATTCACGATTTTAACTTAGTTATATGTTTGGTAACAATAAATAAAGAAACATTAATAATAGTTAATGAGTTAAGAATTGAAGGATTGAAACAATTAAAGTACAGTAAATCATCGATGAGTATTCGAAGGCTCCTCGATATTGACCAGGGCAGATCCCTAGGTGTAACGCCGATTATTTAATGAAGTTTGGCACATTAATAGAGCTTGGAATTCGGAAGCCAATGATATTTGTTTCAGCAACATATAGCCATTACTTTATAAAATGCTCAGTGCTGAAGAGCCTTCGAACACTAATCAAGAGTTTACTGTATACCTAACAAATTACACTAAAAGAATTTTGCCTCTACAGATATGTAATAGTTAGACGATAATCGGCAACCATCATAAATTATATCTTTCTTATTCTCGTGATACCGGTTACAATAAATTGAGTACTCGTTACGCTGAATAAATACACGTATTGACCATCTATCAACAATTACTTAATATATGTTATAGAAGATATATATAGTCTAAACTACAACAATTAATAAAGTGATTGAATCGAATCGACGATATAGAACTATGACTAATCAACATTACGAAATGACAATAATTAGGTACTCTTCGGTTTGAGGTTACTAGACATAAATAACGTCTCTAAATCCCCTATCTAAGTGGACTAATACTCGTATATGCCTGTTACGTATTCATGTGACTATTACGTGTGGTACAATGTCAATGTTGATATATATATATGTTATTTACGTATAGATTGGCCAAAATGTGTGTTTGTCTGTGTGTATGTAACATGAAACGATATAGATTATATACTGAAGTAAGTACGTGACATACTCGATGCTACAGAAATATTTTCATAGCGTAACTCAAGGTATCTAGCGAATGTGTGTCTACAGTTCAAAGAAACCTGACCGACTAAATTCGAATATGTACTAAATTCAGCGTTTCGTGGTGAACGCTTCTCTGCGGGGGAGGACGAATCGACGAGATCTTTTATCGTTTTTTTTTTCCTTTGTTTTCTCTCGAAATCGGTCCTGTCGCCGCGGTTCGCCTAAGACCGCCATCTTGTTTCTCGATTGTACCCACGAGACTAAAGAGAAAATCAGTTTTATCGAATAAAAATTCATTGTTTAATTTTATTTTTCGTTGCGTATGATCGATACATATCTCAAGAAAGAAAAACGTGAGTTGCATCTCTTATTGTCATGCATGTTCTAGGTTAACTCGAAAAGATTTAGCGAGGATTTAAGGGAGCCACTTAGAGACAAAAAATTATGGATTCACGTTTTGAGACAATTCGGATCTTACACGACCGCACGACACACCGATTCAATGAATGTCTTTTCTCGAGTCAACTACATGTATATCGTCACCCGAGTTCTTGTCTGTTCTATCTCCATTTTTAAAAAAAAATTTAGTTAATCAATTTACGTGAGTCCCATTGGTCCAAAAAATACAGATTCATCATAATATAAAGAAAATTCAACCTGGAAAAGAACAAATATTCTTCAAAGCCCTAACTCTGAAATTTTTGAAATTTGTTAAATATTGTAATAAATAGCTATCCAGTAGATGATATTATAGTGTTTTGATTATTCCCCTACTTCCCTGCTTTTATAATATTAAACTTCCTAAACTTTAAATTCAGTTTTCTCAGTTTACAAACTAGTGGAGATAGAATAAATACGAACTAGAGCGACGATACATTTCAATGTGAGTCCTTTATTATCGAAAGAATCTACATCTCAGTCGTATTTCCGTATTACGCGAGATAACATATTAACCTAAGAATGATATCCTATAGATATTGGATAATTCGATCAAGACCACTACATCACGTGTTTTCGATGAAAAAAAAATTTGAAAAATCGTGTCTGACTAAATACTGAACGATCGATCGATTTGTTCGTATTTATATGTCTGTTCGACACATGTTCGTGTGCACCATCCCGATTCTTATTCCTTTTCGTCACACGCTGTTACTCTACCGTGTTCAATGCTCGTCCCTTTCGTCAATTTCTGTAACAGTTTTCGGGTTTTCGCTTTCTTTCTTTTTTTTTCTGTATCTTTTTGCACTTCCACTCGGTCTTTTCGTTGTTTCTCTCTGGTTTATTAAAGAATAAGTTTTTTTAACTACTCACGCTAAAGCTATAACTACGAAGTCGAGCCAATTCCATGCATCTCTAAGATAGGTAAAAGGCTGCAGAATGAAACCCCTCGCCATCACCTTAACGGCGGACTCAAATGTGTAGATGCCCGTAAATATCACTCTGAAAACAACAAACACACCACTCAGCTTTTTTTTTTTAAAAATTCGATTCATTGAGCGCGCGAGCGCGCGTGCACGAGTTCTCTCTACTGCCTAATCCTCTGTTCCCGTGAAACCACTGCGCTGAGAGTCGCATTAGCGACACGGCCCACGTGGCGAAAAGGATATATACCATTACTATTGTCGGGTTACCTTCAAAGATGTGTAAAGTGTATTTTAGATTCTTAACAGTTTATCCCAAATGAGACTCGGCCACGGTGCATTTATTTATATTATTTTAATTATACTATTTTCCAAGTTAAGGAATGCTGTAAATGCATAAACATCCACAGTTTAATTATTATCAACATAATAAGACACCTGAAAGTAAATTTTTCTCTCATTTTTCAGTTTGTAAATTAATGCCTACAATTGTGATTGTGCATAAATATTCTCAGTCTATTCATTAGTATAAGGAATGAGCCTTATTATTTCCAGATTTGGATCCTTGTATAGAAACTGAACAATTTTGATCAGACCTCAAAAGTAGTCATACCGCGCTCAAACCCATCGCTACTTCTCAGCAAAACGAACTATGGCCTACCAGAACTGAAAATGTTCTACACTAATGTTCGTAACGTATCAAATTTATTGATTTATGTTTTATTGATCCTTTCCGGTGAGTAGTGTCGCTTTTGCTAAACTAAGCGATAGTATCCGATCGCTATCGGTGTCTAAATTGATCACGGATCGCCGTAGACAAGTCAACTATATCCAAGTGAACAATTATTCCCACCCCTGCCCAGCAAGCCATTTAACACACGGGTACAGACGTTTCACGTTCTTCTATTTCATCGTTACGGTTATTTCGCACAGATCGCTCATGTCTACGTCTACCTCTAGAGAGACTAGTACACAATAACTTACCAACGGAATACAATTTATCACAGTCTCTACTCATATATTTAGAGCTATAAACACGTAGAACATCGCTTCAAAAAAAATATATATATATACATACACACGAAAGATGTTCACGTAAAGACTGGCATTGAAACTGTTGTCAATAATTTATCATCAACGTTTACATGTTCAAACTTTTGTCTTCTATAAAATACGGTAAATGTTTGATTAACGCTCGAAACTCGCGACACAATTCATGAAATGCAGAAATCGTGTCCCTCTGCGATAACTGCTCCAAAGCGATCCCGAGTTTCGAGCGTTAATCGAACATTTACCGTATTTTGTAACAGACAAAAGTTTGAATGTGTAAACATTGATGATAAATTATTGACAACATTGGTGCCATTTTTTATTGAATATACCTCGTATATATTATATATATTATATATATGTATGTATATATCTATTCTGTACAACGTGTACTCGCCGTAAGCTTTCGATGGCTTTCCTATCTAAACGAACACGCGAAACCAAATAAAAAGGGCCTCGCGTAAAATCGGGGATAAGAAACGAAATCGTACGTGTGAAATAATTGAAAAAAAAACCTCGTCATCTCCGGCTTAGGCTCGTAAGCACGCTAAGCTACATTGACTCAGTCACTGCAGAGCAAGCGGAAATATATTTATACGTATAATATTGACTGAGAGAAGAAGAGAATTTGTGAAAAATGTATACAAAATGTCCAGCGAGATGTGATGGACAAAGAAATTCTTCGTGATAAGATAAATTGAAAAATTTTGATACACGAGTCTCGTTTTATTCATCTTCATAAATATTAACAAAATCGTGGTTTCATTCATATTTGTGAATAGACACGCATTGTCGTAGGAGTACACACGTTGATTGTTTAAGAACAAAACCTTGACTAAAAGAACATTTTTTTACCACTTAGATTCTCCTTTTCACGTAGAATTACTGTCTAAATATTGTACCTCATTTACTGGACACCCTGTATACATAATTTTTGTATCAATTTCAGAAATACCAACGTTCAATTATTATCGATATACAATCGATCTTTCATTTTCTTTACTGTAATTCACAAAATTTCAAGCCGTTTTATGTCATTATCTTCGTATAATCTCGTATCAATTAAGAAAATAATCGTTTGATTAAAGTACAAAACACCTGTTCGTATACTTTTAGTTATTCGCTTCCATCCAACCGAGAATCATCCGAGTTGCCTTTTCTTTTAATTTTTACATCCTCGTACGAGTATCGATCTTTCCTTTCCAAGATCATACTGTCCATAAAACTTTACGTTACAATAGATAAAACTTTTAATTACAATAGATCATATAGTGGTACGCAGATTTCAGATTTTTTAATGAGTGGTCCACAAAGTAAAAAGTTTACGAACCGCTATTCTAGAGGGCACTACGGATCGCAGCAAGATGACCGCCAATTTCGCCACTTCGAGCGTCCAAACTTTCAACTTTTCTATTTAAATGATTTTGTATTATTCATCGTTTATTTCGAATGATACTCGTACGACGGACACAAGTAAATGAAAATCAAAAACCGTAAATAAAAAAACATAGAAAAGCGTGAGAGTAGACAAATAGTAATAGATAAACCGAGTTTCCCGCCGAGCGACGCGACGTTTCGTAATTGTCGAACGGTCGAGACGAGACGTAACGAACGATACTCACTCCGTGGACTCGATGGCGGGCGTAGTGGGCATGATCATGAGTATGCAGTTAACCAATATTGTAGTGATAATGAAGAGGGAGAACATTGAGTGAACCAATATGTAAATGGCCACGCGTCGTATCGGGTTGAACGGGTCGAGGATCCACATCGCGTCTGTCGCTGAGAACCTGAATATGTCCTTTCCCTTGCTGATGACGACGAAGGTCTAAAACATACGACATTGTTAAGTAAAAAAGAAAACAAATAACGTATGAAATTTTCTGTCGACAGTTTAGCCTAGTACACGCTTGGAGTCGGTGTCAGTAACCAGAAAATATAAATGGAATAATCTGAATAAAAGGTTCTACCATTACTACTCGATAACCCTTCTTCGGATTATGGGGACCGCAGCAGACCTCCTCAAATATTTAAACTAACCACGCTTTAATGCGTGTTGATATAAATATTTAAAAATTTATTTAATCCTCTATTATTTCATCAAGTTCTTAAATGTTGCAAAGCAAATTCGATTGCACTTAACAGCTACAGAAATAATAGTTCTAAAGAAATGATCACAATTTGGAAATTCAAATAAGGGTTAAATAATAAAAAGTTGGGACCACGGTGTTGTGAACTCGATATTTTTATGTGCGTACAATGGAGTTTAGACAAGGTGTTCCACCTGACATAGCCACACCCTGAATTGATCTGTATGTATACTTCAACCCCCTTTCAGTTCGTTCCTCAGGCGCTTCGGCCGTTCAAAGAGCGATGCGTGTACGAAGGTAATAAACATTTAATGAAAAACTATGAAGTGACGGATGTCTTTGCAGATCGTAATGACCGGGAATAATTCGGGGCTCTTCCTACATATGAGCTTCTAAATTAAAGTGCGACATGAACTCTTTGACGAAATCAAGAGAACGTGGTCTGGCGTGTCTCCTGTCCGCCATCTTGGAAACCGTAGTCAATTCTTTCTAGTCTTTGCTAGAGATTAAGGTTTTGAACATCTCATTTTGAAGATCCCTCGATCATTCTGATCTGCGAATTTTCAACAGAACTAAGGACAGAAGATGGACGACAACAAGAAGAAAGGATAACGTTCCGTGTCGTTCGAAATAAAACTGGGTACCCTTTGGTTATGATAGAAACTATCGATATCCTCGAGAGGTGTGGAGGCCAACTCGGGTGGAAATTCGTTGTGCAGTCGGACCGGGATCGGTGCTCCTTGCTCGAGCATCGGATCCGGCTGAGGACCCTCGTCCTCGTCCTCGTCGTCATACCGTACCTGTGAAATCGAAACGCTTCTAAGTGATATCCTCGTTCCGCGACAAACATAAAGCCATCTATAGATAAAAAAAATATATAGAGCTCCTTTACATACGTTGCAATAAATCATCGTTACCCGTATGAGACGTGCTTTCGGAATTATTTACAGAATAATCCACACGCGATATACCGTTCGTATCACGTGTTCGGCACTCTGTGGATAAACGATGATCCATCGAGCGACAGTGGAATATCGGTGAAACAAATATTTCCAAAAAAAAAAAAAAAAAAAATAATGCGATCCTCGTGAGAAATTGATCCATATTTATTCTCGACTTTAGAAAAGAACATTATACGTTCGATCTTGCGTGTACAGTCCCGTTCATAGTATTTGGACACTGAACCTGCAACGGACATCACGAAATTTATTAAAATATCATTTAGACAGTATTTTTATATTTAATTCTATTATATTAAAATCTTCATATTCCTACGGTTTGTATTAATAGAAGATAACGAAAATGATGCACACGATGTAAGTTCCTTTAGGTACTTATGAACTGGAGTGTACACATATACGCTTGGAAATATTCATTTGTATTAATTCGTCTTCTATGTGTGCACCGGTTATTCATAACCCGCTTCTAGATGAGCTCTATGCGTCGTATATGTATATCGTTCGTATCGCGTTGTGCATCGCAAGACAACGTCCCCGAGCTTCGAGGCAGGCACCCGTCCCCCCTGACATGTGCGTGAATTTGGAATCGTACAAAATGGCGGCTGGTTGAATGCTTTTCGAATATATGCGTTCACGCATTAGTGTCACGCACCGAAAACAAAAGCGATCGCCTTTTTCTGTAATATGGTATCGCGTTGTTCATT